>NC_088241.1:50220422-50537922 GCF_036934945.1 Oncorhynchus masou masou | reverse complement strand
GGTGGTGGTCGGGCTGCCTTCTGAGAATTTGTAGGCAAGTGAGTAAACCCCCATTGACATCCATTCTATTGGCCAATGTGCAAACATTGGAAAATAAAATTGATGACCTACGATCAAGATTGTCTTGCCAACGGGACATTAAACAGAGTAATATCTTATGTTTCAACGAGTCGTGGCTGAACAATGACACGAATAATATAGATCTGAGGAGATTTTCCATGCACCGGTAGAACAGAGAATCTATGTCTGGTAAGGCATGGGGTGGGGGTGTGTGTCTATTTGTCAATAACAACTGGTGCACAATGTCTAATATTAAAGAAGCCTCAAGGTATTGCTCGCCTGAGGTAGAGTACCTTATGATAAGCTGTAGACCACACTATCTACGAAGGGAGTTCTCACCTATATTATTTGTAGCCGTCTATTTACCACCACAGACCGATGCTCGCAGAGGCTGCACTCATCAAGCTGCGCCCCTAGTGGCCGGCGACTTTCCTGCAGGCAAACTTAAATCCGTTTTACCACATTTTTACCAGCATGTCACATGTGCAACAGAGGAAAAAAACTCTAGACCACCTTTACTCCACACACAGAGATGCATACAAAGCTCTCCCCTGCCCTCCATTTGGCAAATCTGACCATTATTCTATCTGCCTGATTGCTGTTTACAAGCCAAAACAAAAGCAGGAAGTACCAGTGCCTCGATCAATATGGAAGTGGTTAGATGACACGGATGCTACGCAACAGAACTGTTTTACTAGCACAGACTGGAATATGTTCCAGGATTCATCTAATGACAGAGTATACCACCTCAGTCATTGGCTTCATAAATAAGTGCATCGATGACCCACAGTGACCGTACATATCCCAACCAGAAGCCATAGATTACAGGCAACATCCGCATCAAGCTAAAGGATAGAGCTGCCGCTTTCAAGGAGTGGGACACTAATCCAGACGCTTCTAATAAATCCCTCTATGACCTCCGACAAACCATCAAACAAGAAAATCATCAATATCGGATTAGGATTGAATCCTACTACACTTGCTCTGACGCTCGTCGGATGTGGCAGGGCTTGAAAACTATTACGGACTACAGAGGGAAACCCAGACACGAGCTGCCCAGTGACGCGAGCCTACCAGACGAGCTAAATGCCTTTTATGCTCACTTTGAGGCAAGCAACACTGAAAGCATGCACGAGAGAACAAGCTGTTCTGAATAAATGTGTGATAACGCTCTCGGTAGCTGGTGTTTATTTTTATATTTTTATTTTACCGTTATTTAACTAGACAAGTCAGTTAAGAACAAATTCTTATTGTCAATGACGGCCTAGGAACAGGACTTTTTTCAAGGAATTTGTTCTGAACTGACTTGCCTTGTTAAATAAAGGTAAAATAAATAAATAAAATAAATAAAAAGTGGGATAACTGCCTTGTTCAGGTGCAGAACGACAGATATGTACCTTGTCAACTAGGGGATTTGATCTTCAAACTTTTCGGTTACTAGTCCAACGCTCTAACCACTTGGCTACGCTGCCGCAAGACCTCTAAACAGGTCAACATTTACAAAGTCACGGGGCCAGACGGATTACCAGGACGTGTACTCAAACATGCGTGGACCAACTGGCAAGTGTCTTAACTGACATTTTCAACCTCTCCCTGACCGAGTCTGTAATACCTACATGTTTCAAGCAGACCACCATAGTCCCTATGCCCAAGGAAGCGAAGGTAACCTGCCTTAATGATTACCCCCCCCCGTAGCACTCACTTCGGTAGCCATGAAGTGCTTTGAAAGGCTGGTCATGGCTCACATCAACAGCATCGTCCCGGATACCCTAGACCCACTCCAATTCACATACCGCCCCAAAAGATCCACAGATGATGCTATCTCAATCGCCCTCCACACTGCCCTTTCCCACCTGGACAAAAGGAACACCTATGTGAGAATGCTGTTCATTGACTACAGCTCAGCGTTCAACACCATAGTGCCCACGAATCTCATCACTAAGCTAAGGACCCTGGGACTAAACACCTCCCTCTGCAACTGGATCCTGGACTTCCTGACGGGTCACCCCCAGGTGGTAAGCGAAGGCAACAACACATCTGCCATGTCTGCCAAATTATTAGAGTGAGACACATGGCTACTAACAGCTTACTACACAACATACACTTAGTATTACTTTCTTAGCTATAGTATACATATCTCCCTGGCATATTACATAATTTATGCAGTGCATACAAGATGCTTTTGGACTCACCTTGTTGTGCTGACTTGAACAGGAAGGTGGTGCGGTGGTCCTTCGTGGGAAAATTTTGTCATCAAACTTTATCATCACATTTTATCATTCTCTGGATTTATGGTGCTTTCAAGACAATTGGGAACTCGAAGAGAGAGAAAAAGACAGAATCATGATGACGTCAGTGATCTTCAGCTCGTAGCTCTAGAAAGTGGTCCGAATTCCAAATTTACAATTCCGAGTTGAATGAAAGTTCAAGACGTATTTTCCCAGTCGTAGCTAATTTATCCAGAGTTCCAAGTTGTCTTGAACTCACTAAAGTCAGATTTTTTAGATCCAGTTGTTTTGAGCGCAGCAGAAATCATGCTTCATTTACAGCATTGCCAATGTTGAATGTTTATAATTTTGAACTCGGAAAAGAGACCCTTAATCTTATATTTGGGACCCCACAGCCACTCCACTGAATAGCAGGCTAATGATTGCTTTGCAATGCTTGCAGTTAGCCACTGATTCCCTCCAAACCACTAATTGTTGAATTTGTGATTTCCAACTTGTTGTGTAATGTTTATTTCCAATGGCCAAGGAGCACCGATATGTTTTTTCTATAATTTATCTTCATTATTTCTCTTCATATGACAAGGATTAAAAAGGATTTGCCAGTAGATTGTCGACTTGATTCATGATGATGACTGCTAGCTAAGATTTTGAAAGTAAGATGTTGAGTCAAATCAAAGCTACTGTATATATATATTGTGATTTGACATCATATTATCTGTGGCCAATGACCTTGAGCCTTCTTGAATGGGCACTTCCAATGCAACTCAATGTCAGAGTCCAAAGGGCTTGAATTTTCTATCTCTACCCTTAGATCACATACAGCCTTGCTACTGTATATAGCCTGTCTTTTTACTGTTGTTTTATTTCTTTACTTACCTATTGTTCACTTAATACCTTTTTTTGCACTATTGGTTAGAGCCTGTAGGTAAGCATTTCACTGGAAGGTTTACACCTGTTGTATTCAGCGCACTTGAAAAATAAACTTTGATTTGATTTGACTTGGCGTTGACGTAGTGTCCCCATGAGTGACAGAACACACTGAGCTAGGTTGAAACACCTGCGTTTTGGAGCATCCTTACTCAATATGTGGAGCTCAAAACATGTGGCGACCTGCCATACATACTGTTACACCTTTCCCTCATTGTCTTTCTCCCTCCCTCACTTTCTCTCCCTCTTTCTCTCTCTCACTATCTGTTGGTGTTTATCATGGCACAATGCGAGACCCAGATGCAGACACAGGAGGCAGATGGTTAGAGTCCTAAAATGTTTAATAATCCAAAAGGAGTAGGCAAGAGAATGGTCGTGGACAGGCAAAAGGTCAAAACCAGAACAGAGTTCAGGAGGTACAGAGTAGCAGAAAGGCTCGGTGAAGGGAGGCAGAATGGTCAGGCAGGCGGGTACTGAGTCCAGAACATGTAAGGGTCAAAACCGGGAGGACTAGAAAAAAGTGAATAGCAAAGGCAGGAGTAAGGGGAAACCGCTGGTTGACTTGGAAGATACAAGACGAACTGGCACAGAGAGACAGGAAACACAGGTATAAATACACTGGGGAAAACAAATGACACCTGGAGAGGGTGGAGACAATAACAAGGACAGGTGAAACAGATCACTGTGTGATAGTGTTACTGTTACAGATGACACAGAAAACACTATTGACTCTGAAAGCTCAGGTCATCCTTTCTCTTTTCCCATCATTTCTAATAAATGCCTCAAATAAATAATTATGTCTTTACACTATAGCATAATGCAACACTTTGAGAAAAGCACCCAGACATCCTGTAGACCTGAGGACATAATCAATTTAAATGATGGTAAATACTTAGAACAAAATAGTTAACCTTTTTGTTTACACGCGGTTCCTTTGAGCAATGGTTTTAAAAGATAAAACATGAAAACACTGACATTAATGGCAGGGTTCTATAGGCTTCTCTGCGGCAGATTAATACAAGTCACAAGAGGGTTGATTTGGAACCACAGAGCACAGCATATAGCATAGTAGTGCAGCAAAACTTAGTCTCGCTACAGGCCTGAATCTGAATAAACTGGCATCATACATATTGTAGTAACATAGTGTACTCTCTGCCTCTAGCAAATCCCCACTCTGACAACCCACAAAGACACGGTTGAAAAGAACCCAAATGTCAATTTCTGTGCACAGTCGAAAGCCTATTAAAGATCTTCTATAGTCTGAGGCGATGACAGTCAATAGCATCTAAACAACATAACATGGTGCCCCAAAGCTAGCTGTTGATCGATTAGCATTAGCAACATAAAGTCAAACAACTTTGTAACCTAAACAACACACTCACACACTCACTCAGCCACATTTCCTGATTGTTAATCTCAGAGATACAGAATGGCAACATGGGAATTATTCAAATGAGGGCTTATCTGGCCTCACTGTATGCAACACTAGCTGGGGTGGAGAATTGAACAGCAGCAGGCTATAGCTTAGCACCGCTCCAGCATGTATAAACGGACTGTGTGAGAGTGAATAGCAGAAAGACAGGCAGCAGAAAGAGAGGGGGAGAGAGAGGGAGAGAGAGGGCGAGAAGGAGAGAGAACATCTCCAAAGAAAATAATTAATTCTAGAGCTCTTCTTGAAGACTACCGTTTTAATTAAGGGAGTTTATCAATTGGGTGGACCTGCACTGTTGGAGCTTGGAGCTTAAGAATTTCACTGTATCCTGCAATTTCTACGACCCTGTGCATTTGACAAAACTTGCATTTATTACAGAACAAAACAACATCAAATACATACATAAATACATACAGACAGTGCATACAGACATAAATAGATCAATACAAGGTGACTGGTGCTGTGGTATGCCATTATGAGATTGTTAATAAATTGATACATTGATATTGGTCGTATCCTTTGAAGTGCATTTGGATATTTAGAGATGGGGATGGGTCACATGGATAAGGGATATTGACCTTGTGTTGGATCGTTTGTAAGTTTGTGTAATAAATGTATAACAACACCTTAGTAATAACAATGTCACTGAAAAAACACTTCTCTCCCCAAGTCCACATGTAAATTTGCACTTGAATGCTTCCTCTTAAACATAATGAATAAACACAGTGAACAAATCAAGCATTCATCGTCCGTACTCCGTCATCATAGCACTGAAAGGCCACAGTTATCCTTCTCGATGTGCTAACTGGCTAACAGGGGACGCAGCTAATGCAGATAAACACAGAGGCTAATGCCTGGTGCCCAGTGGGACTCATATTAACCTTATTAGTGATGCTCGGAGCAGTCTGTCTGCTCTAATACGGACCCGTCTGTTTATCATTTAACACACTGCTACTTCATTAAACAGGAGCCGTACGACCAGGAGAATGGAGACACTCTGACCATGAGCAAATATTGGAGCTGCTCTTTATGCTACATTAGGCGGTGTCTGGGACTCCATGACGGACTGGCTTTATCCTCCTCTCACACCTGGGGCCAACACGGAGTACAATTTCTCAGATGCTGGTCTGTAATGGTTTACCTGTAGCCTACTCAATTATTTGTAAAGCTATGTTATTCTGAATATGTTTCTGAGAAGCTAAGGGAAATTAGTTTTGTGGTTGAAATGTTGCAATATCACAATGGAATCATGAGTGAATGGAAGTTGCATCACAGTGGAATGGTTGTGACATCGCAATGGTATGGTTGTGACATCACGATGGAATGGTTGTGAGATCACGATGGAATGGTTGTGAGATCACGATGGAATGGTTGTGACATCACATTGGAATGGCTATGAAATCACATCTGTGATGCCACAGTGGAGATGGAATAGCCATCCAAGATGGCGTAGCAGTCAGACGTCCATGTCCTGTCGTGTCCCTTGTATATATCGTTTTACATATATTTCGTTGCATATCCTTTAAAATATTCATCATATTCATCATAAAATATTCATCATCTAAATACTCTCCTGCAACCCGCCTCACCCAATGTGGCGTGGATCAGCTTTTTTTTCTTCTAAAGTATGTATATTTACTTCGGATCTGGAATCCCTCAACTGAAGCTAGCCAGCTAACTACCAGATATCAGTCAGCAAACCATTGCCAGCGGTCATCAGCTAACCTTCAGCTCGGAAAGCTCTCGCCAGTTCGAACAACGTGACAAACCAGAGCATAACGGAGCTATTATTTTTATCCCCGGATTCCTACTGCAAACTGAACATTTTCATCTGGATCTTCACAACTAGCTAACCGCAATCCCAGATGACTACTCCTGGCTAGCGTTTCCATCCCAGATCAAGCACCAATTTAGTTTGAAGCTAGCCCGACCAGGGCTCCTGTGCTACCACCGAAGCATACTCCTGGGCTACAATATCGGCCTGCTAGCTACCTAGAGCTACTTGGAACCCTACTAATTCCACGACTGGTCTATCGACGTCACCGCACGAAGAGGCAAAAACAGACTTACCCCCATCGCGACGGCCACCCCCCCCAAAGGTTAACTGTCTAGCCCCTGCTATCTGCTTGCTTGCTAACCCGGTCTGCTAACTGCTAAACTGCCGGGCCCTGGTCTGCTAACTGCTAGCTTGCCTGCTTGGTCTGCTAACTGCTAGCCCTTGCTAACTGCTTGCTTGCTAACCAGGTCTGCTAACTGCTAGCTTGCCTGCCCGGTCTGCTAACTGTTAGCCCTTGATAACTGCTTGCTTGCTAACCCGGTCTGCTAACTGCTAGCTTGCCCTGGTCTACTAACTACTAGCCCATGCTAACAGCTTGCCTACTAACCCGGCCTGCTAACTGCTAGCTTGCCCTGGTCTACTAGCTGCTAGCTTGTTTAGCTCCGGCCTACTAACTGTTAGCTTGTTAGCCTGCTAACCTTCTGAATCGCCGTGTCTGTCACACCCTGACCATAATAGGCTTGGTATGCTCTATGTTTTGTTTGGTCAGGGTGTGATCTGAGTGGGCATTCTATGTTGGATGTCTTGTTTGTCTGTTTCTGTGTTTGGGCCTGATATGGTTCTCAATCAGAGGCAGGTGTTAGTCATTGTGTCTGATTGGGAGCCATATTTAGGTAGCCTGTTTTGTGTTGGGTTTTGTGGGTGATTGTTCCTGTCTTTGTTACACCAGATAGGGCTATTTTCAACGTTTTCGTGTTTTTTTTGTATATTGTTCTATTTTCATCTTTATTAAAGATATATCACAATAACCACGTTGTGTTTTGGTCCGTGACAGTGTCCCCAGCCAGCCCAACCACTCACTGGACCCATATGTTTACTTGGCTACGCATGCCTCTCTCTAATATCAATATGCCTTGTCCATTACTGTCCTGGTTAGTGATTACTGTCTTATTTCACTGTAGAGCCTCTAGCCCTGCTCAATATGCCTTAACTAACCATGTTGTTCCACCTCCTACATATGCGATGACATCACCTGGTTTAAACATCTCTAGAGACTGTATCTCTCTCTTCATTACTCAATGCCTAGGTTTACCTCCAATGTACTCACATCCTACCATACCTTTGTCTGTACACTATGCCTTGAATCTATGCTATCGTGCCCAGAAACCTGCTCCTTTTACTCTCTGTTCTGAACGTGCTAGATGGCCAGTTCGTATAGTCTTTAGCCGTACCCTTATCCTACTTCTCCTCTGTTCCTCTGGTGATGTGGAGGTTAATCCAGGTCCTGCAGTGCCTAGCTCCACTCCCACCCCCCAGGTGCTCTCATTTGTTGACTTCTGTAAACGTAAAAGCCTTGGTTTCATGCATGTTAACATTAGAAGCTTACTCCCTAAGTTTGTTTTACTCAATCTTTAGCACACTCTGCCAAGCCAGATGTCTTAGCCGTGTCTGAATCCTGGCTTAGGAAAACCACCAAAAACCCTGAAATCTCCCTTGCTAACTATAACGTTTTCCGCCAAGATAGAACTGCCAAAGGGGGCGGTGTTGCGATCTACTGCAAAGACAGCCTGCAGAGTTCTGTATTACTTTCTTAAGTCTGTACCCAAACAATTTGAGCTTCTAAAAATTCACCTTTCCAGAAACAAGTCTCTCACTGTTGCCGCTTGCTATAGACCTCCCTCTGCCCCCAGCTGTGCCCTCGATACTATATGTGAACTGAATGCCCCCCCATCTATCTTCTGAGCTCGTGCTACTGGGTGACCTAAACTGGGACATGCTTAACACCCCAGCCATCCTACAAACTAAGCTTGATGCCCTCAATCTCACACAAATTATCAATGAACCTACCAGGTACAACCCCAAATCAGTAAACACGGGCACCCTCATAGATGTCATCCTAACTAATTCGACCTCCAAATACACCTCTGCTGTTTTCAATCAAGATTTCAGCGATCACTGCCTCATTGCCTGCATCCGTAATGGGTTTGCGACCAAACAACCAACCCTCATCACTGTCAAACGCTCCCTGAAACACTTCTGCGAGCAGGCCTTTCTAATCGACCTGGCCGGGGTATCCTGGAATGACATTGACCTCATCCCGTCAGTAGATGATGCCTGGCTATTCTTTAAAAGTGCCTTCCTCACCATCTTAAATAAGCATGCCCCTCTCAAAAAATGTAGAACTAGGAATAGATATAGGCCTTGGTTCACGCCAGACTTGTCTGCCCTTGACCAGCACAAAAACATCCTGTGGCGTTCTGCATTAGCATCGAATAGCCCCCATGATATGCAACTTTTCAGGGAAGTTAGGAACAAATATACACAGGCAGTTAGAAAAACTAAGGCAAGCTTTTTCAAACAGAAATTTGCATCCTGTAGTACTAACTCAAAGTTCTGGAACACTGTAAAGTCCATGGAGAATAAGATCACCTCCTCCCAGCTTCCCACTGCTCTGAGGATAGGAAACATTGTCACCACCGATAAATCCACTATAATTGAGAATTTCAATAAGCATTTCTCTACGTCTGGCCTTGCTTTCCACAATTACCCCTACCCCGGTCAACTGCCTGGCACCCTCCACAGCAACCCGCCAAAGCCCCCACCATTTCTCCTTTACCCAAATCCAGATAGCCGATGTTCTGAAAGAGCTGCAAAATCTGGACCCCTACAAATCAGCCGGGCTTGACAATCTGGACCCTCTCTTTCTAAAATGATCTGCCAGAAATTGTTGCAACCCCTATTACTAGCCTGTTCAACCTCTCTTTCATATCGTCTGAGATTCCCAAGGATTGGAAAGCTGCCGCGGTCATCCCCCTCTTCAAAGGGGGTGACACTCTAGACTCAAACTGCTACAGACCTATATCTATCCTACCCTAAGGTCTTCGAAAGCCAAGTTAACAAACAGATTACTGACCATTTCAAATCCCACCATACCTTCTCCGCTATGCAATCTGGTTTCAGAGCTGGTCATTGGTTTTCCTCAGCCACGCTCAAGGTCCTAAACATCATAACCGCCATCGATAAGAGACATTGTGTGTCAAATCGGAGGGCCTGTTGTTTGGACCTCTCACAGTCTCTGTGGGTGTGCCACAGGGTTCCATTCTCGGGCCGACTCTCTTTTCTGTATACATCAATGATGTTGCCCTTGCTGCTGGTGATTCTCTGATCCACCTCTACACAGACGACACCATTCTGTATACTTCTGGCCCCTCCTTGGACACTGTGTTAACTAACCTCCAGACGTGCTTCAATGCCATACAACTCTCCTTCCGTGGCCTCCAACTGCTCTTAAACGCAAGTAAAACTAAATGCATGCTTTTCAATCGATCGCTGCCCGCACCTGCTCGCCTGTCCAGCATCACTACTCTGGACGGCTCTGACTTAGAATACGTGGACAACTACAAATACCTGGGTGTCTGGTTAGACTGTAAACTCTCCTTCCAGACTCACATTCAGCATCTCCAATCCAAAATTAAATCTAGAATTGGCTTCCTATATCACAACAAAGCATCCTTCACTCATGCTGCCAAACATACCCTCGTAAAACTGTCCATCCTACCAATCCTCGACTTTGGTGATGTCATCTATAAAATAGCCTGGATGCAGTTTATCACAGTGCCATCCGTTTTGTCACCAAAGCCCCATACACTACCCACCATTGCGACGTGTACGCTCTCATTGGTTGGCCCTCGCTTCATTCTCGTCGCCAAACCCACTGGCTACAGGTTATCTACAAGTCTGCTAGGTAAAGCCCTGCCTTATCTCAGCTCACTGGTCACCATAGCAGCACCCACTCATAGCACGCGCTCCAGCAGGTATATCTCACTGGTCACCCCCAGAGCCAATTCCTCCTTTGGTCGTCTTTCCTTCCAGTTCTCTGTTGTCCATGACTGGAACGAATTGCAAAAATCTCTGAAGCTGGAGACTCACATCTCCCTCACTAGCTTTAAGCACCAGCTGTCAGAGCAGTTTACAGATCACTGCACCTGTACTTAGCCTATCTGTAAGCAGCCCATCTATCTACCTACCTCATCTATCTACCTACCTTATTTTGCTCCTTTGCACCCCAGTATCTCTACCTGCACATTCATCTTCTGCCGATCTACCATTCCATTGTTTAATTGCTATATTGTAATTACTTTGCCACAATGGCCTATTTATTTCCTTACCTAATTTGCACTCACTGTATTTAGACTTTTTGTTTTCTTTTGTTCTACTGTATTATTGACTGTACGTTTTGTTTATTCCATGTGTATCTCTGTGTTGTTGTATGTGTCGAATTGCTACACTTTATCTTGGCCAGGTCGCAGTTGCAAATCAGAACTTGTTCTCAACTAGCCTACCTGGTAAAATAAAGGTGAAATAAAAAAATAAAAAATAAAACTTTGCTACATTGGCATCACAATGGAACAGATGTGGCGTCCATTGTGACACGCACTAATGCCATTGGGACTTTCATTCATGGAAAACAGAACAGTTTAATGGATGTGATGTCACAATGGAATAGCTTTCCATTCAGGATCCTTCTCTGTCTCATCGATTGGAATGCAGCGTTCCCTTTGTGTGTCAAAATGGCCTTGGCCATTCAGGTTATTATGTAGTACCTGAGGGGCCTCTGTACTGTCTGTGAACCAGTGCTGCAGCACTACGGTCCTTTGTGTTGTTAAACCTCCTCTAGCTACAAAGAGCTGACATACCTGCTGTATCACTGGCATTTATACAGAGCAGACACACGCGGCATTTAAACCTCCCCACTACATTACATGGGCATGACTTGTACATAATACTCACAAGGAAATGCCACATGTGCATAGTTTTTAATTTGATCCTGCATTTTACCTTTTGAACTCACCTCTTTGTCTTTGACATATTTAGGATTTTACTAAACATTTTAAACCCATCACCCCCAAACCCCCACCCACCACCCATTGTCTCATTTCTCTCTCTGTTTTGGCCCTCTCTCAAAAACAGTGGCCTGTTTCTTTGTTGTCCTGGCTCCTGGCTAATGTTGTACCCTTCTCCAATCTGTTCTGGCATACTCACCCAGACTCCTACAGTACGGTAGGGTACAGTACCAGGCCAACCCTGTAGTCCCAGCCCTGCGGCCCTGCTAAATCAACTGTGTAATTTCTCATTTGACCTCATTAGCAACTCTGTAGGGGAGCACCATGGAGGCCTCAGAGTGTCACCCGGTAGGCCGCCACATCCCCAACGGGGGGTAGGGGGTCTGGGGAGGTTTAGGGGGGAACAGTCACTTCCTCCACCCTGAAACCACAGGGAGTTGTTGGAACGAGACAGCAGTGACAGTAGCACAGCCAGAGTTTAGCCTAACACATGGTTCAGTTTGTTTACACACTCGCACTGTTCAAACATATGTCAGTGTTTTAAAAAAAAGAGGATTAAAAACAACAAAAACATTTTAGGCCATTCAAATTTCTGGAGCTTAGTTGAGAATGAGTGTAGATATAACTAGGCCTGTATGTTTTGCTGACGCTCTTATCAACAGAAACCATATTTGATTTACCCCCACCCTCCCCATCCTCCACTCCTCTATGAACTCCACAGCACTGAGGAGAAGGAGTCCATTTCAGCAGAAATGCCAGGTGGACTGCTGAGCTTGTGTGTGTTGTGCTGATCGGGTGTTTTTCAGATGACCTTTTACTCACGACCTCTGTGTTTGGGGACAGAACCAGGCCTCTGAGATCTGCTCACACACTTAAACACTGGCTGGCTGTGTCCGAATACCCACACTTGCATCCTTAATAGTAGGCCATTTGAGTATGAGAAAAAGTTTAATATTATGTGACATTTATAAATTGTAGTATACTTTAAATGCCCGGATGTCATAATAATTTTGACTTTGACAAAAGCTGATCAATTAGATATGGAGATACGCTACTGAAATCAACGAATAGTGGGAAACAACGCAACGACGCTTTCTCAATACACAAAAATATGTTTTACAGTATGTGCATTTTATCAAATCTAGTATGGTTTAAATGGCAGGATGTTATACTCATTTTGACTCTTTATCGAGTAGAATTCGATGCACAATGTTCCACAATGCATTGGCAGAGGTGGGCTGTGAGTGATAGGCCCTAGTTGTCTGCAAGTAGCCAAACAACACATCTAGGTTACTTGATTGGGAAGATGCCGAATAGAGAAGCTCCTGCACTGGTCTTCAAATGTAGGCTAAGTAGTTTTTGTTCTCCTTAAAACGATCATGAGTATTGCATGGTAGGCCACATCTTTGAAAACATTTCTGTTTTCTCAGTGAAAAGTATTTATTGTTCTCTTGGCCTTCGTCTGAGCTTTTAAACTAAAAGTTAAACCATGTGTTGATTTGTGAATGTGTCGGCACCAGCGACTCAGGATGTGGCTGTGTTGTTGATGTCATGTTAATCAGGCCTTTTGATTTGAAAGTGTGGATTGTTTTCGTTTTGAAAGCGACGCTACCTATTTTATTATTCCATTTTTGGACCTAATGATCAGTGCTTTCGTTTTTTACATTGCTGTTCTGAATTTGCGATGCACCTGACTGTACACGTTTTTCTGTGCATTAGCCTTTTTATTTGAACATTTGAATAGTTTTGGTGTGTGTACTAGACTATTGGATTCAATGTATATATACAGTGCCTTCGAAAAGAACTCAGACCCCTTGACTTGACGCTACATCTTGTTACGTTACAGCCTTATATGACAATAGTTTTTTCCCCTAATCAATCTACACACAATACCCCATAATGACAAAGAAAAAACTGCTGAACAGATATTTTCAGGTCTCTCCAGAGATGTTTGATCCGGTTCAAGTCCAGGCTCTGGCTGCGCACCTAAAGGACATTCAGAGTCTTGTCCTGAAGCCACTCTTGCGTTGTCTTGATTGTGGGCTTAGGGTAGGTGTCCTGTTGGAAGGTGAACCTTCAGCCCAGTCTGAGGTCCTGACCACTCTGAAGCAGGTTTTCATCAAGGACCTTTCTGTACTTTGCTCCGTTCATCTTTCTCTCGATCCTGACTAGTCTCGCTGCCGCTGAAAAACATCCCCACAGCATGATGCTGCCACCACCATGCTTCACCGTAGGGATGGTGCCAAGTTTCCTTCAGACATTACTCTTGGCATTCAGGCCAAATAGTTCAATCTTGGTTTCATCATGGTCTGAGAAACTTTAGGTGCCTTTTGGCAAACTCCAAGCCGGCTGTCATGTGCCTTTTATTGAGGAGTGGCTTCCGTCTGGCCAGCCAGTCAGGAGCGACCTACGGCATTGCGGCATCATTTTTAGTAAATGGTACATGCTAAATAGTATGCAATGATGAGTACATCGTATGCAGTTGAACTATGTATTTTTCAGGTATTCGGACTTGGCCACTTAACACACAAGCACACAGACACATGTAGGCATATGTGCACACACAAATGCACAACAGTGGCAATCTGTGCCATTTAATATGAGGAAGGACGATATATGCTTTTATGAGCATGGTCTTTATTCTATTACAGCATATTGGATAAATGTCTTTCAAATTCCATTAACCCAGCTCAATGTAACATCGATAGGTTTAGGCTACTACGTGATACTCCAATGTTCCCTATACCCATCATGAGGTTGCTACAACCTAGCCTATGAATGAAAGTTTACAGGTGTATAGGTCAAGAGAAATTTGCAAAATCAAGGTGACAGACATTGACACAATCAATACCGCCTTGTACATGCCTACATTTGTACATGCCTACATTTAGCTGAGCTAGGTTGTGAAATTTAGTCCAACAGTTGCAACCAAGATTTTCTATTGGACAAATTCAGGTATGTTTGCTGCCCAGGGTTTCATTCTGTTTGCTTATGTTCTAAAAACATTTTTCAACAGAATCGGCAGAATGAATACACCACAGATCAAACACAGTTCATTTTCATAGCAGCCATGTACAAACAGCATGATCCCTTTGACTGTTGTATAATTCCTTCTCGCAGCGACACACTCACCTCATCTCACCTATTCCCTTCGCTTGTGGACTTCATTGCTGTCTGTGAACAGGCGAAAATGCCATTCCAGGCCAAACCTTTATATCACAATCACGAACTGCTACAGCAACTCGACATCGTTGTCACTTATTAAGGTTATAGGCAACATACAATGCATGGCCAAAGGTATGTGGACACCTACGAGTCGAACATCTCATTCCAAAATCATGGTCATTAATATGGAGTTGGTCCCCGCTTTGAAGCTTTCCACTAGATGTTGGAACATTGCTGTGGGGATTTGTTTCCATTCAGCCACAAGAGCATTAGTGAGGTTGTGCACTGATGTTGGCTGTTTAAGCCTGGCTCGCAGTTGGTGTTCCAATTCATCCCAAAGGTGTTCGGTGGGGTTGAGGTCAGGGCTCTGTGCAGGCCAGTCAAGTTCTCCCACACCACTTTGTGCACAGTATGCATGCATTGTCATGCTGTAATAGGAAAGGGCCTTCCCCAAACTGTTACCACAAAGTTGGAAGTGTAGAATCGTCTAGAATGTAATTCTATGCTATAGCGTTAAGATTTCCCTTCACTAGAACTAAGGGGCCTAGTCTCAACCATGAAGAACAGCTCCAGACCATTATTTCTCCTCCACTAAACTTAACAGTTGGTACTATGCATTGGGGCAGGTAGTGTTCTTCTGTCATCCGCCAAAACCAGATTTGTCCTTCGGACAGCCAGAATGTGAAGCGCTTTTCCTCACTACAGAGAACGCGTTTCCACTGCTCCGGAGTCCAATGGCAGTGAGCTTTACACCACTGCAGCCAACACATGGCATTGTGCTCGGCCATGGAAACCCATTTCATGAAGCTCCCGATGAACAGTTCTTGTGCTGACGTTGCTTCCAGAGGCAGCTTGTAACTCAGTAGTGTCATGGTTCCACCTGTCACCAGAGGGCGGCAGAGACCATCCTAGAGACATTAACGACTCTCAGGTGTGTCCAATTTACTCATCATGATTTCCCTGTTAAAAGAGGTGTGTTTTCTGTTGTCCTTTGCAGAAGCTTGGATTGTTTACTGTGTAAAGTCAGGTTTTAGGGCCTTAGTGGTTTAAAAAAAAAAAAATATATAAATATATATATATATTTATTATTATTATTATTTTAAAATTTTTTAAGTGTACTGTGATCCTGCGGCTATGGTTTCTCAGTGAAGTATTATGTTTATCCTTAACCCACTGATTCCTCGTCTGGTCTCTTTACCACGTAGTAAGTGTTGCAACCGAGGACAGACGATTTTAACTCACTACACGCCTTAGCACTTGGTGGTCCCGTTCTGTGAGCTTATGTGGCCTACCACTTCAAGGCTGAGCTGTTGTTGCTCTTATATGTTTCCACTTCACAATAACAGCACTTACAGTTGACTGGGGCAGCGCTAGGAGGGCAGAAATGTAATTAACTGACTTATTGGAAAGGTGGAATCCTATGATGGAGCCAGGTTGAAAGTCACAGAGCTCTTCAGTACGTGCCATTCAACAGCCAATGTTTGTCTATGGAGATTGTATGGCGGTGTGCTTGATTTTTATACACCTGTCAGCAACGAGTGTGGCTGAAATAGCAGAATCCACTAATTTTGAAGAGGATTTGTCCACATACTTTTGGCCATGTAGTGTGGCTACTATAACTAATGTGTTAGTAAGCCCACTACAATCATGCAGTACAGTCAGCAGCAAGCAGTTACACAAGCTGGCCCCGGTGGCAATAAATGTATAATACCAAAAGAGTACCTTGGAAGAGTTCCAGTGTTGGATAGACATTGCGAGCTAGCTAAGATAGTATCACTCTTGGTTTAAGCTGGGTGTTTGTGTAGGGTAAACTAGCTAGCTGAGTAAGTGAAAGTTAACTGTTCAACTGTCTTTCTGTCTCTTTGAGTGAACTACTCACCACATCGTATGCACTGCAGTGCCAGCTAGCTGTAGCTTATGCTTTCAGTACTAGATTCATTCTCTGATCCTTTGATTGGGTGAACAACATGTCAGTTCTAATGACTTTCTATTTTACATGGGGTTTCTCAGCAGTTTGCTGTTTGTCACAGTGTTTGTTTCAGGAGTTACCAATATTGCTATTGACAAGCCACAGGGTTATGCAGGCTTTTTTTGTCCAAGCCCAGTGCTACCACACCTGATTCAACTACTCAGCTGTTCATCAAGTCCTCGGCTGCTAATCGAGACATTGAATAGTAGAATCAGGTGTGGTAGAACTGGGCTTGAAAAAGAAAGCCTGCATAACCCTGTAGGTCTTCAAGAGCAATTGTGGCCATCCCTGAATGTAATGTACAAAATGTACTATATATGATGAACGTACCTTTGATTGAAAATGTTATATTTTGTATGACCTTATTATTGTTTACAGATAATTTAGTACTAGGCCTTTCTTCAGTAATCTTTAAAGTACATTTTCATGTAAATAGTTAATTAATGTGTATTATTTTTTTTATATATATATTCCAGGAGCTTTCTTGATCGTCTGTCTTGTTAAAAGATATAAGGGAAAATGTTTCCAGTTTAATCCATATTGGCTTAAAATGGGGTTTCGCTTCTCTCTGGAAAATCAGCTGTTAATATTAAATAAATACTAATAACTACATTAGCTCTGTGGTGTAAAAACTAAAATGTTTTAAGTGAGAAGTAGACATCGGTATGAAGAAAAACTAAGGAAAGCATTATGCTGTATGTATTTTTCTATTTAGATATAGGCCTATTGTAAATGTATATTGTAGCATCTTTATTGGAAACAGAAACAAACATACAACTTTAAGCTACATAGTCATTTGACAGCGGTAATGAATTGTCCATTGTCCATTGTTCAGCACAGCAATTGATAAAATGGGACCATGTTTGAAAAATAAGTGGTTCTGAACTTATATCACTATTACACAGGTAAGACAAAACAGCTCACTCAATGAAGCCTGATGGTGTTGTAAGTATGAAATCAAAGTTTACTTTCAAATAATAATAAAACAAAGCTTGAGAAGGGAGTGGAATGGGGTAATGTCTTAGTGTGGGGTGAGAAGAATGCAATACATTACCTTGTATGTGGTACAAATCACATTGTGGGTAGACCTCGAAGAGGATGAATTAGGCTGTTTCAGAAGATCTGAATCCTAAGCAACCTGCCTATACAATGATGGAAGTACAATAGACCAACACAGATACTGTAGTAGGTCAAAGCTGTGCTCCTGAAAACCTTGGTAGAGCATGGTAGAAACCATGGTAGAAACCATGGTAGAAACCATGGGTGATTAATGCATTGTGGTGCTCATGTGGATTTCCTTATTTGGCTTCAGACCAAATCCCACTTATTACTTAACTTAGTTTTTTGTTTTAAATTGTCAAGTTATTTTGATTTGTGTTATTTCTAATAATTCATGAACAAAAGACACATTGAAAGAACAAATCTATAAGTTACTTGAGTTATACCATACATTTTTAGATACCTTTGAATTATTTGGACATGAAGTGTGAACATGGTAACATAGATACCATTGGCAAGGTTTCCATCCAATTGGTGACAGATTTTCATGTGTATATTCTAAAATCTGCATAAAAAGCTGTGTGTGGACAAAAGAGGAAGATTATTTTGTCAACGGCAACCAAGCATCAATGATCATGTCACCAGAATAAGACCCTCGATATTTATTGGAAAGGAGAATCAAGCTCATAACCTTTCTCATTCACCACCCTATGAAGTTTATAACTTATTCCATATGTAGCCTAATAAACTGCATGGTTTCCAGAGTCGTAGTGGGAGGACCACACAACGAGTCATCGCATGACTCCAAGTTTACTTCGATATGATGGTTATTATATCAATATTTGTGCATATAAGCGGTTCCACCGACATTTCTCTGATTAATTTTACCAACACCTTCTGTTGACATTTGGAAAGATTACAGAAAAAATGTTCTGTTTCCATCAGGCCTGTCATTACATGTTTTATCCAACATTTACTTTCATAAAAAGGTTGGATAGAAACCTGGTTCGTCACTTGCATTGGATTTGTGCCACAAGTGCTAAAATGTTACCATTTTAAACAGTGGCCAGATCATGGTTTGCTGTCATACCTTGCCTGTAGACTGCTTACAGGGTAAGGAAACTAATATGTAATTTGGGTGAAATATCCCTTTAATTAAACAGGCCAGGGAAAGGAAACATATGGGACCAAGCTCAATCCAAAGCATGCAATATGGCAACTAAATAATTCAGCGGGAGAGAAGGACCTCGTCGTTCTGCCAAAATCTCAATAACTTTTAAATACACATCTCTCTTCCATATTCCTGCTCTTATTCCAATCATTATATCCCTTTCCTTTGTAATGCTTCTATCCCTTTTCCTTTGTAATGCTTCTATCCCTTTTCCTTTGTAATGCTTATATCCCTTTCCTTTGTAATGCTTCTATCCCTTTCCTTTGTAATGCTTCTATCCCTTTCCTTTGTAATGCTTCTATCCCTTTTCCTTTGTAATGCTTCTATCCCTTTCCTTTGTAATGCTTCTATCCCTTTTCCTTTGTAATGCTTCTATCCCTTTCCTTTGTAATGCTTCTATCCCTTTTCCTTTGTAATGCTTCTATCCCTTTTCCTTTGTAATGCTTCTATCCCTTTCCTTTGTAATGCTTCTATCCCTTTCCTTTGTGATGCTTCTATCCCTTTTCCTTTGTAATGCTTCTATCCCTTTTCCTTTGTAATGCTTCTATCCCTTTTCCTTTGTAATGCTTCTATCCCTTTTCCTTTGTAATGCTTCTATCCCTTTTCCTTTGTAATGCTTCTATCCCTTTTCCTTTGTAATGCTTCTATCCCTTTTCTATCCCTTTTCCTTTGTAATGCTTCTATCCCTTTTCCTTTGTAATGCTTCTATCCCCTTTCCCTTGTAATGCTTCTATCCCCTTTCCTTTGTAATGCTTCTATCCCTTTTCCTTTGTGATGCTCCAATCCCTTTTCCTTTGTAATGCTTCTCCCTTCCTTCCAGCAGAAACTCTTCTTCAAATACCAATTCACTTTAAGAATGAAACAGATTAATTTAATTCATCTCAAAGATGTTTAATAGTGATTCAGGTTAGGACACATTGAGGAGGTATATTTTGGGAATGGTTTGATTAAGAGATCTGAGTGTTCAAGGCCATCATTTCTCAACCTCGGCCAACAGCCCCCCCCACAGCTACTCGCCCAAGCATCCCCAGCTTCTCCTTCACCCAAATCCAGATAGCAGATGTTCTGAAAGAGCTGCAAAACCTGGACCCGTACAAATCAGCTGGGCTTGACAATCTGGACCCTCTCTTTCTGAAACTATCCGCCGCCATTGTCGCAACCCCTATTAACAGCCTGTTCAACCTCTCTTTCATATTGTCTGAGATCCCCAAGGATTGGAAAGTTGCTGCAGTCATCCCCCTCTTCAAAGGGGGAGACACCCTGGACCCAAACTGTTACAGACCTATATCAATCCTGCCCTGCCTATCTAAAGTCTTCGAAAGCCAAGTCAACAAACAGATCACTGACCATCTCGAATCTCACCGTACCTTCTCCGCTGTGAAATCTGGTTTCCGAGTCGGTCACGTGTGCACCTCAGCCACGCTCAAGGTACTAAACGATATCATAACCGCCATCGATAAAAGACAGTACTGTGTAGCCGTCTTCATCGACCTGGCCAAGGCTTTCGACTCTGTCAAGCACCATATTCTTATCGGCAGACTCAGTATCCTCGGTTTTTCTAATGACTGCCTTGCCTGGTTCACCAACTACTTTGCAGACAGAGTTCAGTGTGTCAAATCGGAGGGCGTGTTGTCCGGTCCTCTGGCAGTCTCTATGGGGGTGACACAGGTTTCAATTCTCGGGCTGACTCTTTTCTCTGTATATATCAATGATGTTGCTCTTGCTGCAGGCGATTCCCTGATCCACCTCTATGCAGACGACACCCTTCTGTATACTTCTGGCCCTTCCTTGGACACTGTGCTATCTAACCTCCAAACGAGCTTCAATGCCATACAACACTCCTTCTGTGACCTCCAGCTGCTCTTAAACGCTAGTAAAACCAAATGCATGCTATTCAACAGTTCGCTGCCTGCACCCGCCCGCCTAACTAGCATCACCACCCTGGAGGGTTCCGACCTAGAATATGTGGACGTCTATAATTACCTAGGTGTCTGGCTAGACTGTAAACTCTCCTTCCAGACTCATATCAAACATCTCCAATCTAAAATCAAATCTAGAGTCGGCTTTCTCTTCCGCAACAAAGCCTCCTTCACTCACGCCGCCAAACTTACCCTAGTAAAACGGACTATCCTACCGATCCTCGACTTCGGTGATGTCATCTACAAAATAGCTTCCAACACTCTACTCAGCAAACTGGATGCAGTTTATCACAGTGCCATCCGTTTTGTTACTAAAGCACCTTATACCACCCACCACTGCGACCTGTATGCTCTAGTCGGCTGGCCCTCGCTACATATTCACCGTCAGACCCACTGGCTCCAGTTCATCTACAAGTCCATTCTAGGTAAAGCTCCGCCTTATCTCAGTTCACTGGTCACGATGGCAACACCCACCCGTAGCACGCGCTCCAGCAGGTGTATCTCACTCATCATCCCTAAAGCCAACACCTCATTTGGCCGCCTTTCCTTCCAGTTCTCTGCTGCCTGTGACTGGAACGAATTGCAAAAATCGCTGAACTTGGAGACTTTTATCTCCCTCACCAACTTTAAACATCTGCTATCTCAGCAGCTAACCGATCGCTGTAGCTGTACATAGTCCATCAATAAATAGCCCACCCAATTTACCTACCTCATCCCCATACTGTTTTTATTTATTTACTTTTCTGCTCTTTTGCACACCAGTATATCTACCTGCACATGACCGTCTGATCATTTATCACTCCAGTGTTAATCTGCAAAATTGTAATTATTCGCCTACCTCCTCATGCCTTTTGCACACAATGTATATAGACTCTTTTTTTCTACTGTGTTATTGACTTGTATATTGTTTACTCCATGTGTAACTCTGTGTTGTTGTCTGTTCACACGGCTATGCTTTATCTTGGCCAGGTCGCAGTTGTAAATGAGAACTTGTTCTCAACTAGTCTACCTGGTTAAATAAAGGTGAAATTAAAAAATAAAAATAAAATTGAAGTGACCCCATTGACCTGCAATTGATAATTCTAGGGCCATGATGTGGTTCATTGGGAAGCTATAGGAAGGACAAATCTAGCATTTTCAGACTTAAAATATACATATATGCACAGCACACATTTCAATTTGTATTTAGTAGTTGAGGTGAATGGTCCATTTAACCTACAATGTACAGTCATCCACGTCCCGTTTCATACCATTACCCACAATAGCTCGTCAATGCAGCTTGTTATACAACTCACTGTAGCCTTGTGGTCCCTGCCTGAATGACACACACTCATGCGCACACACACGCACGTGCAGGCTTGCACACATATGTAGCAGCAGCAGCAGTAGAGGAGAGAGGAGAAGCTAGAGTTGATTGATGATGGCTGTGGAGAAGATGGCCAAGGTGATTAGTGAAATTAACAGAAGCATAGGCAGCAGAGGACTGCAGGGCAGACGGTACTGTAGTGTCTCTACTGAAAACCTGCATTGTTGGAGTGTGTAGGGGGAGAAGTGTGCCTCCTCCCTGTCAAAGATTTCACAATGTATAGATCAAGCAAATCCTAATGTAAATGTTGCCACAGCCATACGTCTCAGTTGACGAAAGCAGGCCAATCAATTAAAATAATCAACAAACTGGAACTGACAAACAATCGAATTCAAAGAACAATCCATTCTAGGCCACCTTTCCTTCAAAAGAAAATTGTGCTCAGATAATACGGGTGTTTTAATCAATCATTTCACAACCAACCCTGCTCATGAAAGCAGCCACAGGGAAGCTACCCACAGTGCTGCGTTAGTGAAAAGATAAGCTTTTATTTTCCTAATAGAACATATTAACTAACTGCTGGGAGGTGACTCTGATCTCTGAACGACTCCGCTTGTTTTGCCGGAATTGAGACAATGGCTGTAGCAGTACATCAGGGGAGTAAAGTAGTGCAGTGGCTTTTGAGTGGCTTAGTATGGCTGGGCTACAGTATGGCTGGGCTACAGTTTGGCTGGGCTACAGTTTGGCTGGGCTACAGTATGGCGGGGCTACAGTATGGCTGGGCTACAGTATTTATCAACCTAAAGATTGTGTAAAGGGGGAGTCAGGCCTTACACGAGATTCAAATGACAAAAATGCATCGTTTGTCAATGCAGGTGGAATGATAAGCACTGCGGTGCTTTGGAGTTTAAGTAAATTGAACTTTCACCCCTGCGCTGAGCCAGACTCTAAGGTGCACTCTGCCACTTGCACGTATCAAGTGAAGGGCCTTTATTGAAATGAGAACGCTTCACCCTTTGATCATCCAGGAGTACCTGATTGTTATCACACTATCTTAGCAATAGCGATCTGACCGCGGTAGTAGGGTTACTGCACAGTGTGTGTCATTACGATTACTGTAGAAGGTCACAGTGTGTCATTACGATTACTGCAGTGGGTCACAGTGTGTCATTACGATTACTGCAGTAGGTGACAGTGTGTCATTACGATTAATGCAGTAGGTCACAGTGTGTCATTTTGATTACTGCAGTAGGTCACAGTGTGCCATTACAATTACTGCAGTTGGTCACAGTGTGTCATTACGATTACTGCAGTAGGTCACAGTGTGTCATTATAATTACTGCAGTAGGTCACAGTGTGTCATTATGACTTCAAAAGGAAGGAATTTGAGAAAGGACATACAGTATGTATAATGTTCAAAGGATTGTATTCAACCTACTTATTGAATGGTGGTTATATTTATTATGTCGTGCATTGAATGATTTTGTCAGAGAGTAATGCAAAAATAAGTTAATGTCGAATTGTTTAAGTACAGTGGAGTAACATACTGTATGGCCTGTACACTTAAATGCTCTAACAACTCATACCTATATGTTGTAACAAGACAAGGTTACAATCCAAACTGTTCTCAGTCAAGTCGTGGATCGATGCTACAATAAAGGTGTGGTTGGAGCTTTTGAGTTATGAGTTATACGTAAGATTAGGCTGACGTGCAGGATCTATTATTTTATTTAACTATCATGCCTTGTAACTCAGAATGTGTGATGTGATAAGTTAGTGTTGTGTTAACAAAGTTAGAGGATGTTTTCTTCATTGTTATGCAGAATATTCTGGATTCCTATTGTAGACTTTTACAGTTTTAGGTAGGGGGTGATTAAATGCCACACTCTGGCCTCCTATTGGCAGCTCCAATTAGGACCCTTTGTGGGAGCCAGCGGTGGCCATAGTACTCCCTAGTGGTGCCTGTCTAGAATGAATTGGTGTCGTTTCCAACCAGGGAATACTGATGGACAGGTTCAGTGTTTGCTTGCTCGCTCATACACACACGTGCACACACACAGACACACAGCCACACATGCACACACACACGAGCGCACACACACACAGCAGTCCCAACTCACAGGGGAATAAGCAACATGATTTGCAGAGGGGTGTCAAGAGGTTCCTAATTAAAATGTTTACCCATAGACACACAACCTGTTTACCTCCTAATTCACGGCCCTGGATTGCTCGTCCCCTGGAGGATGAGCAAGCACATAATATGTCAGCTGCTTCTCCTCTCCTCTCCCAGCTTGGCCTTGCCTCCACAATCACTGCATCCAACCTGGGCTGCTGAGGCACAAAGAAGACACATAATAAAAAACACATACACTGAATATACTGTACACTGCACAATACATCACAAACACACACGCACGCACGCACGCACGCACGCACGCACGCACGCACGCACACACACACACACACACACACACACACACACACACACACACACACACACACACACACACACACACACACACACACACACACACACACACACACACACACACACACACACACACACACACACACGCACACTGCTGTGCGGCCTCCAGAGCAGTTCAATTTCAGAATCAATCCTTTCATCTCCCCAAAGCATTTTTACTTGGTGTCTGACTCTCAGTTTGAGGCTATCCTAATGTACATTAACTATGACCACAGTGCCTTAAACACACCCACTGAGAGGAGAGTAGGTGAGAGAGATGAGGAGAGATCGATCAACAAAGCATTCCCAGACAAATGTCTCATACACTCTTAGAAAAAAATGTGCTATCTAGTACCCAAATAGTTTTTTGGGCTGTCCCCATAGGAGAACCCTTTGAAGACTCCTTTTGTTTCCAGGTAGATCCCCTTTGGGTTCCATGTAGAACCCTTTCCGCAGAGGGTTCTACCTGGAATCCAAAAGAGCTCTACCTGGAACTAAAAACCTTTATTTAACTAGGCAAAGTTTAAGAACAAATTCGTATTTTAAGAACAAATTCGTATTTTACAATGACTGCCAAGCCCGGCCAAACCCTACCCTAACGATGTTGGGCCAATTGTGCGCCACCCCAAGGGACTCCCGACCACGGCCGGTTGTGATACAGCCAGGATCGAACCAAGGTCTGTAGTGATTCCCGAGGTGCTGTGCCTTAGCTGCGCCACTCTGGAGCACCTTTAAGACTTATCATTGGACACACGGCAAGATTACTCTTATCTGGTTCCTGGAACATTCCTCAAAATATACCAATCTATAGAAGGCGATGTCTATTAAATGTTTGGTTTTTCCACTAAAGCAGTGTGGAATCTTGAGAAAAGAGCACTGAAATCCATATTTTTTTTATTTTTGATAGATTCATCATTGAATTTATCTTAGGGCAACGTTTCATTTCATTTTCACTTCATGCTTTCATGGTAAGACATGTTACAAAGACATTACAAAGTAGTCAGTTAAGTGACGCTAATTTTAGGTGAAAGTGAAAATCAGGTGAAAATCCATGTTTCACTTTACCTAAAGCATCTGGTATGACAGTGTATCTTCGTTCAACCAAAACCCTTCACAGACGTTTTCATTGAGTTCAATTCAAGCCTGGAGATGTTTATTCAAGGTGTATGTCATTCATTTGGATGACCAAAGTGTTTTTGCAGGAATGTAACAGTGAGTTTGCATATAGCTCTTTGATGATAGCCAGAGGGACATCTGCTAGTCTGCTGCTAGACCCATAAAATCACCCAGGTGAGCCATGGGCTGTCTGGCTGAACATGTGTCTATGGAAGCACAGCCTTGTCTGGAAATTAATATTAGTTTTCGACAAATAGAACATAGTAAACAGTATGTGTCGACATACTATATAGTAGGCTACATAGTATATTATAAACGGGGTGGTTCAAGCCTTGAATGCTGATTGGCTGACAGACTATAAACCACAAAACATTTACGATGGTAACCAGTTTATAAAAGCAATAAGGCACCTGAGGGGTTTGTGGTATATGGCCAATATATCATGGCTAAGGACTGTATCCAGGCACTCAACGTTGCGTTGTGCATAAGAACAGCCCTTAGCTGTGGTATATTGGCCATATACCACTCCCCCTCGGGCCTTACTACTTAAATATACTATGTTCTATTTGTCAATATCTATTCTGATTTCATATTACGATATTCGAATAGTTCTTGAACAGGGCTTGACAAAAGGGTTGAAGGTGTAGGCAGCAGGCTT
This sequence comes from Oncorhynchus masou masou, assembly GCF_036934945.1. Taxonomy (NCBI): domain Eukaryota; kingdom Metazoa; phylum Chordata; class Actinopteri; order Salmoniformes; family Salmonidae; genus Oncorhynchus; species Oncorhynchus masou. The sequence continues at coordinate 50,511,665 of NC_088241.1, read as the reverse complement.
TTGTTTCAGTTGAGGTATAACACACCTGACTCCACTAATCAGCATATGGTCTAGTTAAACCCCTATTCATTTATTCAGTGCTGAGCTAAAACAAAAATAATCCTCACACTACAAACAACCAGGAGCAGAGTTGGCCACTTTTCTTCCACAGAGTTGATTATATATCAGGGATAATAGTCCCATGAGATGTCAATGAACTTAGTTTGTAGGAGTTTACAGACTTTCACAAGTGCTGAGCCAGCTTGGCCCTTGACTGTAGGCACACACACACACACACACACACACACACACACACACACACACACACACACACACACACACACACACACACACACACACACACACACACACACACACACACACACACACACACACACACACGGACTCGTGCTCACCTGGGGAGCTTAGCGTCTTTCTCTGGGGGGTCGGTTGACGATTGATGACTCTAGCCTTCTCTGCATATGCTTTACCTGCCTGGCATCAAGGTGGAGTTGAACTTGAAGTGTGTGTGTTTATGTGTGTGTGTGTGCATTTCTGCATGCATAGGATATGAATAGATATGTATATGTTTGTGAGTTGACCGTAAAATATTCTCGAAAAAAGCATCTCCAAAAACGTTTGTGTATTTTCATATTCTACATTTCAGAGATGAACATGCAGACAGGACCATATAGTCACACTGAGAGCTGTTAGGCCTGCGTCTATTAATGTCTCTTCCAAAGTGTCCTCTGCTGCCCAGCACAGAACAACACTGCAATTAGACCAGGCTGATGCTCCTCTGTCAGACTCATTGCACAGAGCCACGGAGGGGGGTGGGGGGTGGAGGTGGGGGGGCATTCAAAGCACCATGTCACTTTGTTAGGAATATGACTACACCATTTAGGTCAGAATGATGGTGACTGGACACACACGCAAACACTCTCTCACACACAAAGCTGTGCCTGCCTGCCTGTGTGTGTACAGATGTAGGATCTTAATTTGACCAGTATTGACGTACAACATCAAGGACCTCAGTCACCCGAGCCACTGCCTGTTCACCCCGCTATGATCTAGAAGGCGGAGAGAGTAGTGGTGCATGAAAGCTGGGACTGAGAGACTGATGAACAGCTTCTATCTCCAGCCCATCAAACTAGCCGGCCTCCTCCCAGTACCCTGCCCTGAATCTCAGACACTGTCACTAGCCGGCTACGACCCGGTACTCTACTCTGCACCTTAGAGACTGCTGCCCTATGTACATAGAGTCATTGAACACAGGTCACTTTAATACATACGTTTTGACCCATTTCATATGTATATACTGTATTTTAGTCATGGCTCCTCTTATATAACTACTGCTATACACACATTTTCTATTGATATACTGTCCATACTGTCTATACACACCATTCACATACAGGTGAAGTCGGAAATGTACATACAACTTAGCCAAATATATTTAAACTAAGTTTTTCACAATTCTTGACATTTAATCCTAGTAAATATTCCAGTCTTAGGTCAGTTAGGATTACCACTATATTTTAAGAATGTGAAATATCAGACTAACAGAAGAGAGAATGATTTCTTTCATCACATTCCCAGTGGGTCAGAAGTTTACCTACACGCAATTAGTATTTGGTAGCATTGGGGTCATTGTCCATTTCGAATACCCATTTGCGACCAAGGTTTAACTTCCTGACTGATGTCTTGAGATTTCTTTTCTGAGGTCTTGGCTGATTTCTTTAGATTTTTCCATGATGTCAAGCAAAGAGGTACTGAGTTTGAAGGTAGGCCTTGCAATACATCCACAGGTACACCTAACCCTACACCTCCAATTGATTCCAATTATGTCAATTAGCCTATCATAAGCTTCTAAAGCCATAACATCATTTTCTGGAATTTTCCAAGCTGTTTAAAGGCACAGTCAACTTACTGTATGTACACTTCTGACCCACTGGAATTGTGATACAGTGAATTATAAGTGAATTATAAATGAATTAATCTGTGTCTACTCTGTGTCATGCACAAAGTAGATGTCCTTGCCAAAACTATAGTTTGTTAACAAGAAATGTATGGAGTGGGTGAAAAATGAGTTTTAATGACTACAACCTAAGTGGATGTAGACATCTGACTTCAACTGTACCTAAATACGTATCATTTATATTCTGGGCTCAGGTCGGGAAGCTAATTTCCTGCAATTCTATACATTTTGCTATTGTGTTTTGTACCCTGTATATTAGTTACACTGTTTATACACACCACATATTTATGCATATACTTGATTCTTGACATAGCTTACTCCTATATCTACTGCTGTACACATCATTCTTAGTTTATCTTGTGTAAATTCATCTGGTGTAGACACTTATTGACTATATTTGGAATACTGTTACTGTGATATTTTGGTTGTTCTTTGGATTCGTTCTGACATTTCTTGATTTCTTGTAGTTTTTTTCTGGGGGGTTTTTCTGTTGTTTTTATTGTTTTACCTGTTTGACATTTTACTGCATGGTTAGGAGCTAGCAACATAAGCATTTCGCTGCACCCTCGATAACAGGATTTGAACGTTTAGTCCATAATGATGCTTGATAGGTGGTTCGGCTATTAGCTGGACAAAAGCAGGCTACATGAAAGTGCAATACTGTTAATATAACTGTGTGTTAGTTTGGGTTTTCAGTGAATTTATGTAAATTACAAAGCTCATTTGCAGTTCCTGCAGCGCAGGAAAATTTTCTGCAACAGAAGAGCGATCAAATTAAGATCCGACATCAGTACAGACACCAGCATCCTGACCTAATTGGTGTAGTCATACAGACACACAGAGAGACACTCACTCTGGGCAAACATCAGTGTTTCTCTAATCTCCATCAGCGGCTCAATAAAACCCAAACAGTATGCAACACACTAACTAAATATAAATTGTTGGTAACTGATAAAGTAGTTTTGGACGATGTATTAAGCTTAAAAAGTTTCCTTAAACCACAACATTTACAGAAGAAATGGCTCTCCGTACAGTGGTTCTGGTTCACCCAGTGATTTACTTACATGAAGTATGTATTGTAGATATAGTTTCTCTCTCTCTCTCTCTCTCTCTCTCTCTCTCTCTCTCTCTCTCTTTCTCTCTCTCTCTCTTTCTCTCTCTCTCTTTCTCTATCCGCAAGCTACCTGTGTGCACTTTCTGTTGATAAATTATGCTGGAGTTGTTTTAGTATTCCCGCCATGCAAACGATGTTTTACCAAATGTATTCAGCCCTTTTTGGAGGGAAATTGAAAGTGGTTTATTTGTTGTTAAAATGTTTTGCTTTTAACTTGTACGTCTTTGATAACAAAGGGACACATTTAATTCAACTTCCACTTTCCTTCAAGAGTGCACCAATAAACTATATGTATTAAATCAACCTTGTTCTTTATTTCATTTCATATAAACAAGACAGTGCTGTACATGTTGATACAAGTCTCAGGTCAAGTGGGGGAGAGAGGGAGGGAACGACAGAGAGAGAAAGATGGAGAGAGTAGGGAGATGAAGATAGAAACAATGTTGTGCTGAGAGAGTGTGTGTCATACCTCAGGGCTGTGCAGTCTGTTCCTGGAGAGTCCTGTCTGGCCACAGCTGTAATATATGGTTGATTAGGGAGGGAGTGAGGAGAGGGTGGAGGGAAGAGGAGATATGGGGGGGGGGGGTGCAGATTACTCTGACAGAGGTGTCAGTGTGCCAAACTTTATGTGTACTGCCTACGGGCCTTGGCAGGTTCCTCTGAGGATAGGACTTAGTGTTCACTATGAGCTGACTTCACTAACTTGAGATCTGTGAGCGGAAATTGAATTTTCAGACTGAGACTCCATCAGAATGTGCATACAGTGCACCTGCTAAACCCACTGTATCTAAACAGCCTTACATAATACCTTGAAGCATGGAGACTGAGCCAGGCTTATAGCTTACCCTTGCTACACTGCCTGTCATAGCCTTGAACATAGCCTTCTGTAGTCCACTAGTGTGCTGTCTTAGCCTGAAACGTAGACTACAGTACTGCAGTCTCAAGACCACCTTGTTACACTAACAGGGCTCTAACTAGTCAGTCCATGCATATTAACCAGCATCCCGTCTAAAGCCCCAGAACGACAGAACCCAAACCATAGCCTTGGAACACAGCATGCCTGCCAGCACTGTCTCCCTCAGCCTATCAGACCCCAGCAAGGCCAGCTAGATTAAGCATATTACCCACAGTGCTTTGGAGGAGATTAGAAGCAAAACACAGTGTTTAGTGAGTATAGGAGCTTTCAGGGAATTTTGGAGTGTATTTTTTCTCTTTTTATATTAGCTAGTTTTGGGTTGCTTTGATGTTAGGGGTGTTCCAATTGGCAAGTAGAGGAAAGAAAAGAAAGAAAGGAAAGAAGAAAAAGACAAGGTGAAAGCTTATTTGATGCCTAATATCAAAGGAGGGCTTTTAGAGGTAGAGGGTACTCACTGTGGAAAGCTAGAGGTGAAATGGACACCATGATGGGCAGTCAGAACATACAGTAGTGTGTGCGTGCGTGCGCGTGTGCATTCGCATGTGTGTGTCTTTTGATTCTTTTGGCCACATTTTCTCATTGTTTTTATAAGACCTCTATGCCAAACAATCGAAGGCAAATTCTAAGGGGCCAGAGGCACTCGAGTAGGAGCACAAGTAATCTGTCCCAGGATACTGTATACAGTACAGCACACCACACACACACACACACACACACACACACACACACACACACACACACACACACACACACACACACACACACACACACACACACACACACACACACACACACACACACACACACACACACACACACACACACACACACACACACACACACCTCTCTCTCTCTCTCTGAGCTAAAGTGAGCTGCTTTGAAAGTCAGCAGAGGCCTAAGAAGTCTAAAACCGTTAAGAGAGACAATCAATTCTCAACCTATCCTGCTTTTGAGAGTATTTAGGACGCAGCTATAGTATACAGTTCCATACTTTAAAGAATACTATATCTGCTTTTCTGTGCATTGATTCGCTCTCTGCATGCAACCATTCAGAAATCCCCTGAAATATTGGTTTTCCCTTCCTCCTTCATCTTTACCATGTCATAGCATAACCCTTTGACAAGCAGCACTTTACATTTTTACATTGTCCTTTGTTGCAATGCCCTTACACCACGGTTTAAGTAGACTTCCAATGTATGCCACGGAACATTTGAAATTCCACTTCTGTTCAGTAGGGATACAGCACATGGATTTTTGTAATCCCCAGAGAGAGAGACAGAGAGAGAGAGACAGAGAGAGAGATGGAGAGACAGAGCGAGACAGAGACAGAGACAGAGACAGAGACAGAGATGGAGAGACAGGGAGAGAGAGATACAGAGACGGGGAGAGAGAGAGATGGAGAGACAGAGCGAGACAGAGACAGAGATGGAGAGACAGAGAGAGACACAGAGATGGAGAGACAGAGAGAGACAGAGAGAGAGAGAGATGGAGAGGCAGTGAGTGTGATGGTATGTTTGATGTATACATGTAACCCCTAGCAACCAGGCATTTCATTTAACCCAAGGGATCATAAGGAGATTTCACAATGTGTGTGTATGTGTGTGTCATATGTATTATTAAACATGTTAACTGCCCAATGGGACTGTAAAATCACGGATATGTTTAAATAAATAATGCTTGATGCTAGATGCTGTGGATGACACATAGCATGTTGATGCCATGGTGTAATGCTCTGGATCTGACAGTCAGTGTATTTTCTCATGTCCCTAACAAAACCACCTTGTGTTGAACTTCCACTATCTTCCAGTGACTATCTTCATAATTTTCTCAAACCAGTTAGTTCTTTATTTCAGGCACCTTGTTTGGTCTGGAACAAAGACCGTCAATAGTCTACTTCTTCTTATGTCCTTAACAAATAAACAATCCAGTGACGCTTGTGTTTGAGGAACCTCTAGATGCTGAACTAAGCCTTATTCTGCCCGGGGGCCTTTTTATGTCCATGTCTGATTACTATTGTTATACAAACTGTAGCCTTCGGTTGAGTTGTGCTGTGTGTTAGTACAGAGGTAGTCTCAGAGGAGATATGTGTGGCTGGCTACATCCAAGCTTCATATCACTGATGTTAGTCAGGTTGTCACACACACACACCACTGATGCTGGCCTGGAACAGGAGAGCAGCAGAGACAGAAGAGTCAGGTCTGAGTCCCAGCATGGATGTGAGGTTTTGTTTTGTTTGGTTGAGTCATCACCTCATTTGGACCCAGGATCTCATTAGGAACCCAGAAATCGCCCAAAGAACATCAGACTGTCTGAGATCAGAGAGATGGAGGGAGAGAGGGGGGAGAAAGTGTGTGTGTGTGCGTGTGTGAGAGAGAGAGAGAGAGAGAGAGAGAGAGAGAGATACAGTTGGTCGATTCAGAGAGAAAGAGGGGGCGAGAGAGACAGAGAGGTAATGTCCACACCCACAGTGTGTAACAGGGGGTACTAACCATAAACAAGTATGATAGATTGAGGGGTAGACGGATACACAGACAGACTGACAAAAGGATGAAGAAATAGATGGGGGAACAGAGAGATCGACAGATAGCTAGAAAGATGAACAGATATGGTGCTATTCACTGATGTTGTAGGATCTTAATTCTTACACCTCTTTATCCATACAGCATATATAGGCCTGAATAACCTGTAACCCTGCAGCACAGCGTGAATCGTCACTTCCATTGCCAATGCAGTACAATTATCATTGTTAACAACTCTTAATACTTAGACTTCACAGTATTGACACCACAGTAAACCCAATGGGACATAACGGCACGTCTCTCTCCGAGGAGATGATGAATGGTTACTTTCAGTGTTACCCACAGAGTAGCAGTAGGCTCTAATTGATGAACGATAATACCCCATTCCTATGCCATTCATTTGAATGGTCCTGTAATTGGCCAAGTAATAGAAGTGATCAGTCAAAGGAACCAGCCATTCTATTAGAACAGCGTGCGGTTGGCCACTGTGGATGCATTTCCACAGAGGTAAAGATACCACGCTGTAACAACAACGCAAAGGTCGGGATTTTTTTTCTTGTGATAATGGTTTCGCCTCAACCTTGGTTCACAGCAAAGTATTATATTCCAGGCCCATCTTAGACTATCAGCTATTAAAATTGTTCACACTTAAATGCTTTTTAATTATTTCAGCCTCATGACGAAAATACAAAAGCCTTGAAATTGCTACTTATGGGAGAATCACCAGAGAGGATCTTTACTGTTCGCAGGGTTGAACTGAACGGACACATTTGGAGAGTAAAAATGGGATGGATGCTTATTTGACTAATGAACCCACAGACTCAAACTCTTTCACAGCCAAGCTCATTCCTCTTATATGTTAGAAAGCAGGAGCAGGGCTTGAACCAATGACCCAAATGGAATCTGGAATCATTTTTGATATTTTCTGTGGCGATTTCTGCTGAAAATCTGCGGAAAGCCTTTTTTTTTGCCTCCAATGTAGTAACATTATTTAATAACATTGGGAACATGGTTTTATGTAAATAAATGCTTAATTCTGTGTATTAGATGACAATGAACCTATGGTTATTCTTCTACTAAATCTCAGTCAAATATAACCTCTCCACAGACATCAACCTTTATATGATCCTGTTATCGTAAGTGTTTCCTTATTGAAAAACATGACAGATAAAACAGTTGAGCGTCATCAACAAAGTGCAAAGGCATAGGAATACAAATAATACATTGATGAATCTATCTATAAATACATATACACCAAATAGATTGGATTGACAATTCCGTCTCTTCATTCCATTCCCCATATAACTATTAATGAACTATTATGAAATTACTTCAAACTAAAACACTGAAAGAGTGGTAGAGTTGGTGGGTGTGGGTGTGTGTGTGACTGACTTTTTAGTGCTTAATGCTATTATACTTTGCAATCAACAACATTTAAAAAATGTTCTCTGTGAGGCTCTTTCTACGCTGACTAAGTAGCATCTGATAATGTGAGAAAAGTCTCTCAACATCCACAGAGGTAGTTGGGAGGAACAGATGTATCACCACAATGTGAGCTAAGACTGGCATCCTGTCCTGCCTAGCGTCCCACCAACTCACGGCACTCAGTTCCATAGTGTCTGTCCTGTTGATGCCCACGTATCTGTGCCACTGAATGCAGGTGTGTTTCTCCAGCACAGTCTGCAGCTTGATTGAGCATGATGCCATGGCAGACTGGAACAATTCTGGAAACTGCCCCAGCAGCTCTGTTGTATGAGGGAGCCAGTCCTCAGCCCCAGCTGTTCTGCTATACTCAGACTGCATTTGCAGGTCCTCCAGCTTGCTGGCGATGTTGTGGGCTGTTGGCACAGAGGTCTCCTCCAGCTTTGTCAGGTTAGCCACTATCTCCACACTATGCTCCACAATGTGCACTGTCTGGGCCTTCAGCTGGGCCTTGTGTTCCCTCAGCAGCTCACAAAGGTCCTGGACACACTTTGCTGTTTCTGGTAAGGTCGTAGTGAAGTCGGTGAGCACATCCATGTACTCTGCCAGGTACTCCGCAGCACGTATCCAGGAGCCCCACCTGGTCTGCACAGCACGCCCAGACATCACAGGAGAATGGCCAATTTCCAGCATGAATGATCACAGCTCCAGACGACGCTGGGGCGCCTGACAGAACACCTTATTCACCAGAGCACACAGCCTGTTCACGTCCTCAAACACCTCTGGAAAAACCTCCAGCACCAGGCTCAGGAGATGGGCAAAGCAGGTGATGTGTCCGTAGTTGGGGAAGAGGCCCTTCAAGATGCGGGTGAAAGCCTTTTTCATGTAGCTAGCTGAGTCGCTTACAAAAGCCCACACATTGTTTAAGTCAACCCCAGTGTTGTTGAGGCAGGAAATGACAGCTTGGGACACGGTGGTAAAGTGGACTTTATCCGAGAAAGCCCGGTCTGCTACAACAGGTCGTTCACCCACTGGCTGGAGAAGGATAGCGAGTGCACATCTTCCAAAGGTATTGATCTCATCAAGGATGACATAAATGTCCTTTCCCTCTACATCATCTTTGATGTCCTGCTCATATTGTGGATAGAGCTCTGGCAGGTACTCTGTACGCAGATGGGATGGTGCTGGGACAGACCCTCCCTGCTTGCAATGTTTCTTATGAAATGTGAAGAATTTGAGCCCCTTCTCAAGAGGTATATCTACTTTGATTAATATTCTTGTGAAGTCCAAGATGAACTAATTTCTCTCAGCTGTGGAGGGGGTCTTTGCCAGACAAGAGGCCAGGGTCTGTGTTTTTGTTTGGACTGAAACATTTAAAAAAATAAAGAACAAAGGTTACATTTGGTAAATTCAGATGTCTCAGGTGGAGTTCAATAGCAGGCCGATAGTGGATGTCAAGCTTTGAAGATAAGCACACTCTCTCCTAAAGCGACACACACATCGTTGTTAACAACTCTTAATACTCAGACTTCACAGTATTGACACCACCCTAAACCCAAAGGGACATAACGGCACGTCACACACACACACACACACACACACACACACACACACACACACACACACACACACACACGCGCACGCACACACACGCACACACACACACACACACACACACACACACACACACACACACACACACACACACACACACACACACACACACACACACACACACACACACACACACACACACACACACACACACACACAGCCCATAAACCTGACAGTATGTCTCACACACAAAGACATTTTCAAACAATGATAGTTGCTGCTTTTGTAATTCCTGACTTGTCACTTGTTGTGGTAGCTCTACCGCGTCACTTTGGCTAACTTGTTAGCTAGCTAACATTACCTCAACTAAGTTAGCTAGCTAGCCTAAATGACTTGAAGGACCTGGAGTGAAAACATGGGAAGCCTGCCAGGCTAACATTAGATAGCTAGTTAACTTGCCTCTATATTGATACAGACAAAAATGTAATTGTCATGAACAGATATTAGCTAACTAGAACAAACCTTCAAGCTAGTTACAGTTTTTTTCGATTGCTAAACGACAGTGGGCACAACTGGAGTCACATGTGCAAAACTCTGACTACAGTCTGCACTACCAACAGTCACCTGAGCTAAACAGTTCACATCACCTGCAAAACTCATTCCAAGCAACACAACTCTTAACACATGGCTCAAAACACGCTCAGTGCAGGAAAACACTATGCACAACCCTCACTGAGATAACACACACTGTCACTCAGAACACACTGAGAGTAAAAACACTAGCATCAAACACCAATAGAGAAAATACAAACTTTTCATCTTTACAGTTTGAACAATTTCAGTGACTTCATACAAAGTAATATTTTCTTTAAAGAAAAGAGTGACATTCTTTCACATGATTTATTAAAATTTTTAGAACATAACAATTCTTTAAGGTAAAGAAAATTAGCAGTTTGCTTCAATAGTCTGTAGTAATTTACGGAATTACAGTAATGAGAAAAAAAAGGTAGAAACTAAAAGTACATACTGTAATTCGAACAAATAATTGAGGGGCTAATCCTGCCTCTCTCTAGCATCAGGCCACAGGTTTTCTTCAACATCACATCTAATGTTTTCTCTTGCCATGCACCTGGGGAAGAACCTTCTGGAGTGCCTTATCCATCCCTGGCAGTCCTCTGGACTCGTGTCCTCACATCCGGCACGCATGGCTTCCAAAAGAGACATTTGGTCATGTGGGTGGTGACCAAACACTTTCCACCTCCAGGCAGAGAAAAACTCCTCTATTGGGTTGAGGAAGGGTGAATATGCAGCAGGTACAAGACTATAAATCTGTGATGTGCTGCAAACCAATCTGTGACAGCTGCAGAGTGGTGAAAAGCAACGTTATCGCAAACTATGACAAAAACTTGGGGGTTTCTTACTGGCTCCCCTGTTCTGCTGGCACTAGCTGAGCATAGAGCTGTTCTAGGAAAGCTATAAGCCTTTCTGTGTTGTATGGGCCAATGAGTGGTGTGTTGAGAAGCAAACCATCATTGGCCATTGCAGCACACATGGTGATATTTCCCCCCTTTGGCCTGGAACCTCCACAGTGGCCCTTTGACCTATAACATTCCTTCCTCTGCGCCGTGTTTTGGCAAGGTTAAATCCAGCTTCATCGATAAATACAAATGAATATGGTCTTTCCAGTGCTTCCACCTCCATTACTCTCTGAAAAACAGTAAGTGCACAGTTTTACTGTAGAAATGCTAGTGTTTTTTTTTACTGTAAATATTTTGTATAGCTGTGTACGTAACCTCAGACGTCTTACCAGGACATATTGGTATCTTTGCTCTTTTACCCGTTCACTGTTTCTCTCGAACGGTACAGTGTATAACTGTTTCATAGTAACTTGGTGTTTCTTTAGGACTCGAGCAATAGTTGTTGTGCTGACAGAATTAACATTTTCAAATATATCATTATCAGCCAGCACTCTATCTTGAATCTCCCGCAGTTTTATTGCATTGTTGACAACAACCATGTCAACAATGGCATTTTCTTGCGCATCTGAAAATATTTTTCCTCTTCCCCCTGTTACTGTAATATATATCTGTGTAAATATTCTATAATTGCATTACAAAATAGATTCCTGTAATGTTTTCATTTACTCTAAGGATGTAACTCTCAGCTGTTTGTATGATGGAAAATTCGCATTACAGATGCCACTGTGGATCTTTGCAGATTGGGTTGCACCTTCAACCCTGCCTCTCTCAATGAGAGACCATGGTTCACGACATGGTCTATAAGTGTAGCCCTTATTTCATCTGAAATAACAGCTCTTTGTCTTCTTTGTCTTCCTCCATGCATCCGCCCTCTCCCTGCCACCCTTCTCCCTCCACGAACCCATCTTCCTTGTTCCATTTCCAAAATGAGTCTTTCTGAGCTCTACCTATATATACTGTAATATATGTGTGTGTTCACAAACAAGTCTAAAACAAGACACCTGCTTAGCCTTTCAGCTGAAATTGCAATCAGCAGTGTTTGAAAGGCACAAGGCTGAAATCTATTCCGTTTTGAATGTGTGGTTCACAGTTTAGACAGCAGTGTGTTAGCATTTGAACAAAGTGCTGTAAATCCACAGTGTTGTGCAGGTTGTGGTTAAAGTCATGGGATAAGTGTGTAGAGTTTTGAAAACTGTGTTCAAGCAATGAAAAACGAACTAGAGTTTGGTCCACATGAACTGCTGCTGTGCAGACTGTAGTTAGAGTTTTGCACATGTGACTCCAGTTGTGTCCACTGTCGTTTAGCAATCGAAAAAAACTGTAATATATCTGTAGCTAGCTAAAGCATCAGCATGTTTACCTGGTCCACTAGCTCTCCTATTTTGTGTCGGAGTGACCTCAGGTGCTCCACCACAGTATGACACAGTATGTCGTCGATTGAATGCTGACAGACTTAGGAAAGTACTGCTCCATCCTCATACAGTTCAGCTGGAAACTCCCTGGCCCTATCACTGGCTGTTATTCTAGTCGCCAAGTGTTTACTCATCAGCTCCTCTGCTGCAAATCTGGGCATTTTTTGTTAGATACTTCTCTCCTCAGACAGCTGTCATTCATTCACCCACCTGTCTGTCACACACACATCCGATGGGCTACAGTGGGGAGACTTGGCAACACCTCTGGCTACACTTCGCTTATCTATAAGATATTTAAAAAAACAACGCTCTCTATATATAAACTCACAGTAATTTATTGGGTAAAACACCAACAGTGAACAGGGAAGAAGGCACCCTGAAGAAAGCACAGTGATGCCGAAATGTTGGTGTTTTACCCAATAAATTACTGGGTGTAAATATATAGTGTGCGACTCTCTTTATTAACTTTTATAGCTTACAGTTTATTCGCCATTACTCAGCACCTCCACACAAAATAATTTTCTCTGGGTGTGCTACAGCTATTCTATTTATTAGACTATTAACTCCGCTTATCTGTGCCATATAGTTGCAGGTTATGTGATATCCCTATCCACAACATCACAAAACATTTTCAGGAAAACATTTTCGAGGGTACATTTTGTGAAGCCAAAGAGCAACACAATATAATATCCAGTGGGGAGAACAAGTATTTGATACATTGCCGATTTTGCAGGTTTTCCCACTTACAAAGCATGTAGAGGTCTGTAATTTTTATCATAGGTACACTTCAACTGTGAGAGACGAAATCTAAAACAAAAATCCAGAAAATCACATTGTATGATTTTAAAGTAATTAATTTGCATTTTTTTGCATGACATAAATATTTGATACATCAGAACTTAATATTTGGTACAGAAACCTTTGTTTGCAATTACAGAGATCATACGTTTCCTGTAGTTCTTGACCAGGTTTGCACACACTGCAGCAGGGATTTTGGTCCACTCCTCCATACAGACCTTCTCCAGATCCTTCAGATTTCGGGGCTGTCGCTGGGCAATACGGACTTTCAGCTCCCTCCAAAGATTTTCTATTGGGTTCAGGTCTGGAGACTGGCTAGGCCACTCCAGGACCTTCAGATGCTTCTTACGGAGCCGCTCCTTAGTTGCCCTGGCTGTGTGTTTCGGGTCGTTGTCATGCTGGAAGACCCAGCCACGACCCATCTTCAATGCTCTTATTGAGGGAAGGAGGTTGTTGGCCAAGATCTTGTGATACATGGCCCCATCCATCCTCCCCTCAATACGGTGCAGTCGTCCTGTCCCCTTTGCAGAAAAGCATCCCCAAACAATGATGTTTCCACCTCCATGCTTCACGGTTGGGATGGTGTTCTTGGGGTTGTACTCATCCTTCTTCTTCCTCCAAACACGGCGATTGGAGTTTAGACCAAAAAGCTCTATTTTTGTCTCATCAGACCACATGACCTTCTCCCATTCCTCCTCTGGATCATCCAGATGGTCATTGGCAAACTTCAGATGGGCCTGTACATGCGCTGGGCTTGAGCAGGGGGACCTTGCTTGCGCTGCAGGATTTTAATCCATAACAGCGTAGTATGTTATTAATGTTTTTTTTGAGACTGTGGTCCCAGCTCTCTTCAGGTCATTGACCAGGTCCTGTCGTGTAGTTCTGGGCTGATCCCTCACCTTCCTCATGAGCATTGATGCCCCACAAGGTGAGATCTTGCATGGAGCCCCAGACCGAGAGTGATTGACCATCATCTTGAACTTCTTCCATTTTCTAATAATTGCGCCAACAGTTGTTGCCTTCTCACCAAGCTGCTTGCCTATTGTCCTGTAGCCCATCCTTGTACAGGTCTACAATTTTATCCCTGATGTCCTTACACAGCTCTCTGGTCTTGGCCATTGTGGAGAGGTTGGAGTCTGTTTGATTGAGTGTGTGGACAGGTGTCTTTTACACAGGTAATGTTCAAACAGGTGCAATTAATACAGGTAATGAGTGGAGAACAGGAGGACTTCTTAAAGAAAAACTAACAGGTCTCTGCCTGACAGAATTCTTACTGGTTGATAGGTGATCAAATACTTATATCATGCAATAAAATGCAAATTAATTGCTTAAAAATCATACAATGTGATTTTCTGGATTTTTGTTTTAGATTCCGTCTCTCACAGTTGAAGTGTGCCTATGATAACAACTACAGACCTCTACATGCTTTGTAAGTAGGAAAACCTGCAAAATCGGCAGTGTATCAAATACTTGTTCTCCCCACTGTATAAACATGATTAGATGCACTTATAGACTTGCAGAATCAATAGATGGATTAGGACAACCTGTTTTACATACACATTCTCTGGGTGCTAGGGACATCTTTAAAGCTGTTATAATGGAGGGTAATTGTCTTCTGCAAAGTCTCCTCCTGCCATCGATTGGAGCACAGACAGAACACTCTTTCTCTGTCAATCAATTCATCCATTGTCACCTTACTTCAGCACCAGGGGTTGGAGCCAGTTCAGGGAACAGAACTGAAAACTGGAAAATAACTAAACATTTTGAGGGAAACAGAACCAGGAACAAAAGTGATCTCTAGTGTTCCAGAACAGAACCGTTATTTTAAATTCCTGAGAATCGCTTAATAAAGTTTTTTTTAAAGTTCCAAGCATTCTTTTGCCATCAAAGTGCTTATGCAAATCACTCACTCTGTCACTCAGACACTTCTCCTTCCATTGTCTGCCTGCTAGATTGTTCTAGGCTAGTTAAGGATACGGTTAGTTATCACGTTTCACATTGGATTTAGGTAAGACATTGTCATGACTCTCCTGTGAGGATCCAAAGATCAGGTTTACATTGGATCTGCCTTCCACCAGACCCCTCTCTCCCACAGAGGGGATAAGGGATTGATGTGGGTGTTTTATGACACCACACACCCGGTCATAAATTGTATGTAGCGTAGGACTCTTTTTGGTCTTCAGTAGTGGTTATTGGAATATCTTTGTTACAGAGACATTTTACCGCCCCAAAACTCTAACGTCCAAAAGTGAACACTGGGACAATATGTCTATTATCCAGATGTTGGGAATGATGAGAGATGGAATATGGGAAATTAATGTCTATTTCGTGATGTCATTACAAATTGCATAAAAATTCTATAATGAAAATATTGTAACTTGAAGAGTTTTTACCCTGTGTATGTCAGGTTTATATCCTTTACGTTGTGTAGGAAATATCAAGGATAAAGATAATATTTTTGTTAAGATAGGAATGTGATTTTAGTTTTCTAACAAGATTCATAGTTTTGATGATACTTTGCCCAGTAAATGCACATGCCCGAGGGAGCTCAGAGAGCATGTCAGCATGACGGAAACACCCCCTTTTCATGAGAGTGTATAAAGAATGATTTGAGAACTAACATACCAGACCAGAAGGACACAAGCTGCAGCTTAGGTCTCCATTGGATACAACCCTGAAAATCAACATGAGGTGAAGACGACAAAGTAGCCTCAATAACAACCGATGTTACGGCTGAGGAGCTGTTCGAAGTACTGTATCTAAGAAAGTTAATTTAAGTAGAACAATCATGTTACTCTCTTCAAATCATCGTCAACTACACTGTTCTCATCACCCCACTAGGGATTATTGATAAGGCTGATTAATTGTCTTCAGAGGACGACTCTTCCAGAACGAGTGGAAGTGAAGCCAAGGACAACTAAGAAGAAGGACAGTGTGACCTCTTGTGAACAATCACAGCCTTACCCTTGAGAGCTCGGGAGAAGGCCCAACTGACCTTTTTCACGAAGGCCTTTGTCCAACAGAGATACACGACGAAGAAAGTCATTCAAGTAAATACATTCATTATTTATTACCCAAACGGGTGGTGGTTCAGGGCAAAGTATTATGATTACTGTGAGCATAGTTACAAGTGTATAAGTGTCGTCTCTCTTTCTTTCTTTCTTTCTTTCTATCTTTCTTTCTTTCATTCTTTATTTCTTTCTTTCTCCCTTTCTCCCCTCTTCCCTCTTTTGATAACAAGCAGTCATGTTGTTGTTAGTCCACTAGGGATCTGTTTTCATCACATTAAGTTTCTAATCAATAACCTATACCGTGTGTGTGTGTATCCTGTGTTATCATTTAGTTAGTAAATAAATAACAAAAACAATTTGTGTGATTATAAGTAAGGCTGGGGTTTGTGCAGATGCAAAGAGTATGCGACGTTCAGAATTATGAGGCTGATATGAGGTGATGATTAATAAATGACTGTTATCGATAGATATTTTATGTCATCTAGAGTTTAATTCGGGAGATGGTAGCTCATTAAATAACTTCATCCGAGGTTCCCCAAACTCCTAATGAGTTAAATGTTACATGATTAAGTTAAGTGAGTAAAAATAACATAGTTATTTGATTCGATACATAACAGTCATCAGATTAATATAAGTCACGTCACAACAACTTGTATTGAATTCTGGTGCCGCTGCACAAAAGCTTGTTAGCTAGCTCTAGTCCAGGGCTTTGAGCAAACATTCAGACGTTCAAAGTTCCTCCATATTAGCCACTCCTCCGTAGATAACTACCTAGTACAATGCAGTGGAAAAGTATTTGCTCCCTTCCTGATTTTCTCTATTTTGGCCAATTTCTTTATACTAAATGTTATCAGATCTTCAACCAAAACATAATATTAGCTAAAGGGAACCTGAGTTTACAAATAACAACAACAAAAAAATATTTATTTATTTAATTTACAAAGTTATGCAACACCCAATTACTATGTGTGAAAAAGTAATTTCACATATGCACTCAATAACGGCTTGTGCCACCTTTAGCTGCAAAGACTGTAACCAAATGCTTCCTGTAGTTGTTGATCAGTCTCTCACCTCGCTGTGGAGGAATTTTGGCCCACTCTTGCATGCAGAACTGCTTTAACTCTGATACCTGTGTGGTGTTTCAAGCATGAACTGCTCGTTTCAAGGCCTGTCACATCTCAATTGGGATTAGGTCTGGACTTTGACTAGGCCATTCTAAATCTTCAAATGTGTTGCTTTTTAGACATTTTCATGTAGACTTGAGTGTTTTGGATCATTGTCTTGCTCCATGACCCAGCTACACTTCAGCTTCAGCTCACAGACAGATGCCCTGACATTCTCCTGTAGAATTATCTGATACAGAGCCGATTTCATGGTTCATTCTATTAAGGCAAGTCATCCAGGTCCTGGGGCAGCAAAGCATACCCAAAGCACCTTTGGTTCTTACTGTGGAATGCAGTGTTAATTTTCGCCAGGCATAATGGGACCCATGTCATCCAAAAATGTTATTCTTTTGACTCATCTCTCCATAGAACATTCTTCCAAGAGTCTTGGCAAACTTGAGTCAGCTTTTTGAACGAGATGGGTCCCTTTATGTCTGGCGAAATCCAAACACTGCATTCCACAGTAAGAACCTCATACCAGCGGTAAAGCATGGTGGTAGTGTGATGGTTTCGTGGTGCTTTGCTGCCTCAGGACCTGGACGACATTCCTTAATAGAAGGAACCATCTAAATAGCAGCCCATAATTGTGGATGCATGCTGAGGCTGCCTAAATGAGACTCACAGTCAGACAGAAACAAATGCTTGTGTTTCTTATTTCATATCAATGAATAATTGATCACATGTTTTCTTGGGGCGGCAGGGTAGCCTAGTGGTTAAGAGCGTTGGACTAGTAACCAGAAGGTTGCAAGTTCAAACCCTTGAGCTGTCAAGGTAAAAATCTGTCGTTCTGCCCCTGAACAGGCAGTTAACCCACTGTTCCTAGGCTGTCATTGAAAATAAGAATTTGTTCTTAACGGACTTGCCTAGTTAAATAACGGTAAAATTAAAAAGGCTAGAAACTGGATACCTGTTTATTATGGAGGAGGGACCAGTATGATGTTGTGAGTGTTTATGGTCACTCATTATATCTCAACATGCTTTATCAGCAAGTCCAAATTATTTTCCCCCTTGACAGTGTGAAACCCAAATATCAAAGGCATTCGGAACATGCTTTCATTTGGGCTATTATAGCTATGATAGTGTGCTTGATTCCATTTAATTGCACAGCATAAATTATGCATTAGTAAACAGACTCCATGGTGTGCTACAACAGGTGACAATTGTCCTTTGGAGACTCAGTAAATTATATAAGACTGACATCGTTTATTACCCATAGTGAGCATCGCAAAATAGGTCAGAGCACAACAGTGAAGAAACATGCCTTCATGGGAATACATTAATAAATCATTAAGGAAGACTTGGCCTACAGTACTGGAACATGTTTTCTGCATGTGTGTTGGAGAGGAAGGCATGCTGTTGCTACCTCGTAGGCAGTCCAACCAAGATGCATGAGTTGAATAGGCTTTTGGAAGGTTTTTAGACACTCTCTGGAGGACAATGGAAGTTACAACACAACAAACACAAGCAAGCAGTGTGTGTATGTGTGAATGTGTGTGTGCTTGTGAGTACAGTATACCCCAATCACACCGGTTGTACATTGTTAGCATCCCAGTGTCAGAGAGAGCACAGGGGAGACATTGTGGTGTTTAACACTTGACCTTGGTGGAATAACAGAATGGACCATCTAGATTCCCCATGCTTCCCCTCTGGATTTCTGGTTTCACTTTTGTTTATGGGTTTAATTGCTCTCTCCCTGCATTCACTGGGGGGGATGAGAAGTTTGAAGTTGTGAGACAAATAAGCACTGATGTTGTTAAGACCAACCCAACTCCTCTGGTGAAAAAAGCAAAGGAAAGAAAAAGGGGTTGAGGGATGATGAGAGGAAAGAACTTGTGACATAACCACTGCCCTTGGGCCTTCCACTTCTCGAGTCCGGCCCTGATTCACCAAGCCTGCTGTCCCTGGAATCTTTCTATTAAACTCCATCAAGTCAATGAACAGATGAGGCTCTAATCGAATAAGTAATGAAAGGGGTCTGAATGGAGAGGTTTGGTACTGAACCTCTAAATAATACATCGCTAACTGAAAGGGTTGGAAGGATACTGAGATGACTTTCCCTTCACGATCGTTAAATACTCGTAACACTATAATGAAAAGGTATTAGGTCACGCTTTTCTTGGAGCTCCTGTCGTGATTTTCACACAGCCCTGATAGGTGAATGGCACCAGGCAAATGACATATTATGTACAATGGGTACAACCTTGAGTTCAGAGGTAAAGCCTGGACAGGGATAAATACCACAGTGCTCACCATGTTATATCTACTCCTGGAATCACAAAACCTCCCAACCTTTGACCATACATTTATAAAAAATAATATGAACACACTAGTGTTCAAAACTAGTTTGCGATGCAACTGTGCATTATGTATAGAGGGCTAAATTAACACCATCTTCATATAGACAATACTAAACTAAAGATTAGGAACTGACAGAATAGAATGGTAGAATGTTAGAATGGTAGAATGGCACCAGAGAGGATGGCTGACGTTTTACATGCTGCGAACCAACTGTGTTATTTTTTTTATTTTTTTTGCGTTGTTTGTAACTAATTGTTTAAACATATTTAGTGATTATTCACCACCAACTGGAAGAAGCTTTTTCCTTTAACGAGGCCGACGTGGATATACTGCTTTTCCGGTAACAGGCTCAAATCCCAGTCATTTGCATATAGAGAATATGGAGAAAAGGGGGGGTAGGTAGGGCTGCCTTCTGAGAATTCGTAGGCGGGCGAGTAAACACTCACTGACATCCGTTCTATTGGCCAACGTGCAATCATTTGAAAATAAAATCGGTGACCTACGTGCAAGATTCAACTACCAACGGGACATTAAAAACTATAATATCTTATGTTTCACCGATTCGTGGCTGAACGATGACATGAATAACATACAGCTGGCGGGTTATACACTGTATCAGCAGGATAGAACAGCAGCCTCTGATAAGAGAAGGGGTGGCGGCCTATGCATATTTGTAAACAACAGCTGGTGCACGATATCTAAGGAAGTCTCAATGTTTTGCTAGTCTGAGGCAGAGTATCTCATGATAAGCTCTAGACCACACTATCTACCTAGAAAGTTTTCATTTGTTTTTTTCGTAGCTGTCTACATACCACAACAGTCTGATGATGGCACTAAGACCACACTCAATGAGCTGTATACTGCCATAAGCAAACTGTTCTGGCAAATGTTCGGCCTCTGGCTGCAAGGCATACAGAGGGTAGTGAGTACGGCCCAGTACATCACTGGGGCCAAGCTTCCTGCCATCCAGGTCCTCAGTACCAAGCGGTGTCAGAGGAAGGCCCTAAAGATTGTCAAAGACTCCAGCCACCCTAGCATAGACTGTCCTCTCTGCTACCGCATGGTAAGCGATACTTGAGTGCCAAGTCTAGGTCCACGAGGATTCTAAACAGCTTCTATCCTCAAGCCATAAGCCTCCTGAATGTCTAATCAGATGGCTACCCAGACTATTTGCATTGCTCCCCCCTTTTATGCTGCTGCTACTCTCTGTTATTATCTATTCATAGTCACTTTAATAACTCTACCTACATGTACATGTTACCTCAATTACCTCAACTAATAGCCTCACTATTGTTATTTTACTGCTGCTCTTTAATTATTTGTTACATTTAGTTCTTGTTTAAATTTTTTTAAACTGTGCTTGTAAGTAAGCATTTCACCTGTTCTATTCGGCGTGTGACAAATCAAAATTGACTTGATTTTGATTTGAAAAGTAGCTAATACTATAGGCTTACTCATAACACTAGTGCTCCTAACTCAGGTTGTCTCATATATCCTGGCTACTTATCCCCATCATTCCCTCTGGGAAGAGAGAGAGAGAGAGAGAGAGAGAGAGAGAATAGGAGTGTTTTCCGCTCACTCAGTGCTTTGTGGTAATGTTGTTTGCATACCTGAGGCAGAGCTTATACCGTGCTGTAGGATAACATCTGATGTGTGGAGCTACTGAGTAGCATGTTCATTCTTCAGAGAGGGAGATCATATAAAAGCTAATCTTCACATAGGAAACGTCAAACATGTTTTTTGTCTTATTCCCCTTGAGATTTTTTACAACTGCATGACTAGCAAATAGCCATGGGCATGAGCCACAACAATAAATACCAAGACAGGAATATAAAAATGGTTTAGAGTGTATTTTCCATTTTGACTTGGTTTGCTCTTGTACCAATCTATTTCTATCTACAACATATTACTGTGATCAGCAGTGTCCCCTGAAATGTCTGTCTGAATTTCTAGGAATTCATTGCAATGATTATAGCTACAGTGGAGGCTCCTCAGAGGAGGAAAGGGAGGACAGGACCATCCTCCTCAGTGAATTTCTCAACAACAAAAAAATAGTGAAATATTTAAAAAAGTTATCCTTTATAGATAAAATTATACTAAATAGATTCACGTCACCAAATAATTGATTAAAACACACTGTTTTGCAATGAAGGTCTACAGTAGCCTCAGCAGCACTCTGTAGGGTAGCACCGTGGTGTAGATAGAGGACAGCTAGCCTCTGTCCTACTCTGGGTACATTGACTTCAACACAAAACTTAGGAGGCTCGTGGTTCTCACCCCCTTCTATAGACTTACACTGTAATTATGACAACTTCCCAAGGACGTCCACCAATCTATCAGAGCTCTTGCAGCATTAACTGACATGTTGTCCACCCGAACAAAGCATCAGAGAATTAATCTAGTATTGAAAGCATAAGCTACAGTTAGCTAGCAAGGCAGTGCATGTGGTGAGTAGTTTAGCCTTACAGATAGCCTTACATTCTCCTGAAAAATGTCTTGATAAACTTGGGAATTCAGTTTTCCGTTGATGATTGCAAGCTGTCCAGGCCCTGCGGCAGCAAAGCAGTCCCAAACCACAATGCTCCCTCCACCATACTTTACAGTGGGGATCAGGTTTTGATGTTGGTGTGCTGTGCCTTTTTTCTCCACACATAGTGTTGTACGTTCCTTCCAAACAACTCAACTTTATTTTTAAATATTCTGTCCACAGAATATTTTTCCAGTAGCACTGTGGAACATCCAGGTGCTCTTTTGCGAATCTCAGACTTGCAGCAATGTTTTTTTTGGACAGCAGTGGCTTCTTCCGTGGCGTCCTCCCATGAACACTATTCTTGTTTTGTGTTTTTCATATCGTAGACTCGTCAACAGAGATGTTAGCATGTCCCAGAGATTTTTTAAGTCTATGAGCTGACACTAGGATTCTTCTTAACCTCATTGAGCATTCTGCGCTGTGTTCTTGCAGTCATCTTCATAAGACAGCCCCTCCTAGGGAGAGCAGCAACAGTGCTGAACTTTCTCCATTTATAGACAATTTGCCTTACCGTGGACTGATCAACATCAAGGATTTAGAGATACTTTTGTAACCATTTTGAGACCCTCATTTCTTCAAGGCATGGTTCAAATCAGGCAATGCTTCTTGTGAATAGCAAACTCACATTTTGTGAATGCTTTTTATAGAGCAGGGCAGCTCTACCCAGCATCTCCTATCTGGTCTCATTGATTGGACTCAAGGTTAGCTGACTCCTGACTCCAATTAGCTTTTGGAGAAGTCATTAGGCTAGGGGTTCACATACTTTTTCCAACCTACACTGTGAACGTTAAAATGATGCATTCAATATGGACAAGAAAAATACAATGATTTGTGTGTTATTAGTTTAAGAACAGTGTGTTTATCTATTTTTGTGACTTAGACGAAGATCAGATCAAATTTTATAACCAATTTATGCAGAAATCCATGAAATTCCAAAGGGTTCACATACTTTTTCTTGCCACTGTAGACATATCTGATTTTGTCAGAAAGCTTAAATTCTTGTTAATCTAACTGCACTGTCCAATTACCAGTAGTTATTACAGTAAAATAATACCATGCTATTGTTTGAGGAGAGTGCACAGTTTTGAACATGAAAGCTATTAATAAACAAATTAGGCACATTTGGTCAGTCTTGATACAACATTTTGAACAGAAAGCAATGGTTCATTGTATCAGTGGAAAACTTTACATATACACTGCTGCCATCTAGTGGCCACAATCTAAATTTCAGCTGGGCTGGAATAATACATTATAGCCTTTCTCTTGCATTTCAAAGATAATGGTACAAAAAAAATACAAAAGAACGGTTGTTTATTTCTTTGTATTATATTTTACCAGATCTATTTTGTTATATGCTCCTACATTCCTTTCACATTTCCCCAAAAATAAAAGTGTTTCCTTTCAAATGGTACCAAGAATATGCATATCCTTGCTTCAGGGCCTGAGTTACAGGCAGTTAGATTTGGGTATGTCATTTTTAGACAAAAATTTTAAAAATGGGGCAGATCCTTAATAGGTTTTAACAAATTAATTTCTTCCAAAATTAAGGAGAAGCAAAAGAGAGAGGGAGAGAGAGAGAGAGAGAGATAGCTATATTTCGTAGTATATTTGTTTTCACTTTCACTTACTTAGCTAGCATCAAATGCAGCTAACTAGTTTAGCCTACTCAAACACCTGGCTCAAACAGAGAGGGATGCTATGTTAGTTAGCTGTCTATGGCTATCCAACACTGGAACTCTTCCAAGTCAAGGTAAGCTTTTGGTTTTATTAATTTATTGCCACCGGGTCCCATCGGTGTATATGCTGCTGACTGGACACTGTACTGCATGATTGTAGCAGGTTTACTAATGATTTAGTTCTAGTAGCAATGGTGATTGACTATGATGTGACAACAATGTAGACTGTGTGTAGCTGTTTGCACTCATAATATGAAGGTTTGGCTTGGAAAGGTTTTTTTGCCTGGTCACACACAGCTGATGTGTTGTGCACTGAAGTCCACAAGCTAAGGTAAAAGGTAAGAGGAGGAGAGCGCGTAGATAGTTTCGAGAAGGAATTATATATACAACGAGCTGTTTGTATGTGGCTGCTATGAAAGTGAACTGTGTTTGCATGTTATCAGGGGTGTATTCATTCCGCCGATTCTGTTGAAAAACATTTCTTAAATGGAAGCAAACAGAACGAGACAGGGATAACATACCAGAATTTGTCCAATAGAAACTTGTTTGCAACTGTTGGACTAATGATTACACCATAGATCAGCTAGATACATACAAGAGTGTGCAAGGCTGTATTGAATGTATCACTCTGTCACCTTGGGTAGGTTCGTAAATTCAATCTGGAGTGCCAGAGTGCACTTTGGGCGTTCTAAAATTCAGAGTGTTGTCAGATTATCCATTTGTAAATTCAGGGCATCTCTCTCAAAGCATTTAGTAGGATTGATCCGAGCGTTCTGACCTCACACCTGCAGTCAAGCACCGAAGCTAACTGGCTAAAGTTGTCTAGCTACTTCCAGACTACTTCATGTTATTTAGAGTTTTAGTGACTGTAACTGTACCGCTGGCAACAATTTAATTTAATTATGTTTTTTTGCCAATATTTACTGACACTGGTCATATTCAACGGGTGTTGTGTGGTATTCTGGGCTCTGGCACACAGACGAGAGTCCTCTGAAATCAGAGTAGATAGCCAGAGTGAAAATTGATTATTCAAATTTCTCTCTCAACCTGTGCGCCTATGCTGTAAACTTTATTTCATATGCTAAATTGTAGCAACCTCATGATGGGTATAGGGAAAATTCTAGTATCATGTAGTACTCTAAACCTATCAATATTACATTGAACTGTGTGAATGGAATATGAATGACAGTCATCCAATATGTTCTAAAATAAATAAGGCCATGTTCATAAAAAAATTAATTGTACTCCATCATCTTAAACGCCACCAACCGCCACTGTATAGCTACTATGCTCCTTGATAATTGATAACAAAAGCTAAAAACCCAAATCAAAACATTACGTCACATTTAGAGGGGCGAAAGCCTATCACAGCCTTGATAAATCTGCTCACTTGTAATCAATGTTGATGTATAAAAATAAACACTCTGCTTTCAAATTAAAAGAGAAAATGTTTCATGCAATGTAACAAAATCCCCACCACACATCATCTACCTATATCATCTTGTCGATGGAGCAAAGCCTCCAGCAAATGAAAGAGTGTTCTCCTGAAACCAGGCGCTGAGCCAGAGACTGTGTCTGTTGGCACTGCCAACCCGGAGGATTCAAGCTATTTATTTTTGTTCTTCTAATGTTCGGCTTGCAGGAGACACAGAAAGGATTCATTCAAGGCTCGGCAGATGGAGGTCGACGCCTTCCAACACAGCAATTAACCTACAGTCAAAGATTTCCGATTGGGGATATTTGGATCAGTCTAAAGAAAACAAGAAGTGAAAAGTCCTCAGTCACTCATTGGTACTGTTTGACCGAGAAAAACAAGCTGCAAACAAAACTACAGAGAAAGGGGAGTGAAGGGGACTAGAAGGGGGTAGAGAAGTGGGTATTTAACCTCAGTGAGGATTTACATCAACTGTATGTTGAATGACTTAGTTTTAATCTACCAAGGGGGAAAGTTGTACAAATAAAAATGAAATCAAATTTGAAATGTAATTAATTTCCCCCCTTGATCTCCCTCTCTAAGGACGCTGAGTATTGTGATTGAGTGTTGAGCCACTGCATTACATCAATCAGCTGTCTGCTCTGCCCCGTGCCAGCAGCAGCTGCAGCAGCACAAGTGGCTTAAAGTTTTATAGTAGCTACTGTCATTCTGTAGCTGTAGGCCTTCAATTTACTGCTGAGAGATTGGTGCTACTTCCTTAGTAACTGAGAATCCATTCTCTGCTATACAGCAACTGACTGGAATGTACAGAACAAGTAAGTAGAATAGCCATAGATGTCATTTTAATGTATCTACAGAGCAAACACAGTTCTAATAGATTGATGTACAAGCTAATTAGTTCACATCTGCTGACTTTACTGCTAAATCTACTTAACAATAAAGCAACTGAAGACCACCAGTAGCACGATATGTATTACAGCCATCTCTCAGACACACCATACCCAACTACTGTACAAGGTAATTTGCTGTACATCTGCTGCCCTTATTGCTACACCTACATAATAAACTGTAAGGGTGTTCACCCAAGAAGTGTGTATCTAGTACCTCTACAGTACCTCCCTCCCAGCCTGATTAATGATGATGTTTCTGGGCAACACTGGAGCATCTGGTGCCTTCTGTTTTCTTCAATACTATCACCCATCCCATGGGATCCAGCCAGCCCCAGCCAAGCACCACACCACATGGACTGACCTCTCCGAAGGGCAGAGGTCAAAGGTTATATGTACGTACCAGAGCATCATGCTCGGTGGGGTCGCCTCTCACTCCCATCCCCGCTGTACTATATGACACTGTCATTAACCTAGTGTGTGAACGTATTAGATGATAAGGGCCACTGGGCCAGGAAGTAATTTGCTTAATAACAGACTGTGCCTAAGAATGGGGGATGGGAATACCGTAGGAAGTCAATCAGGAGAGCAAAGAGGATTAGTCATTAACGGAGGATTGGATGGAAAGGAGGATGGCGAAGAGGTTTGAAAGATGCCAACAATCCCAATCAGGGGCAATTACTGTACATTTTGATTCCATTCAGAATATTTCAGAAAACACAATCTGGGTAATATGGGTAATTGAACGGGGAAAAGGTGAGTCAAATTGAGTTTATTTCATCAGAGTTGTAAGCTGAAATGTAACTGACCCCTACCCTGACTGTAGACCTTCAGACATTCAGCAGTTGAAGGTTTGACGTTCTGAAGGAGTTTCTCTCTAACCCTCAATGGTAGAATGTCTATGTCATCAGTAAAACAACCTTCAGACCTCAACTACTTTCTCATTTTTAAAACAAGATACTGCTTTACCTAAGATGTGGAACCACACAACAACAAATTACCAGTCAGATCAAAAATTCCCTATTTATCATGTATTTTATATAGGTTCATCAGAATGTCAACAGTCAGAGTAATGCATTGCTAACAAGACAGTTGTCTCCACCTTCTACTACACTGCTGCTGTCTGTCTGCTAGAAAGGATGTGAGTAGGATCTGTAAATCTGTCACAGGAAGAGGACTTCTCTGTAGTCCGGCTCTGATTCACACAGGCTGCTGTCCTTGCAATCTTTCTATTAAACTCTGTTGAGTCAATTAACAAATGAGGCTCTAATAGAATAAGTCATGAAAAAGTGTCTGAGTGGAGAGGTTTGGTACTGAACCTCTAAATAATACATTGCTAAACTGAAAGGGTTTGAGATGGTTTTCCATTTCCGATCGTTAAATACTAGTAACAAATAGGGCTTCCCAAGTGGTGCAGTGGTCTGAGGCACAGCATCACAGTGCTAGCTGTGCCACTAGAGATTCTGAGTTAGAGTCCAGGCTCTGTCGCAGCCGGCCGTGGCCGGGAGACCCATGGGGCGGCACACAATTGGCCCAGTGCTGTCTGGGTTAGAGGTTATGTTTGGCCGGCAGGGATGTCCTTGTCCCATCGTGCACCAATGACTCCTGTGGCGGGACAGGCACAATACACGGTCGCCAGGTGTAAGGTGTTTCTTCCGACACGTTGGCTGGCTTCTGGGTTAAGTGGGCAGTGTGGCTTTGGTTGTGTTTCGGAGGATGCACAGCTCTTGACCTTCACCTCTCCCGAATCCGTATGGGAGTTGCAGTGATGAAATAAGACTGCCAATTGGGGAGAAAAAGGGGAATGAAAAGGCAAAAGGGAATGAAAGTGTTAGCTATGTTTTTCTTGGAGCGCCTGTCGTGATTTCCATGTCATTTTGATTGGTGAACGGCACCAGGATGTCAGAATGTCAGAGGAAGGCCCAAAGAAATTGTCATGTATTCCAGCTTCCAGTAAACAGTTTTCTCTGCCGCAGTACCAATGCACCAAGTCTGGAACCAACAGGACCCTTCTATCCCCAAGCCATAAGACTGCTGAACAAGACTGCTTAATAGCAAATCAAATGGCTATCCGGACTATCTGTATTGACCCTTTTTGCATACATACTGGACTCTACCCACACACTCACACATACTTACACTGGCACCCCAGCACACACATACACACCCCAACACACACATATACTGTTTTGCACTAACTCTCCTGCACTGAGTCTATGCACACATACTGAACTCTACCCACATACTCTCACATACTTACACTGACACCCCAACACTATACATACACACACTTCATATGCCCAGACAAATATAACACGCGCACACATTCAAACTGACGCCACACTTTCACACTCACCACATAAACTGCTGCTACTGTCTATTATCGATCCTGTTACCACTCTTACTTCATCCCTACTTATATGTACATAGCTACCTCAATTACCTCTTACCCCTGCAAATCAACTCGGTACTAGTACACCTGTATAGGCATGTTAATTTACTCTTTATTGTTCATTCTTTATTCACTGAGTGTTTATACATGTTTAGATCTTTAACTCTGCATTGTTGGGAAAGGACACGTAAGCATTCATTTCACTGTTAGTCTACATCTGTTGTTTACGAAGCATGTGACAAATAAGGTGATTTGATTTGACATATTATGCAGAACAAGTACAACCTTGAGCTTAGAGGTGCAGCCTGAACAGAGCTAAATATCACAGTGCTCACCATGTTATATCCCCTCCTGGAATCACAAACCCTCTCAACCAGACTCATCATCTCTATCTCTGTGTGATGTCTGATGAATGGGCCTGCCTGCCATCACATCACCACAACACGGATATCAATCACTCTGCTTTTGGACACCACTCATAAGTCAATTTCTGTTCAACATATCATATTGCAGCACAGACAGACGGATTGATTGATTGATCTATTATGCCAGTCTTCTTCTTTGTTGTGTGGTTTCTTTTTGAAGTGTTGGAGACCATTATGACCTGAGCACCTTTTATTGTATAATTAACGTATCAGTAATGTTGATCCTGTTATGGGTTAGGCTGAAAAATCTATTGTAATTAGGCATATTGAAGGTATCGAAGGGGCCTGTCTCTGAGTGTAAGAATGATTCCATAAGGGTTGTATATGAGCCTTTTGTCAGGTGTTAGAACATGTTTTGCAGAAATGAATAGAATCCACTTGTTCTGGTTATGATAAGGTTGAGGTTGAGTTTACTGTCCATCTGTTTAGTTTCTGTAGGAAGCAAGGAGATGGCTTTCAACGTCATAGCTGGGGAGTGGAGTGAGGATAACGAGATGCAGGTGCAAGAAAGGAAGACAGAGCCAGACCGCCACCTAGCCCAGCCTGGGTCATCCTACTGTGATGTCACCAAATGTAAAGTATTGTAGTTAAAAGACTGTGTGACTCTGTATCTTTATGTTCTCAGCTGAAGCATCCAGTTCGGTGTAATAGAACTAGTTGGAGCTTTCTTGGTGTCCATACCAGAAATCTAGAGTCTAACAAAAGGAAATGTTGTTGTTGTCAGTGTATGGATCGACAATATTTACATTTAAGGAATGTGATTATAGAAACCGTTGCAACACTACTCATTCACAGTGTCAATACCAGTATATTGTTCTCACCTAATAGTGAATGAAGTTGATCCCAGTTCAGCGATACAGTAAGTCTTTGTTGGCGACTCTAGTCCAATCACACACTAGCATAAAACACACCACAACAACAGGCCGTCAGGCTCCATAAGGTATTTACACTAGCCGACCCGCGGGAGCACTCTACCTCTGGAAATAGACTCAGTGTTACTCTATGAATGTATCACTTAAGAAACAGCACCGACGTGGTGGAGAAGGTATCATTTTCTGAAGAGCGTAATTGAATCCACTGACCTGAAATTGCTCCACTTGTCATCCACCTGTTATGGCTGCCAGGAATCTACACAAAGACCACGGACGGCAGAAAGGAAAGAGTTGGAAAATACTGTCATTGTTTTTCCTCAAATAGTATGGCGTAATTTAGCTCCCATTCCAATGAAAGGGTGAGACAATGGTTTGCCTATGAAATTGGTGTTTGCAAACCTTAAGTAGTTATATTCAGGGATAAATAAGAGCAATTTGATGCATCAGAGCAATAGTAAGTAGTGTTTAGAAAACTCACTATACTGTAAAACCGTGTTCAGATAATTGCCTGTCAGCTACCAAAGGAGAGAGATGAGAGAGAGATCAGAGAAAGAGGGAGGGAGAGAGAGAGGGCGGGAAAGAGAGAGGTGAGAGAGAGAGGGACGAGAGAGAGGTGAGAGAGAGATCAGAGAAAGAGGGAGGGAGAGAGAGAGGGACGAGAGAGAGGTGAGAGAGAGATCAGAGAAAGAGGGAGGGAGAGAGAGAGGGACGAGAGAGAGGTGAGAGAGAGATCAGAGAAAGAGGGAGGGAGAGAGAGAGGGACGAGAGAGAGGTGAGAGAGAGAGGTATCATGCTCTCTCTATCAGAGAGCGTATCGACCACAACAGGTTTCTATGGGGACTGCTCTATAGGATCGTTCTTCAGGAGAGACAGCTGTCTACTTTACTATGAGTGGTTGGACAATCGGCTTGAGACTCCATTCCACATAATTGACTCCAATTTTGAAACGGCCAGTGTTAATAAAGTAAAATCTCACTTCTTAAAAGTTCTTAAAAGTTAATGTTGTTGACTCATCCTATACTGGTATTTATGGCTAAAACATAAACTGAAGAAAGACACTTAAAAAAAAAAACTCAAACTTGTATCTCAAACATACTGTTTCAAAAATCCTTGCTATTTCCATATAGAGGACGATGTCATCCTCCTGAGGATGATGAGCTGGCCAATCAGCGGTCTACTCACGTTAATATTTTTAATGACTGGTATACGCCCACAGCATTCTGTTGTTTGGGTACGCCCACAGCATTCTGTTGTTTGGGTACGCCCACAGCATTCTGTTGTTTGGGTACGCCCACAGCATTCTGTTGTTTGGGTACGCCCACAGCATTCTGTTGTTTGGGTACGCCCACAGCATTCTGTTGTTTGGGTACGCCCACAGCATTCTGTTGTTTGGGTACGCCCACAGCATTCTGTTGTTTGGGTACGCCCACAGCATTCTGTTGTTTGGGTACGCCCACAGCATTCTGTTGTTTGGGTACGCCCACAGCATTCTGTTGTTTGGGTACGCCCACAGCATTCTGTTGTTTGGGTACGCCCACAGCATTCTGTTGTTTGGGTACGCCCACAGCATTCTGTTGTTTGGATACGCCCACAGCATTCTGTTGTTTGGGTACGCCCACAGCATTCTGTTGTTTGGGTACGCCCACAGCATTCTGTTGTTTGGGTACGCCCACAGCATTCTGTTGTTTGGGTACGCCCACAGCATTCTGTTGTTTGGGTACGCCCACAGCATTCTGTTGTTTGGGTACGCCCACACGATTCTGTTGTTTGGGTACGCCCACAGCATTCTGTTGTTTGGGTACGCCCACAGCATTCTGTTGTTTGGGTACGCCCACACGATTCTGTTGTTTGGGTACGCCCACAGCATTCTGTTGTTTGGATACGCCCACAGCATTCTGTTGTTTGGGTACGCCCACAGCATTCTGTTGTTTGGGTACGCCCACACGATTCTGTTGTTTGGGTACGCCCACAGCATTCTGTTGTTTGGGTACGCCCACAGCATTCTCTTGTTTGGGTACGCCCACACGATTCTGTTGTTTGGGTACGCCCACACGATTCTGTTGTTTGGGTACGCCCACAGCATTCTGTTGTTTGGGTACGCCCACACGATTCTGTTGTTTGGATACGCCCACAGCATTCTGTTGTTTGGGTACGCCCACACGATTCTGTTGTTTGGATACGCCCACAGCATTCTGTTGTTTGGGTACGCCCACAGCATTGTGTTGTTTGGGTACGCCCACAGCATTCTGTTGTTTGGGTACGCCCACACGATTCTGTTGTTTGGATACGCCCACAGCATTCTGTTGTTTGGGTACGCCCACAGCATTCTGTTGTTTGGGTACGCCCACAGCATTCTGTTGTTTGGGTACGCCCACACGATTCTGTTGTTTGGATACGCCCACAGCATTCTGTTGTTTGGGTACGCCCACAGCATTCTGTTGTTTGGGTACGCCCACAGCATTCTGTTGTTTGGATACGCCCACAGCATTCTGTTGTTTGGGTACGCCCACAGCATTCTGTTGTTTGGGTACGCCCACACGATTCTGTTGTTTGGATACGCCCACAGCATTCTGTTGTTTGGGTACGCCCACAGCATTCTGTTGTTTGGGTACGCCCACAGCATTCTGTTGTTTGGATACGCCCACAGCATTCTGTTGTTTGGGTACGCCCACAGCATTCTGTTGTTTGGGTACGCCCACAGCATTCTGTTGTTTGGGTACGCCCACAGCATTCTGTTGTTTGGGTACGCCCACAGCATTCTGTTGTTTGGGTACGCCCACAGCATTCTGTTGTTTGGGTACGCCCACAGCATTCTGTTGTTTGGGTACGCCCACAGCATTCTGTTGTTTGGATACGCCCACAGCATTCTGTTGTTTGGGTACGCCCACAGCATTCTGTTGTTTGGGTACGCCCACAGCATTCTGTTGTTTGGGTACGCCCACAGCATTCTGTTGTTTGGGTACGCCCACAGCATTCTGTTGTTTGGGTACGCCCACAGCATTCTGTTGTTTGGGTACGCCCACAGCATTCTGTTGTTTGGGTACGCCCACAGCATTCTGTTGTTTGGGTACGCCCACAGCATTCTGTTGTTTGGGTACGCCCACAGCATTCTGTTGTTTGGGTACGCCCACAGCATTCTGTTGTTTGGGTACGCCCACAGCATTCTGTTGTTTGGGTACGCCCACAGCATTCTGTTGTTTGGGTACGCCCACAGCATTCTGTTGTTTGGGTACGCCCACACGATTCCAACACAAAAAAGTTGCTTTTTAACATCAGACCTCTTTTTTTTTAATCGGAAGGAAAACTATTTCACTCATATTGTAATTAATTACAGGTCATATTTCATAGAAATCTGGAAACACTGGAAAGTTAATTTAAAACTTAACCTCATACCTGTGTGAGCCACACTAAGTGCCCTCATATGAGCAGGAACCACGTTTGACAGTCAGCTGTTTAATACTCTGTCTAATTGTGAACATAGAGAGTGGAGAGCGCTCAAGGGCTACATGAAAGGTCTTGGCCGTAGTTCAGTATCTGTTTTCACATATATGCTTACACAGTGGATATTGCAGCTCCTCCTCTCCCTTGTCCTTACCTGACATTGACTGGACTAAATATAGACAGCAGCGTCGGCATGGCTGCCATACAGTATTATTACAGGGAGTGTGGGTAAAGGCAAATGATAGATACCAGCACTCAGAGAAGGTGTCAGTAGCCCTCATAAAAAGGCATAGGATGGCTGAGCATAGGGAATAGCTGACAAACTCCTTATCACACGTCTCTCTCTCTCTTTCTCCCCTCTCTCTACGAGCCTGGCAGTGAGAAGATATGTAAAGGTTCAATGCAGCTGTTTTTATGTCAATATCAAATCATTTCTGGGTAACAATTATGTATCTGACTGTGATTGTTTTCAATGAAAGTGGTAAAAAATAAACAAAAATAGCTTCTTCACAAAAAGCAATTTTGCTCGGACTGTCTGTGAGTGGTCTGAATCGGAAGGGTGAAAACTACCTTTGGAACTGTCTTTAATATTGGTCTATTTACTAATACAATGTTGGTAATGTTACCAGGCAGGCCAAAAGTCCATCCTACCAAAACAGGCTCACATATCAGGTGGTCATTTCAAACAGCTCTTACACTAAAAAGGCATTATTGTCACGTTCAGTCACGCTACCCATCTCCGGCACTCGATGTCGCCAGTTGTCTTATTATTACTCACACCTGTCACCATCGTTACGCCCACCTGCGCCTCATGACACTCACCTGGACACCATCACCTTCCTGATTACCTTCCCTTTATCTGTCACTCCCTTTGGTTCTTTCTTCAGGCGTTATTGTTTCTGTTCCTGTTTCATGTCCGTATGTTACAGTGTTTCTTGTTTTTTTCCACGTTCATTGATTTATACTTTTTGTACTTGATTCCCGACTCCCAGCGTGCACGTTACAATTATCATCGTTTTCACAATCTCACAGTATTATTCCAACCTCATAGTTTGGAAATATATATATATAAAACACAGGGAAATCTCGTTTTTGACTGCACTGGGCCTTTAAAGTTTATAGTTATATAGAACATTATAACGTATGGAGAGAGAGAGAGAAATATATACACTGAACAAAAATATAAACGCAAATTGCAACAATTTCAAAGATTTTTACTGAGTTACAGTTCATAAGGAAATCAGTTAATATAAATCAATTCATTAGGCCTAATGTATGGATTTCACATGACTGGGAATACAGATATGCATTTGTTGGTCACAGACACTTTAAACAAAAGGTAGGGGCGTGGATCAGAAAACCAGTCAGTTTCTGGTATGAACACCATTTGCCTCATGCAGCGTGACACATCTCCTTCGCATAGAGTTGATCCGGCTGTTGATTGTGGCCTGTGGAAAGTTGCATCACTCTTCAATGGCTGTGCGAAGTTGCTGGATATTAGTGCTGCCGTACACGTTGATCCAGAGTATCCAAAACATGCTCAATGGGTGACTTGTCTGGTGAGTATGCAGGCCATGGAAGAACTGAGACATTTTCCGCTTCCAGGAATTGTGTACAGATTCTTGCGACATGGGACATGGGATTATCATGCTGAAACATGAGGTGATGGTGGTGATGGGGACAGGTATGTGACACAATAATGGGCCTCAGGATCTCTTAACGGTATCTCTTTGCATTCAAATTGCCATTGATAAGATACAGATGCAATTATGTTAGTGGTCCGTAGCTTACGCCTGCCCATACTATAACCCCACCACCACCATGGGGCACTCTGTTCACAACGCCCACACGATGCCGGTTGGATGTACCAGCACATTTTCTAAAACGACATTGGAGGGGGCATATGGTCGAGAAATGAACATTCAATTCTCTGGCAACAGCTCTTGTAGACATTCCTACAGTCAGCATGCCAATTGCCAAACTTGAGACATCTGTGGCATTGTGTGACAAAACTGCACATTTTAGAGTGGCCTTTTATTGTCCCCCAGCACAAGGTGCACCTGTGTAATTACCATTTTGTTTCATCAGCTTTTTGATATGCCACACCTGTCAGGTGGACAATTATCGAGGCAAAGAAGAAATGCTCACTAACAGGGATGTAAACAAATATGTGCACAAAATTTGAGAGACATAAGCTTTTTGTGCTTCTGGAACTTTTCTGGGAACTTTTATTTCAGCTCATAAAACATGGGATCAACATGCGTTTATATTTTTATTCAGTGTGTATATATAGTGCAAGAGAGGGAGAGAGAGAGAGAGTGAGAGAGAGAGAGAGAGAGAGCGACAGAGAGAGAGAGAGAGAGAGAATGTATCCCTATGGCAGGGTTAAGTTGAAACTACCTCAACACAGAAGTACCATAGCTATCACTGAAAAACACCCATTTTGAATATAATGTTGAATGACTGTATATAACCAATATACTGTATTACACATTTGGTAGACCCTGTGAAGTGGCCCTGTGACTTTTGCTACCTGTACTGTATACAGTAAATACTCTGTAGGTCTGCACTTCTTAAGCACCTAACACAAGGAAAATCATCAATATCCACATACTGTACGTTTTCTTTACAGTACATTTATGACAAAGATTGATTGAGAAACATCCGCATTCCCAGCTGTCAGCAGGACTGTTTGCTAAACTATCATGTCAGTCCAGACGACACAACACCACTGAGCAGTTTGTGTTTACTCTGTGACTTGTTTTGGTTCCAACTGTTCACTTCCCAAGGTCGAACTCTAACAACGGCGGTGGAATGTTTTAAAATTGGAAAAGAGAGAGCTCTCTCACCCCTCAGGTTTAAGTCAAGGCTTTGGAGTGAGATTGACATTATTTTTAAGCACTTTCGCTGCAGGTGTTGTTTTCAGCGAAAGATAGAGAAGCTGCCTTTGGAAGAAAAAGAAAAAACCTATCCGAACCTCATTGCAGTGGGTAATGTGAAGAGATAGCACTTGGCTTCTGGAAATTGTTGTTTGGCTCAATCCACTTGGGCCTATCTTATCCCTGAAAATGTGCTGATGGCTACCTTTGCGCTCCATATTTTAGCATTGGCAGCCCGGTGCCAGCACTAAATGATAATACTTTCATGATAATATTCATTCAGAAGACTCATTCTGGGGAATAACATTGTGATTCCCCTGTCAAAGAACTATGCACAAACCAAAGACTTTTGTTTGTTCATTTCGATGTCTGGCTTTGCTGTAAGTGGACAATATTAAAAGAGCCCATATTTGTTATTCAACAGTGTAACAGGACATTTCCTTGTTAGAGCAGATTTCCAGTTTGCCTCATTACTCTCCAGAGGTCTGTTTGAATGGCCGCCACACTGTGTTGCATACCAATCCACCCTTCCATCACACACACGTAGGCATGCACACACACACCACATCCCTGTCCATGTCTCCTAGCCTTGTCAGTGGTGTGTATTCCTTATGACCCCTCATAATTAGCAGATAGAATGCATTATGCATAATTGCAAAATATTAAAACATGCAAAGCCCGAGCCATTTCAGCCCAGATCCACAGCATTAAACATTACTCTCCCGTACTGGGGGGACTTTTAATGTTTTTCAGACAGTTTAATATTTCAATATCTCATTTGAGCCACGGCGAAGCTGTGACATTTACCACTCTGCTGGCTTCACAATGGGATGAAAGGCTTGCTGCTTCTGTGGATATTAGTCTGGACAACCTGCATGTGAGAAAGCTAGAGCACTGAGCTGCAGAGAGGCAGGAAGGATACTGAGAAGACAGGCACCATTTTCTCCATGATTTCTTCCCCTGGTGAAGATTAGGTCATTAATGACATAGATACAATGTTATTGAATGGAGCCTGGCACAGTATACTATAGGAGAACAATGGCAATGCAACATAAACATGCAAGACACACAACAGAGATGTACACAGTATATTAGGAACACCTGCGCTTTCCATGGTATAGACTGACCAGGTGAATCCAGGTGAAAGCTTTGATCCCTTACTGATGTCACTTGTTAAATCCACATCAATCAGTGTAGATGAAGGGGAGGAGACAGGGAAAATCCTTGAGACAATTGAGACATGTATTGTGTCTGTGTGCCATCCAGAGGGTGAATGGGCAAGACTAAATATTTAAGCGCTTTGAACAGGATATGGTAGTAGGTGCCAGGCACACCGGTTTGAGTGTGTCAAGAACTGCAACACCACTGGGTTTTTCTCACTTAACTGTTTCCCATGTGTATCAAGAATGGTCCACCACCCAAAGGACATCCAGTCAACTTGACACAACTGTGGGAAGCATTGGAGTCAACATGGTCCAGCATCCCTGTGGAACGCTTTCAACACTTTGTAGAGGTAATAACAGCCAAATAATTGAGGCTGTTCTTAGGGCAAAGGGGGCTGCAACTCAATATTAGGAAGGTGTTTTTAATGTTTTGTACACCCATTATAATTCAAAACACACCAAACAGATTGACAGTTGCATTCATGAGAATGACACGTAAATGTACCAGACTGACACGCAAATGTACCAGACTGCCAAATAGTTAAAATGTTGAGGAGAAATGCACTGGGACTGTCTCAAAAGGGCCTCTAAGCTTGAGATGAAGACATTTGGTAAGAAATAGGCATCCCTGCTTTAAAGGTTAGTGCTTAATCAATAGTACTTATGTCTGCAAACTACAGGTGCTTCGCCCTCCAGCCATGCTTATGAGAGGATGGGCTGGCAAGAGTTCAAATCAACATTGACATTCTGACGATCGGAGAAATAAGATTATGAAAAAAGCTATTTTAGGTCTTGGAGCAATTGACTTTGTATATTCTGTTAAGAACATTACGAGCATCTCTAATGCATTCAAAAATAAACATTCCCATAAAGGAAGTTAAAGAAATTGAAAGCAAAACGCAATGACTGAAAATTGCCATATGGCAAAACAGACCAGGAACAAAGACATGATATTGCTGGCAACATCTTATTTTCTCATATCCTATTAGCGCAATAAATCAAAAAGGAGTATCAAATATCAATCCAGACATAGACTACCCACTGAGGGCATTATCCTTCAACAGCTCCTGAATCACCACATCAAGTCTTCCAGTTTTTGCCAAACATTGTTATTGCAGACAAGATTTGAAATGTGCGGAGAGAGTAATGTCACGCATAAAGTCATCTCCATTGGTAGTTTTTAATGAGGTGTTTCCACTTTCCAGAGCATTCTTGAAGTATTTGTCTGTTGATGCAGGATGTTAGAAAGTATCTGAATATATCAGATATCAAGGTAAGACCCAGATGCAGACCATGTCGAAGTAACACTGTTTATTACAGCAACATGGGCAAAGGTACAGGACGGCAGGCAGTCTCAGTGTCAGGTCAGGCAGAGGCGGGTGGGTAAAGGCAGAGGTTGGTAATCCAGAGGTGGGGCAAAGGCAACGGACGGCAGGCAGGCTCAGGGTCAGGGGCAGGTAGAGTGGTCAGTCGGGTGGGTACAGGGTCAGGACAGGCAAGTGTCAAAAACTAGGAGGACGAGAAAAGAGAGACTGGGCGAAAGTAGGAGCTGACACAAAAACGCTGGTTGGCTTGACAAACAAGACGAACTGGTAACAGACAAACAGAGAACACAGGTATAAATACACAGGGGATAATGGGGAAGATGGGCGAAACATAGAGGGGGATGGAGACAATAACAAAGACAGGAGAAAACAGATCAGGTTGTGACAGAATACTGTTTAAAAGCCTGATTTTATATATAGGTTCACTGACTTCTGCAATCTATTGTGGTGGGCAGGTGTCGTAACACACAAGAACAAAACAATGAACTTTCTGCATGTCTTCATACAATCTCAAAAGACATACACATTGAGGTTATTGTAGTATTAATAAAGATTATGACTATTTTTTTCCCTTTAAGATTATTTGAGATTACTTGGGAGCAAACCCCTCCCTCCCTCCCTCCCTCCCTCCCTCCCTCCCTCCCTCCCTCCCTCCCTCCCTCCCTCCCTCCCTCCCTCCCTCCCTCCCTCCCTCCCTCCCTCCCTCCCTCCCTCCCTCCCTCCCTCCCTGCCTCCCTCCCTGCCTCCCTCCCTCCCTCCGTTAGCCAGCAATCTGCAGTGCTGAGCCATTGTTAATTTAGAACGGCACTGGAGTATCTTTGACATTAGGGTTACATTAGGGTTAAATCATCCATTTGATTGCAGTTGACATAATTTGAAAATGTTTCAATCATTTATTTTCCAAAATAGCAATTAACAGCAGTGAATCCTTATGCAAAACAATGAAATTTCTGCATATCTTCAAACAATCTCAAAAGACACACATTGAGGTTATTACAGTATTAATAAAGATTATGACTGTTTTTCAGCTTTAAGATCATTTGAGATTACTTGGGAGTCAGTCTCGATGCATTTCATTCCTCCCCCTCCCTCCCTCCCTCCCTCCCTCCCTCCCTCCCTCCCTCCCTCCCTCCCTCCCTCCCTCCCTCCCTCCCTCCCTCCCTCCCCCTCCCTCCCTCCCTCCCTCCCTCCCCCTCCCTCCCTCCCTCCCTCCCTCCCTCCCTCCCTCCCTCCCCCAGCAGTCAGCAGTGCTGAGCCATTGTTCATTTAGAGTGGCACTGGAGTATCTTTGACATTAAGGTTAAATCCTCATAGCAGTTGACATAATTAGAAATTATTTCAATAATTTCTTTCCAAAATAGCAATTAACAGCAGTGAAGACTAAGCAGATAATGGGGACCACCGGGAGAAGAGTAGGAGAGAGGGAAGGTTAAAAACATTTGAAGAAAAATAGTGTTTTGAGAGGGCCAGCCAAGCAGTAAGCAGCCCTGCACAGT
Source organism: Oncorhynchus masou masou (assembly GCF_036934945.1). Taxonomy (NCBI): domain Eukaryota; kingdom Metazoa; phylum Chordata; class Actinopteri; order Salmoniformes; family Salmonidae; genus Oncorhynchus; species Oncorhynchus masou. Next base: position 50,471,502 of record NC_088241.1, on the reverse strand, counting down.
TGAACAGCTTGGATAAGCCTTTAGGCAGATGCCGGCCTCTCAAACGCTCAGGGAGGATGTCACACACGTTGTTGACAGCTGAGTCACAGAAGTGATTGGCAGAGACAGTAGGGTGCTTCTGAGGTCTCAGAGAAGTAGGGATCAAAAAATAAAAGGAGTGGAAAATGTCTTTGTGAGGATGGGGTATCGCGTCATTAAACATGGTCACTCTTTATTGCGTGGAGCGTCGGGGGCATCAATCATGTGTGTCTGTGTGACCAGGCACAGTCTCCAGTTTAAAAAAGAGACAGATGTGTTGTCCTTGGGTAACTTAGACCAGAGAGGAGCTGATTGAAAACTGAAGTATGGCACAACTTACAGTACAAGCAAATTCTTCATGAATTGATTGTTACAAATCAACTTGCAAGGTTGCTAGTCAACTAACTTGCTAACGTTTCATTAGCACTGAATGTTGTTATCAACACCTAGTTTACAGCTACATTAAAGTAAACCAACATAGCCTACTTCACAGAGAACGTGCTGAAAAGTTGACAAAACAAAAAGGAGAACAGATGAGGTACTACCGTTACACAGTTAGAAGAAGACTGCATCACATTCGGCCGTGATTGGGAGTCCCATAGGGCGACGCACAATTGGCCCAGTGTCGTCCAGGTTTGGCCGGGGTAGGCCGTCATTGTAAATAAGAATTTTTCCATAACTGACTTGGCTAGTTAAATGAAGGTGAAATGTAAAAAAGTTACCAGAGCCTGCAGTGCTAATGGGTTCCCACCCAAAGTCTGTGAAGAGCATGATGTGTGGCTAACATTGGCCAGCTTGAGCTACAAACTCGGTAGCACAGAGTAGATCTTCCAAGTGACGCTGAGAAATAGTGTATCATGAAGGTTAGGATTAATCTCTCTCTGGAATGAATGTGGGTTTTCTAATTGTCAATTGCAATAAAGCTCGGTATGGTCAGATGGTTCCCCTGTACATGTTTTCTAACCTTTGTATATATGACAAAAACCCTTCTGTACTATTATCATCAGTGACCGTTTTTTACCTTCTTTATCTGTCTCAGCACTGATGCATCCAATCATGTTCCTGTCTCTGTTCAATTTCCCAGGTTGTCAGGGAACATCAGAGATCCAGCTTTGTCCTGACACTTCTCTTTCAAATATAATCTGCCGACAATTGTTCCGAAGACACAAACCCAGGAGGAGAAATTAACACCAGGCCTCTGCTTGCTTGTTTTTTTTATTTTTATTTTGCTTCCATGTGTGCTTTGTCAATACCACATTCATTTTCTAATTTCATTGGAAGCAAAAGCATCAAGGCAGATACATTAAAGGTGTTGTTCTTCTCGGGATTGAAACAATGGCGTGTCTGTTTCCAATCAAACTCCTGGCAATGATGCGCTTCCTGAAACCAGATATCACAGTTGCAGCAAAGCAATTACCACAACACGCCTGGGCCCCTGTGGAGAGACACAGGGGGTCAACCAACCTGAAAACAACCACAGCATAGAACCAGGCAGCAACACACATACAAGTGCCATATATATATTGGAACTAGAGAGTAAGGTTAAAGCATGCAGCAACTGGGTAGATTCCTAAAGCATCTCTAATCGCACTCTACATAATGTGTGTGTCTGTGTGTGCATGCATTCGTGAATGCGAGAGAGAGAGAATGAAATCAGAAAGACAGACATACAGACAGAGAGAGAGAGAGAATGAAAGCAGAAACACAGACAAACAAGCAGAGAGAGAGAGAGAATGAAAGCAGAAACATAGACATACAGACAGAGAGAGAGAGAATGAAAGCAGAAACACAGACATACAGACAGAGAGAGCGAGAGAGAATGAAAGCAGAAACAGACATACAGACAGAGAGAGAGAGAATGAAAGCAGAAACACAGACATACAAACAGAGAGAGAGAGAATGAAAGCAGAAAGACAGACATACAGACAGAGAGAGAGAATGAAAGCAGAAACACAGACATACAGACAGAGAGAGAGAGAATGAAAGCAGAAACACAGACATACAGACAGAGAGAGAGAGAGAGAATGAAAGCAGAAACACAGACATAAAGGCAGAGAGAGAGTGAGAATGAAAGCAGAAACACAGACATATAGATAGAGAGAGAGAGAGAATGGGAGCAGAAACACAGACATACAGGCAGAGAGAAAGAGAGAATGAAAGCAGAAACACAGACATATAGATAGAGAGAGAGAGAATGAAAGCAGAAACACAGACATACAGGCAGAGAGAAAGAGAGAATGAAAGCAGAAACAGACATACAGGCAGAGAGAAAGAGAGAATGAAAGCAGAAACACAGACATACAGACAGAGAGAGAGAGAATGGGAGCAGAAACACAGACATACAGGCAGAGAGAAAGAGAGAATGAAAGCAGAAACACAGACATACAGACAGAGAGAGAGAGAATGGGAGCAGAAACACAGACATACAGGCAGAGAGAAAGAGAATGATGAGGGGCAGGCATTGCACCTGCTCCTTTTCCCTTCCACTCTCCCTTTTGGGTGGTGGTGTAATCGTCATTTTTTTTGTATAGTTTTTGTCGTTGTCTTTTTTTAACCCACTGCCCTAAAGTCCCCCCCCCCATCCCTACCCTGTCCGTTGGTCTGCCCTGTACAGAGCTTGCATGCACCAGGTTGTGCCTTTTTCCCAGTCTGCCCTGTTACGGAGACTGCGCACGCCAGGTATCCAAACATGCATGGCTTGAGATGCGGTCAGCGGTCGAGTGTTTGTAGCTAGCTACCTAGTTTAAATATCAACAGTGGTACTACTGCCACAGCAGCATAACATCTGATTAACACTTGGGTGGTGGACCATTCTTTGATAGACAAGGGAAAGTGTTATGTGTGAAAAACCCAGTTGCAGTTCTTGACACAAACCGGTGCACCTGGCACCTACTACCGTACCCCGTTCAAAGGAACTTCAATCTTTTGTCTTGCCCATTCACCCTCTGAATGGCACACATACACAATCCATGTCTCAATTGTATCAAGGAATATAAATCTTTCTTTAACCTGTCTCCTCCCCTTCATCTACACTGATTGAAGTGGATTTAACAAGTGACATCAATAAGAGATCATAGCTTTCACCTGGATTCACGTGGTCAGTCCATGTCATGGAAAGAGCAGGTGTTCTTAATGTTTTGTACACCCAGTGTATATCAGGTGTTAGAAGATTATAAATATAATATTATGAAGTTATATTCAGTTATTATTCAAGAGCATTGAAGATACAGTGAATCACAATCAGTAAAAACAATAATCAAGATAGCTAACTACATCAATCATCAACATAAATGATTAGCTGATAGCCCACCCTCTGATCCCAATATCAATCATGTCTTTAGACGTCTGTAACTAGCTTGTTTATATGTTGTGATGAGTGATTGTGCTGTTGCAGAAATCAATAGGCCGATGCAAAAGATACAACTTTTTTGTTTTTATTCGTTACAGAGGCAGTTAGCGTGTGACGAATTTCGAGAGATGAATGATGAGTTTTGGGGTTTGGTGGGGTCTGATAGGGCTGTGCACGGCCCTGGGGGGAGGGGGGGGTGGAGGGCAATAAACCCAAGCTCTAGATAATGAGGACGCATTACGGAGAGCCAGTGATTTTTCTATTGCCTATGAGGCAAATGCATACATCAAGATGAATGTAGTGTGAAAAACGCTTATTGATTTCGGCTCACATTTCGAGGTACCCTTGCTCTTGTAAGAAGCATTGAACCATCTCTTGGAGGAGTTAGGAGAGAAGAAGAAGAAAAAGAAGAAGAACACGTATTGTCTACCACCGCAGTTTTTTACCACGGACTTCTGATAATGTTGCAAGATTCAAATGCAAAATAAGCATGGTTGTGGGTTTGGGTGATGGTGGGATTTGTGTGGTGCTGGTCTTTGACAGGCCCAGGAAAACGATTGGAGAGTGATAAATGGTACATACATTGGCCACTCTAACAAATGGATCATCAGTCACTTTATTAATGCCACTTTAATAATAATGTTTACATATCTTGCATTACTCATCCCATGTGTATATACTGTATTTTATACCATCGATTGCATCTTGCCTTTGCCGCTCAGTCATTGCTCATTCGTATACTGTATTTATGTATACATATTCTTATTCCATCCCTTTACTTAGATTTGTGCGTAATAGGTAATTGTTGTGGAATTCTTAGATATTGTTGCACTGTTTGTCACGTCCTGACTTTAGAGATTCTGTATTCTCTATTTTGGGTAGGTTGGGGTGTGACAAGGGTGGGCATTCTAGTTTCTTTATTTCTAGGTTGGCCTGGTATGGTTCCCAATCAGAGGCAGCTGTCTATCGTTGTCTCTGATTGGGGAACATACTTAGGCAGCGTTTTCCCACCTGTTGGTTGTGGGATCTTGTTTGTGTATAGTTGCCTTGAGCACTGCATAGCTGCACGTTCGTTTTGTTCTTTATTGTTTTATGCCGGTTCACGTAATAAAGATGATGAACCCAAACCACGATACATTTTTGTCCAATTCTTACAACAACGTGCGTGACACTGTTGGACCTAGAAGCACAAGCGTTTCGCTACATTCGCATTATTAACATCTGCTAACAATGTGTATGTGACCAATACAATTTGATTAGATTTTAATTTGATTTGAAAAAGACAGACAGTGTATTGACAAGGACAACCTGGATGTGTCTCCATCCAGAGTGTCACAACTTCCGCCAAAGTCGGTCCCTCTCCTTGTTCGGGCGGCGTTTGGCAGTCGATGTCACCGGCTTTCTAGCTACTGCCGATCCACTATTCATTTTCCATTTGTTTTGTCTTTGTTACACACACCTGTTGTCAATCCCACAATCACTCGTTCGTTATTTAACCCTCTGTCCCCACATGGTTTTTGTGAGTGATTGTTTATTGCAATTTTCGGTCCGTCTGTGTGTGCTCAAGATGTTACATTGTATATTTGTCTTTTTTGAGTAAAGCACGTTTTGTTTTACTCGTATCTGCTGTCCTGCACCTGACTCTCTCGCTTGCTGCCTACCTGCCTCCAAAGGCACCTACCAATTAGTAGGCAGCACTTTTCCAGTAGGTAACTGCCATCCACCTGTGGTGGAAAAAGTACCCAATTGTCATAGTTGAGTAAAAGTAAAGATACCTTAATAGAAAATGACTCAAGTAAAAGTGAAAGTCACCCTGTAAAATACTACTTGAGTAAAAGTCTAAAAGTATTTGGTTTTAAATACACCTAAGTATCAAGTACATACTTAAGTATCAAAATGTCACGTTCTGACCTTTATTTCCTTTTTTTGTCATTATTTAGTATGGTCAGGGCGTGAGTTGGGGTGGGCAGTCTATGTTTGTTTTTCTATGATTTGGGTATTTCTATGTTTCGGCCTAGTATGGTTCTCAATCAGAGGCAGGTGTCATTAGTTGTCTCTGATTGAGAATCATACTTAGGTAGCCTGGGTTTCACTGTGTGTTTGTGGGTGATTGTTCCTGTCTCTGTGTTTGCACCAGATAGGGCTGTTTTGGGTTTTCACGTTTCTTGTTTTGTTCATCTTTGCATTAAACATGAATCAGAATAACCACGCTGTGCTTTGGTCTGCCTCTCCGTCAATGGAAGAAATCCCTTACAGAATCACTCACCACAACAGGACTAAGCGGCGTGGTAATGGGCAACAGCAACAGCGGCGCAAAGAGGAAAGGACATGGGAGCAGAATCTGGACTACACAACTTGGGAGGAGATACAGGTGGGCGGTCGACCCAGGGAGAGTGACGGAGCCCTCCTGGGATTCGATGGAGCAGCGCAAGGAAGGTTACAGGAGAATGAGGTTGGCGAAGCCAGCACGGCAGTGCGACAGGTACGAGAGGCAGCCCCAACATTTTTTTGGGGGGGGTGGCACACGAGGAGTGGGGCTAAGCCAGGTAGCAGACCTGAGCTCACTCCTCGTGCTTATTATAAGCAGCGCGTTACTGGGCAGGCAACGTGGTATGCGGTTTAGCGCACGGTGTCGCCAATACGTGTCCATAGCCCGGTGCGCTATAGGGCAGCCCCCCGAGAGTGTCATGCGAGTGCGGGCATCGAGCCACGGTGTAAGGTGCCTGCTCAGTGGGTCTGGTCGCCAGTACTCAGTTTTGGTCCAGAGTATCCTGCGCCAGCTCTGCGTGCTGTGTCTCCGGGACACTGGGAGGGTGCAGTGCGTCCTCTGCCTGTGCTCCGCTCATGCCGGGCAAATGTGGGAGTGGAGCCAAAGGGAGAGGTGCGCGCAGTAAGCACTAGATCTCCCGTGCTTACCCACAGCCCGGTTCAACCTGTGCCTGCACTCTGGGGGGTCCGGGCTAGAGTAGTTGTCCAGCCTGTGAAAGTGGTGCCAAGGCTGCGCACCAGAGCTCCAGTGCTCCCCCACAGCCCGGTCCTTCAGGTGCCTCCTCCTAACATCAAGCCTCCTGAGGGTCTCCCCAGCCTGGTGGTTCCGGTGGAAGCCCCACGCACCAGGCTGTCTCTCAGTCTCCTCCCTACAGGTGGTTCTATCTGTCCGGCGCTGCCGTAGTCTCCCGCCCGCTGCCGGAGTCTGAGGCGCCAGAGCCCCCGCCCCTCTGTCCCGAGCTGTCCCTCTGTCCCGAGCTGCCCCTCTGTCCAGTGGGGTCATTGAGAAGGGTTGCCATGGTTAGAAAGCCACGGAGGCGGACGATAAGGCGGACTAAGACGATGGTGAAGACTGGTCCGCATCCCGCACCAGAGCCGCCACCGCGGACAGACGCCCACCCAGACCCTCCCCTATAGGTTAAGGTTTTGGGGCCGGAGTCCGCACCTTGGGGGGGGGGGGGTACTGTCACGTTCTGACCTTTATTTCCTTTGTTTTGTCATTATTTAGTATGGTCAGGGCATGAGTTGGGGTGGGCAGTCTGTTTGTTTTTCTATGATTTGGGTATTTCTATGTTTCGGCCTAGTATGGTTCTCAATCAGAGGCAGGTGTCATTAGTTGTCTCTGATTGAGAATCATACTTAGGTAGCCTGGGTTGCACTGTGTGTTTGTGGGTGATTGTTCCTGTCTCTGTGTTTGCACCAGATAGGGCTGTTTTGGGTTTTCACGTTTCTTGTTTTGTGTTCGTGTTTATCTTTGAATTAAACATGAATCAGAATAACCACGCTGTGCTTTGGTCCGCCTCTCCGTCAATGAAATTAATCAAATCAGATGGCACAATTTTCTTGTATTTATGAATAACCAGGGGCACACTAGAACACGCAAACATTATTTACTGTACAAATGAAGCATATGTTCAGTGATTCCACCAGATCAGAGGCAGTAGGGATTGTCACGACTCCGACCGAAGGTGGCTCCCCTTCCCGTTCGGGTGGCGCTCGGCGGTCGTCGTCGCCGGCCTACTAGCTGCCACTGATTATTTCCTCCCCCTCCTTACGTCTTTATTGAGTGCACCTGTTTTGAGTTGAGTATAATATTAATGAGGCTTTATTAGTCAGCCGACCGCCTGGTTCCTTGTGCGGGATTAATTATTGTGACCTTCTGTTTTGTGTAACTTGTGTGCACGTCTGTGGGTTACGTGTTTTCCAATTTCGTGGGTTTTTCTGGACAGTTTAAGTCCCCCTGTTTGGGGCGTTTGTTTGTTTATACGCCCTGTGTTTCCGTGGGGTTGGCTTATGTTCGCCGTTTTTTGTGCATTAAAGTAGAACTCCCCTGAACTCTGTTTCCTGCGCCTGACTTCTCACCCACTACACTCAGAACGTTACAGGGATGGCCATTGATGAGAGCGGGAATTGGACCATTTTCCTATCCTACTATGCATTCAAAATGGGGGTCAGGGAAAATGTATGGAGTGAAAAGTACTGTACATTATTTTCTTTTGCAATGTAGTGAAGTAAAAGTAAAGCTGTCAAAAATATACATAGTAAAGTACAGAAACCCCCAAAAACGACTTAAGTAGTACTTTAAAGTACTTTTACTGAAGTACTCTACAACACTGCACATGACAACGCATGCAGATTCCACTGAACGCAAGACGTTTGTTTACATTGTAGCCACTGTAGCAGCGTGAGCAACTAGTGCTATCAATTCAGTGAATAACTTTCACGAAATAAAATATCTGACATCTGACAACAATATCAAGTAACATAATCTATCTCCTCTGTACCTGTTAATGAATTAAGTTGACACAGACCAGAATAACTATCCTACTGTATAGGGTCCCCCTCTTGCATATTGTTTGGTCTGCTGCTCCATCGTTGTGAACTGGTAAACGTGTATGCCTGATACAGGACACCATTTTTCTTTGAGATAGGTAAATAAGCTATTTTACTGACTGTTTAATAATGATTAATAGCCAGAATAGTGATGTTTCACTGTGAAGCTAGTATTGCATTTGAGCTGCTAATGTTTTATCTAATGAGTAAGACGACATTGCGATTAATTCAAACAACTATCACACCAGTGCATATTATTAAATGACACATATTGTCAGGGTAACATGGTATTCAAAGGTGATATGATGCAATCTGACTAGATTAGAAGGAATTGGCTACTTCATCCTAATGTAGCTAAGATAAATACATTGGATACAAAACAAATACTGGCATGTGATAAAGGATAACATGTCCAATATAATTATCGAAATGTATATCAAACAGGAATATATATTACATTAAATGAATACAACATTGTAATATTATCGATGCCTTTTTTCTCAGGGGATTAAACAGATGAACTGCATCACCAGATGCCCAAGCCACAAAACCCGAAACATGTGGAGACATCAACACTTGTCATTTAAATAAATCTTAACATTTGTACTGGTTCTCCTGTATCTGTGCATGAGTCTTTAAAACACAGTCCATTGTACAAAATAACAAATTCCAAAGGTGAGGGGCATCTCGAGGAGATTATCCTCCACCATTCATAAACTTGTTCAGTACGAGTTTTTTTTTTACAGGGGACATGAGTTTACAGTTGTTTCTTTTACAGGGGACATGAGTTTACAGTTGTTTCTTTTACAGGGGACATGAGTTTACAGTTTTTTTTTTTACAGGGGACATGAGTTTACAGTTGTTTCTTTTACAGGGGACATGAGTTTACAGTTTTTTTTACAGGGGACATAAGTTTACAGTTTTTTCCCCCAGTCCTTTACTAGCAACTCATTCAACTAATTGTGGTATAAATTGAAGACTTGGGCACAGTGCAATCCACTGGGACAGAAAATCAAGTGTGTGTTTTAGAATGAGCTTCATTAATTGCAATGTCCCGACAAAAATCTGCATGATAAACAATAACATAGGTGAATCTATTTCTATATTACATTGTGATGTTGCACACTCCTTCATAAAATCTTGGTATATGGTGATTGTCCTGGTGCCTGGGAGGTTCCCAACAAGTTCTTTACATCTGCAGGGTGTCAGGGTGGGATGTCCTTCAACCTGGAATAAGCAGATGGTTCCTGTCGCTGTAGCCACAACTACGCTCATTAATGTGCATTTGTTTTGTTTTTGGCTTGGTCAGTTGTTTACAGTAAAACTAGAATAACTTAGTCTCTCAATTTATTACTAACACCAAACCCAATCGTGGAACACAATATGGGAAGGGAAAGTGACAAAAAGAAATTTGCTAATATTAAGTAAACATACACTGCATTAAGCTAGCTATCTAGATGTTTGAACGGCTGCTAGTTTTTAAGTAAGCTGCCATTTTTGTCCTCATGCTAGCTAGCAGTAGCAGCAGCAGCCATTATAGAATGGCACGTTGTGTTTAACAACGAAGGAGCTGACTGGCTGACACTGCCCTTCCAAAATGGCTGTTGTGGCTTCTGCTACCTAAGCATGAGGACGCGAAGGACAGTTCTCCGGAAAAACTAGCAGTCTTTCAAACTTTGTGGTGTAACAGTTGGGACAATGGGACAATTCAGGGTACAACACATTTCTCAACCACGGATTGAGCCATATCTCGCGCTGGCTCCACTCGGTTTTATTTACACAGGAATACTGTCTGACCCTAGTGCAGCTGTAAGCAAGCGGGTCGGGTTTCTGCGGGTTTCTGCTGGCTAACAAGCAGGGACTTCTATCCACCATTAATTCTGATTGTTGTTGTTTTTGCTGTGGAGCAAGGTGTTCTGGGATAGCCTCCCTGGCGAAGGATACATAGGATGCTGCCTTCAAAATATCCCTAATGAAGGCACCTTAGAAGGCAGCATTTTAAGGTACTTTGTGATAGGGATATGCTAATTCTGACGTCCAGCCTAGAAATTCTGCCTTCTGTATGTTGGAGTTGGTCTCACTACCTGGCAGCCCAGGAGGTGTATTAGGGTTCATTCCTATTCAGTGGAACACTTCCCTGGGGGAGAGAGAGACAAATAGATAGGAAGAGATGGAGAGAGAGAAATAGATAGTGAGAGAGGGAAAAGAGAGAGAAAGAGGATCAAAGAGAGTACAAGATGGCGCTAGAGAGACAAAGAGAGAAGTGAGGGTGGAGTAAGAGAGAGAGACAGAGAGAGGCTCTGAATAATACATGGGCATGCCTGTCCACAGTGCTGAACATGACAATAGGGTTGTTTCCCAAACACAGAGCCCTGGCTGGCAGACAGACAGCGTAAATAAGCACTGTAGTTAGGTGGGACGGCCAGGTTAATGGGATGTATCTGACCTCAACACAGCATCTGCCGCCTGGCATCAGTGGAGCCGTTCTCTCCCCAAACTGCCGTCTCTCCACTACAGAGATGCTGCATGCACTGCAAAAATAACCCAATCATTTTCACTGACATTTAGTATGGTATGATGGATTTGAGATTGTCCTTGGAGGAGTTTATGGATACATTGTGTGTATTAGGATAGTGTTGTTCACTGTGGTGATGTTTTTAATACATCAATCCTCCACATAAAATCCTGGATTTTTAAGGACAGAGTTTGGAAAGAAAGTAAGGAAGTAGGGATAGGGCGAGTGGTATTGAAGCAACTCTGAACGGCTTACCAATGGTTTTTGACCACAAGAAGGGATTGATTCTTAAAGGTAGACACAGAAATATGACTTCATCATACATACCAGGGCAACTTCCTGTTTACTAAAAGCAAGATAAGTTAAATCTGCCAAGACTGCCACTATTGACTCTTCCTAATTTCTGTCCTCCTTTAAGGTATATTGTGATAGTCTTAGTAGATTTATATTTTGTAATTGTGGATTTTTGTAAGGAGGATGTTGACCCACTGTAACGGTTTTCATGCGGTGAAGGAGAGTCGGACCAAAATGCAGCGTGTAGATTGCGATCCATGTTTAATGAAAAAACGTAAAACACGAATCAATACAAATAAAGAACGTGACGAAAACCGAAACAGCCTATACTAGTGTAAAACTAACATAGAGACAGGAACAAGGACACTAAGGACAATCACCCACGAAACACACAAAGAATATGGCTGCCTAAATATGGTTCCCAATCAGAGACAACGATAATCACCTGACTCTGATTGAGAACCGCCTCAGGCAGCCATAGACTAACGCTAGACATCCCACAAAACCCCAAGACAAAAACACACCACAATAACCCATGTCACACCCTGGCCTGACCGAATAAATGAAGAATAAACATAATATATTTCAACCAGGGCGTGACAGAACCCCCCCCCCCCCCCCCCCCTAAGGTGCGGACTCCCGGACGCACATCAAAACAATAGGGAGGGTCCGGGTGGGCGTCTGTCCATGGTGGCGGCTCCGGCTCCGGCGGGGGACGTGGAACCCACTCTATAAATGTCTTAGTCCCCCCTCCTCGCGTCCTAGGATAGTCCACCTTCGCCGCCGACCATGGCCTAGTAGTCCTCACCCAGAACCCCACTGGACTGAGGGTCAGCTCGGGACAGAGGGGCAGCTCGGGACAGAGGGGCAGCTCGGGACAGAGGGGCAGCTCGGGACAGGGGCAGCTCAGCACTGAGGGGAAGCTCGGGACTGAGAGGAAGCCCAGCACTGAGAGGAAGCCCAGCACTGAGAGGAAGCTCAGGCAGGTAGTTGGCTCCGGCAGATCCTGGCTGGCTGGCGGATCTGGAAGAGTCTGGTTGACTGGCGGATCTGGAAGAGTCTGGTTGACTGGCGGATCTGGAAGAGTCTGGTTGACTGGCAGATCTGGAAGAGTCTGGTTGACTAGCAGATCTGGAAGAGTCTGGCTGACTGGCAGATCTGGAAGAGTCTGGCTGACTGGCGGATCTGGAAGAGTCTGGCTGACTGGCGGATCTGGAAGAGTCTGGCTGACTGGCGGATCTGGAAGAGTCTGGCTGACTGGCGGATCTGGAAGAGTCTGGCTGACTGGCGGATCTGGAAGAGTCTGGCTGACTGGCGGATCTGGAAGAGTCTGGCTGACTGGCGGATCTGGAAGAGTCTGACTGACTGGCGGATCCTGGCAGACTGACGGATCTGGCTGCTCCATGCTGACTGGCGGCTCTGGCTGCTCCACACTGACTGGCTGCTCTGGCTGCTCCATGTAGGCTGACAGCTCTGGCGGCTTCTTACAAACTGGCAGCTCTGGCAGCTCCGTGCAGACTGGCAGCTCTGGCAGCTCCGTGCAGACTTGCAGCTCCTTGCAAACTGGCAGCTCCTTGTAGACTGGCAGCTCCTTGCAGACTGACAGCTCCATGCAGACTGGCATCTCCGGCTGCTCCATGCAGACTGACAGCTCTGGCTGCTCCTTGTATACTGACAGCTCTGGCTGCTCCATGTAGACTGACAGCTCTGGCTGCTCCATGCAGACTGACAGCTCTGGCTGCTCCATGCAGACTGACAGCTCGGGCTGCGCTAAACAGACGGGAGACTCCAGCAGCGCAGGAGAGGAGGAAGGCTCTGGCTGCGTTAAACAGGTGGGAGACTCCAGCAGCGCAGGATAGGAGAAAGACTCCGACAGCGCTGAACAGGCGGGAGGCTCCGGCAGCGCAGGAGAGGAGGAAGGCTCTGGCTGCGCTAAACAGGCGGGAGACTCCGGCAGCGCAGGATAGGAGAAAGGCTCCGACAGCGCTGAACAGGCGAGGCGCACCGTAGGTCTGATGCGTGGTGCTGGCACTGGTGGTACTGGGCCGAGGACACGCACAGGAAGCCTGGTGCGGGGAGCTGCCACCGGAGGGCTGGGGTGTGGAGGTGGTACTGGGTAGACCGGACCGTGCAGGCGCACTGGAGCTCTTGAGCACCGAGCCTGCCCAACCTTACCTGGCTCAATGCCCACTCTAGCCCGGCCGATACGAGGAGCTGGAATATACCGCACCGGGCTATGCACCCGCACTGGGGACACCGTGCGCACCACTGCATAACACGGTGCCTGCCCGGCCTCTCTAGCCCCCCGGTAAGCACAGGGAGTTTGCACAGGTCTCCTACCTGGCGTAGCCGTACTCCCTGTGAGCCCCCTCCCAAGAAATTTTTGGGGCTGACTCCCGGGCTTCCTTGCCAACCGTGTTCCCTCATAACGCCGGCTCCTCTCTCTGGCTGCCTCAGCTCTTCTAAGTGCCTCCACCTGTTCCCTTGGAAGGCGATCCCTTCCCGCCAGGATCTCCTCCCATGTGTAGCAACCCTTGCCATCCAATATATCGTCCCATGTCCAATCCTCATTGCGCCGCTGTTGCTGCCTTTGTTGCTTCTCCTGTGGCTCCTGCCTGTTGACACGCTGCTTGGTCCGTTTGTGGTGGGTGATTCTGTAACGGTTTTCATGCGGTGAAGGAGAGTCAGACCAAAATGCAGCGTGTAGATTGCGATCCATGTTTAATGAAAAAACGTAAAACACAAATCAATACAAATAAAGAACGTAATGAAAACCGAAACAGCCTATACTAGTGTAAAACTAACATAGAGACAGGAACAAGGACACTAAGGACAATCACCCACAAAACACACAAAGAATATGGCTGCCTAAATATGGTTCCCAATCAGAGACAACGATAATCACCTGACTCCTGATTGAGAACCGCCTCAGGCAGCCATAGACTAACGCTAGACATCCCATAAAACCCCAAGACAAAAACACACCACAATAACCCATGTCACACCCTGGCCTGACCGAATAAATGAAGAATAAACAAAATATATTTCGACCAGGGCGTGACACCCACTGTATATTATGACATAGTATTTCAGATTATACCTTGAAAAGCAGAATGCACTCGATAGCTGAGCACTCTACAACCAGGCGTTCAAATATCCATTGTGGAAACTAAGACAAGAGGACCGGCTGATTGGACTTACTTCACTGAGCTTCACCGTCCTTTGGGAGAACAACTGTTCTGCCTCACTGGCATGCTTATACAAACACACAGCTTAACTCTCTGCTTAACTACTCTCCGGTGATTATAATATCAATTTGAATAAAAGCAGAGGAGATCTATTGAATATCAGCAGCCATACATCAACTTAACAGCATCCCTCACACTTGATTTATGTCTGCATTTATTGATAAATAAACGCTGTTGAAACTGTAAAAAGCATCGGCTACAGTCATCCAGACGACTAGGCTGATAAATCAAACACACTGGGTTCTATAGGTGAGATTGATCGAGTGTAAAGACATGGGAATTAGTTATTCCACGTTCAGTAGAAACGAACATAAAAACATATTTTGAAACTGTCTTTGAGGCTACCTCAGATTGTGCAATAATAATGTAAAAATAAATTTGTTTCGTATTCTGCAATATTGTAAGAACTGATTTTCTGTAAATGAGTAAACATTTAAGATTACACCTACAGGATCACATAAAGCATGAACACTGGGGAAAACATACGCGGTTGTTCCTCGTCAAACTCAACTGAGTTCCGTGTAGCTCCCTCTAAGTCGCTCCGGATCAGAGCATCTGCTGAATGACTAAAATGCCAATCAACTGCATTCACATACCATCAGCCAGTTATTAGAACTAAACACACTGTATTTGAATCTGAAAGGGATTTTACAGTGTTTTCATGCCAGATGCAGACTTCTTTTTTTATTGGACACATTTACTTGGCAATAAACAACACGGTATGCTAATAAGACCACAGCAGAATGTTGTGAGCAAATTCATTTGGAACTTGTTCACAACCAATTTCAAAGGGTTCATTATCAGATGAGTGAGTGACACAATGATTAACTGTAACATTGATATGCAAACCCTTATGATTACGACACAGAGTTCAGCAGAGGACAGGAACAGTGTCCTCTATGAGTAGAAATCCTCAGCAGCAGAAAGCTATGCAATGTTAATCATGATAATGCATTCCACCAGCTGAAGTTGATAACACGTTTTAGAAATGAAAGACTAACAGATGGACAACACAGACAGACAAGGGACAAGGACAAGGCACGCGGGCGGACGGACAGACTGACACATACAGTAGATACACCATAAATATATTTTCATAGGTGACAGGTGTACAGTAGTATGAGCTACTCTGCACAGCTCGTTCATTATAGTTCTGAAAAGAAAAACTCAATCTCGTTAATAATTTGGCTTTGGGGGGAAAAGCAAGACAGAATGTATTCTACATTTCAAAGAGTAATACTTTTATGGATTCAATTAACACCCAGGCTTAAAATAACACGGGGCTTGTAGTTTGAGATAAGGGAAACAGCATTTGTAAGGAGCCATGTAAAACTAGTATTAAAGTATGGTTATGTAACTAACAACGGACTGTGTTATACTACTGGCTAAGCTCTGTGATTTTGCCAGAAACTGATGAGTAAGAGCTAATGTACAAGCTACTGTAAAATGCATCCCTTAGGTCCTAACCAGATATTTTGACAACTAACTTCCAATGTTGCAGGCTAGTGTCCATGCCATGATTGTCTTCCCACACTGTAAAGGACGTCTGTAATTTACACAGTAAATGAATGTATTAGCAAGTCAAATACCGCATGTGTTATATTGCAGCATACTGTGAATTGAGGTGCATTATGGAAAAAAATGTGTGGGTGGTGAAATAGTTTCTATATTTCTGATGGTACTGTAATCCACAACACAGAATACAGTACCGTACTGTAAATTCACGGTAAATTACTTGCCACTAGCTGCCAGAAGGTTACTGTAAAGTTATTTGTTCCGCCTTTACAATGCATGGTGTGTCATGTTCAAACCCAAGAGTTATTACACACTGTCAAGTACTAGTTAATACACAAATTGTTTTGTGTATTAGAGGATTTGAATTTATGTCCCTTAATCCTGAATTTCCAATGACAGATTGGACCTCTGATGGGTCTAAGTATCTTGTGAGGACTGACAAGCACAACCCGAATCAATCCAAGAGTCATTATTGTAATGTACTGTCGATCAACCACTATGCGGACACCTTGACAGTCTCAATGCAAGGGAGGCCACACAGTTATGATGCATGGCCCTGACACGTGTAACCATGGTGCTGACACATGTAACCGTGGCGCTGACACATGTAACAATGGCGCTGACATGTGAGTTTACTTCTCAGTTGACTGTTCTCATATCCAGAAAATGTTCATCGAAAAAACCTGTGCAAAAAATTATCTTAATGGAATAGAATGATGTATGGGACGAGATGTTTTGGATTTAACTTTGTTTTTGTTTATTATACTCACTGACTAAACGGCAATGGCCATGAATATTCACGTGTTACAGAGGCAAAGGGCAAAATACTGTATCTCTGCATTTCAAAGGCTGTTCCCTGTGTTCAGATTATGCAGTCAGGGCCAGCAGCATCTTATAGGCTGTCACTTATGTTCAAAATACTCAGTCAGGGCCAGCAGCATCTTAAAGTCTGACCCCTGTGTTAATAGTACTCAGTCAGGGCCAGCAGCATCTTAAAGTCTGACCCCTGTGTTAATAGTACTCAGTCAGGGCCAGCAGCATCTTAAAGTCTGACCCCTGTGTTAATAGTACTCAGTCAGGGCCAGCAGCATCTTAAAGTCTGACCCCTGTGTTAATAGTACTCAGTCAGGGCCAGCAGCATCTTAAAGTCTGACCCCTGTGTTAATAGTACTCAGTCAGGGCCAGCAGCATCTTAAAGTCTGACCCCTGTGTTCAGAATACTCAGTCAGCCAGCAGCATCATGGCCGCAATAAACATGCCAGTCTCGCTCGCTCTCTCTCTCTCTCTCTCTCTCTCTCTCTCTCTCTCTCTCTCTCTCTCTCTCTCTCTCTCTCTCTCTCTCTCTCTCTCTCTCTCTTTCTCACCCTCTCTAAACTCTTCTGATACTAAAATAACATCCACTAATCAGATTTATGTTGCTTAATTACAGAAAGAGAGAGAGAAGTATATAATTTCCTCCTGATTCACTCCATTACACTTCCACCCTGTGTCCCTGTACAATGTTGGCATAATCTGTGATGTGTAGAATCAATTTGCTGTGGTGGAAGTTGGGGGAAAAGATTCTGTCAGCAGGGCTGGCTGTACGGTGATGCATGGGGATGTAAATGGTTATATGGACACCATCTGTACTGACCTCACTAATGGTCTTGTGGCTGAATTTAAGCAAATCTATTGATTATCACATTGATCACTGTGTGAGAAAATATCCAATCTCTACATTTTCTGGTTGATGTTCCACAGATGTGACATGATCTGTATTATAAACTGGGTGGTTTGAGCCCTGAATGCTGATTGGCTGACAGCTGTGGTATATCAGACCATATACCCTAATAATATAATATGACAAAACATTTATTTTTACTGCTCTAATTACGTTGGTAATCAGTTTATAATAGCAAAAAGGCACTTCAGGGATTTATGGTATATGGCCAATATACCATGGGTAAGGGCGGTATAAAGGCACTCCGCGTTGTGTCTTGCATAAGAACAGCCTTTAGCCGTGGTATATTGGCCATATACCACACCACATCGTGCCTTATTACTTAAGTATAATACCCTATGTGCCTGGTCAAACATATAGATAAACATTTCAGTCATTTAGCAAATGCTCTTATTAAGAGTGACTTACATTTAGCACATTCATCTTAAGACAGCTGGGTGAGACAACCACATCTTTTTCTCAGTAAAGTGGTTTTCGGCAAAGTCAGTGCAAGTATGACAATCTAGTAGGTGGAGGGTCACTATATGGGAAATAGGGTGTGACAGGTGCCAGTAGTACTGCTTTGCAAACACAGTAGCATCTCAAAGCAGCTGATTTACTGTAGTCCCCAACCTCAGCCAACACTAAAACAACAGAGTCTCATAAAGAAGTGCTGTTCCATTTTACAGCTAGATCAATCCTGGCATTGGCTCTGGGGAGAGAAGGCATCCGACAGGGTGTTTCCAGTACTGTACTGTAACAGACTGAAACTGGGAGAGTCCACAAGGTGTTACAGTACTGTACTGTAACAGACTGAAACTGGGAGAGTCCACAAGGTGTTACAGTACTGTACTGTAACAGACTGAAACTGGGAGAGTCCACAGGGTGTTACAGTACTGTACTGTAACAGACTGGAACTGGGAGAGTCCACAGGGTGTTACAGTACTGTACTGTAACAGACTGGAACTGGGAGAGTCCACAGGGTGTTACAGTACTGTACTGTAACAGACTGGAACTGGGAGAGTCCACAGGGTGTTACAGTACTGTACTGTAACAGACTGGAACTGGGAGAGTCCACAAGGTGTTACAGTACTGTACTGTAACAGACTGAAACTGGGAGAGTCCACAAGGTGTTACAGTACTGTACTGTAACAGACTGAAACTGGGAGAGTCCACAGGGTGTTACAGTACTGTACTGTAACAGACTGGAACTGGGAGAGTCCACAGGGTGTTACAGTACTGTACTGTAACAGACTGGAACTGGGAGAGTCCACAGGGTGTTACAGTACTGTACTGTAACAGACTGGAACTGGGAGAGTCCACAGGGTGTTACAGTACTGTGTTGTAACAGACTGAGACAGGGAGAGTCCACAGGGTGTTACAGTACTGTGTTGTAACAGACTGGAACTGGGAGAGTCCACGGGGTGTTATAGACTGTAATGTAACAGACTGAAACTGGGAGAGTCCACAAGCTGTTACAGTACTGTAATGTAACAGGCTGAAACTGGGAGAGTCCACAGGGTGTTATAGACTGTGTTGTAACAGACTGAGACATGGAGAGTCCACAGGGTGTTACAGTACTGTACTGTAACAGACTGGAACTGGGAGAGTCCACAGGGTGTTACAGTACTGTACTGTAACAGACTGGAACTGGGAGAGTCCACAGGGTGTTACAGTACTGTACTGTAACAGACTGGAACTGGGAGAGTCCACAGGGTGTTACAGTACTGTACTGTAACAGACTGAAACTGGGAGAGTCCACAGGGTGTTACAGTACTGTACTGTAACAGACTGGAACTGGGAGAGTCCACAGGGTGTTACAGTACTGTACTGTAACAGACTGGAACTGGGAGAGTCCACAGGGTGTTACAGTACTGTACTGTAACAGACTGGAACTGGGAGAGTCCACAGGGTGTTACAGTACTGTACTGTAACAGACTGGAACTGGGAGAGTCCACAGGGTGTTACAGTACTGTACTGTAACAGACTGGAACTGGGAGAGTCCACAGGGTGTTACAGTACTGTACTGTAACAGACTGAAACTGGGAGAGTCTACAGGGTGTTACAGTACTGTGTTGTAACAGACTGGAACTGGGAGAGTCCACATTGTGTTACAGACTGTGTTGTAACAGACTGAGACATGGAGAGTCCACATTGTGTTACAGACTGTGTTGTAACAGACTGAGACAGGGAGAGTCCACAGCGTGTTATAGACTGTGTTGTAACAGACTGAGACAGGGAGAGTCCACAGCGTGTTATAGACTGTGTCGTAACACACTGAGACAGGGATGGTCCACAGCGTGTTATAGACTATGTCATAACAGACTGAGAAAGGGAGAGTCCACATTGTGTTATAGACTGTGTTGTAACAGACTGAGACAGGGAGAGTCTACAGCGTGTTATAGACTGTGTTGTAACAGACTGAGACAGGGAGAGTCTACAGCGTGTTACAGACTGTGTCGTGAAAGGACTGAGACAGGGAGAGTCCACAGCGTGTTACAGACTATGTCATAACAGACTGAGAAAGGGAGAGTCCACATTGTGTTACAGACTGTGTTGTAACAGACTGAGACGGAGAGTCCACAGCGTGTTACAGACTATGACATAACAGACAGAGACAGGGAGGGTCCACAGCGTGTTATAGACTGTGTCGTAACAGACTGAGACAGGGAGAGTCCACAGCGTGTTACAGACTATGACATAACAGACTGAGACAGGGAGAGTCCACAGGGTGTTACAGACTATGACATAACAGACTGAGACAGGGAGAGTCCACAGGGTGTTACAGACTATGACATAACAGACTGAGACAGGGAGAGTCCACAGGGTGTTACAGACTATGACATAACAGACTGAGACAGGGAGAGTCCACAGGGTGTTACAGACTATGACATAACAGACTGAGACAGGGAGAGTCCACAGCTTGTTATAGACTATGTCATAACAGACTGAGACAGGGAGAGTCCACATTGTGTTACAGACTATGACATAACAGACTGAGACAGGGAGAGTCCACAGCGTGTTACAGACTGTGTCGTAACAGACTGAGACAGGGAGAGTCCACAGGGTGTAGACTGAGACAGGGAGAGTCCACAGCGTGTTATAGACTATGTCATAACAGACTGAGACAGGTAGAGTCCACAGGGTGTAGACTGAGACAGGGAGAGTCCACAGCGTGTTATAGACTGTGTTTATACAGACTGAGACAGGGAGAGTCCACATTGTGTTACAGATTGTTGTAACAGACTGAGACAGGGATAGTCCACAGCGTGTTATAGACTATGTTGTAACAGAATGAGACAGGTAGAGTCCACAGGGTGTAGACTGAGACAGGGAGAGTCCACAGCGTGTTATAGACTATGTCATAACAGACTGAGACTGTTAGAGTCCACAGGGTGTAGACTGAGACAGGGAGAGTCCACAGCGTGTTATAGACTATGTCATAACAGACTGAGACAGGTAGAGTCCACAGGGTGTAGACTGAGACAGGGAGAGTCCACAGCGTGTTATAGACTATGTCATAACAGACTGAGACAGGTAGAGTCCACAGGGTGTAGACTGAGACAGGGAGAGTCCACAGCGTGTTATAGACTGTGTTGTAACAGACTGAGACAGGGAGAGTCCACATTGTGTTACAGACTGTGTTGTAACAGACTGAGACAGGGAGAGTCCACATTGTGTTACAGACTGTTGTAACAGACTGAGACAGGGAGAGTCCACTGCGTGTTATAGACTGTGTTTATACAGACTGAGACAGGGAGAGTCCACAGCGTGTTACAGACTGTGTCGTAACAGACTGAGACAGGGAGAGTCCACAGCGTGTTATAGACTGTGTTGTAACAGACTGAGACAGGGAGAGTCTACAGCGTGTTACAGACTATGTTGTAACAGACTGAGACGGAGAGTCCACAGCGTGTTATAGACTGTGTCGTGAACGGACTGAGACAGGGAGAGTCCACAGCGTGTTATAGACTATGTTGTAACAGACTGAGACAGGTAGAGTCCACAGGGTGTAGACTGAGACAGGTAGAGTCCACAGCGTGTTATAGACTGTGTCGTAACAGACTGAGACAGGGAGAGTCCACTGCGTGTTATAGACTGTGTTTATACAGACTGAGACAGGGAGAGTCCACAGCGTGTTACAGACTGTGTTGTAACAGACTGAGACAGGGAGAGTCTACAGCGTGTTACAGACTGTGTTGTAACAGACTGAGACAGGGAGAGTCCACAGCGTGTTACAGACTGTGTTGTAACAGACTGAGACGGAGAGTCCACAGTGTGTTTTTGACTGTGTCGTGAACGGACTGAGACAGGGAGAGTCCACAGCGTGTTATAGACTATGTTGTAACAGACTGAGACAGGTAGAGTCCACATGGTGTAGACTGAGACAGGTAGAGTCCACAGCGTGTTATAGACTGTGACTTAACAGACTGAGACAGGGATAGTCCACAGCGTGTTAAAGACTGTGTCGTAACAGTCTGATACAGGGATAGTCCACAGCGTGTAACAGACTGTGTTGTAACAGACTCAGGCAGGGAGAGTCCACAGGGTGTCACAGACTGTATCTTAACAGACTGAGACAGGGAGAGTACACAGCGTGATATAGACTGTGTCGTAACAGACTGAGACAGGGAGAGTCCACAGGGGAGTCCACAGCGTGTTACAGACTGTGTCGTAACAGTCTGATACAGGGATAGTCCACAGCGTGTAACAGACTGTGTTGTAACAGACTCAGGCAGGGAGAGTCCACAGGGTGTTACAGACTGTTTCTTAACAGACTGAGACAGGGAGAGTCCACAGGGTGATATAGACTGTGTCGTAACAGACTGAGACAGGGAGAGTCTACAGCATGTTATAGACTGTGTCGTAACAGGCTGAGACAGGGAGAGTCCACAGGGAGAGTCCACAGGGTGATATAGACTGTGTCGTAACAGACTGAGACAGGGAGAGTCCACAGGGTGATATAGACTGTGTCGTAACAGACTGAGACTGTTAAGGCTTTCTTCCGTCGAAAGAGAGGCGGACCAAAATGCAGAGTGGTTATTTCGATACATCTTTAATGAAGATGATAAACACGAACAATACAAAACAATAAACGTAACGTGAAAACCTAAACAGCCTTATCTGGTGCAAACAAACACTGAGACAGGAACAATCACCCACGAAACACTCAAAGAATATGGCTGCCTAAATATGGTTCCCAATCAGAGACAACGATAAACACCTGCCTCTGATTGAGAGCCACTCCAGGCAACCATAGACTTTTCTAGACAACCCCACTAACCACAATCCCATAACCTACAAAAAAACCCTAGACAACTGTACTGTACTGTAACAGACTGAGACAGGGAGAGTCCTCAGCGTGTTATAGACTGTGTTGTGACAGACTGAAACTGGGAGAGTCCACTGCGTGTTACAGACTGTGCTGTAACAGACTGAGACAGGGAGAGTCCACAGCGTGTTACAGACTGTGTTGTAACAGACTGAGACAGGGAGAGTCCACAGCTTGTTATAGACTGTGTTGTAACAGACTGAGACAGGGAGAGTCCACAGCTTGTTATAGACTGTGTTGTAACAGACTGAGACAGGGAGAGTCCACAGCTTGTTATAGACTGTGTTGTAACAGACTGAGACAGGGAGAGTCCACTGCGTGTTACAGACTGTGTTGTAACAGACTGAGACAGGGAGAGTCCACAGCGTGTTATAGACTGTGTTGTAACAGACTGAGACAGGGAGAGTCCACTGCGTGTTACAGACTGTGTTGTAACAGACTGAGACAGGGAGAGTCCACAGCGTGTTATAGACTGTGTTGTAACAGACTGAGACAGGGAGAGTCCACTGCGTGTTACAGACTGTGTTGTAACAGACTGAGACAGGGAGAGTCCACAGCGTGTTATAGACTGTGTTGTAACAGACTGAGACAGGGAGAGTCCACTGCGTGTTACAGACTGTGTTGTAACAGACTGAGACAGGGAGAGTCCACAGCGTGTTATAGACTGTGTCGTAACAGACTGAGACAGGGAGAGTCCACAGCGTGTTATAGACTGTGTTGTAACAGACTGAGACAGGGAGAGTCCACTGCGTGTTACAGACTGTGCTGTAACAGACTGAGACAGGGAGAGTCCACAGCGTGTTACAGACTGTGTTGTAACAGACTGAGACAGGGAGAGTCCACAGTGTGTTACAGACTGTGTTGTAACAGACTGAGACAGGGAGAGTCCACAGCTTGTTATAGACTGTGTTGTAACAGACTGAGACAGGGAGAGTCCACAGCTTGTTATAGACTGTGTTGTAACAGACTGAGACAGGGAGAGTCCACAGCTTGTTATAGACTGTGTTGTAACAGACTGAGACAGGGAGAGTCCACAGCTTGTTATAGACTGTGTTGTAACAGACTGAGACAGGGAGAGTCCACAGCGTGTTATAGACTGTGTTGTAACAGACTGAGACAGGGAGAGTCCACTGTGTGTTACAGACTGTGCGGTAACAGACTGAGACAGGGAGAGTCCACAGCGTGTTACAGACTGTGTTGTAACAGACTGAGACAGGGAGAGTCCACTGCGTGTTATAGACTGTGTTTATACAGACTGAGACAGGGAGAGTCCACAGCGTGTTACAGACTGTGTTGTAACAGACTGAGACAGGGAGAGTCCACAGCGTGTTACAGACTGTGTTGTAACAGACTGAGACAGGGAGAGTCCACTGCGTGTTATAGACTGTGTTTATACAGACTGAGACAGGGAGAGTCCACAGCGTGTTACAGACTGTGTTGTAACAGACTGAGACAGGGAGAGTCCACAGCGTGTTATAGACTGTGTTTATACAGACTGAGACAGGGAGAGTCCACAGCGTGTTACAGACTATGTCGTAACAGACTGAGACAGGGAGAGTCCACAGCGTGTTACAGACTGTGTTGTAACAGACTGAGACAGGGAGAGTCCACTGCGTGTTATAGACTGTGTTTATACAGACTGAGACAGGGAGAGTCCACAGCGTGTTACAGACTGTGTTGTGACAGACTGAGACAGGGAGAGTCCACAGCGTGTTATAGACTGTGTTGTAACAGACTGAGACAGGGAGAGTCCACTGCGTGTTATAGACTGTGTTTATACAGACTGAGACAGGGAGAGTCCACAGCGTGTTACAGACTGTGTTGTAACAGACTGAGACAGGGAGAGTCCACAGCGTGTTATAGACTGTGTTTATACAGACTGAGACAGGGAGAGTCCACAGCGTGTTACAGACTGTGTTGTAACAGACTGAGACAGGGAGAGTCCACAGCGTGTTATAGACTGTGTTTATACAGACTGAGACAGGGAGAGTCCACAGCGTGTTATAGACTGTGTTTATACAGACTGAGACAGGGAGAGTCCACTGCGTGTTATAGACTGTGTTTATACAGACTGAGACAGGGAGAGTCCACTGCGTGTTATAGACTGTGTTTATACAGACTGAGACAGGGAGAGTCCACAGCGTGTTATAGACTGTGTTGTATACAGACTGAGACAGGGAGAGTCCACAGCGTGTTATAGACTGTGTTTATACAGACTGAGACAGGGAGAGTCCACAGCGTGTTACAGACTCTGTTGTAACAGACTGAGACAGGGAGAGTCCGCAGGCTTCTGTGGTTCTGATATCCATGTTGAACTGACTGAATGTCAAATCAAATCAAATCACATGATTTGTAAACAACAGGTGTAGACTAACAATGAAAATCTTACTTACGGGTCCTTTCCAACAATGCAGAGAGAAAAAAATACAGAAATAATAGAAATATAAAACACAAGGAATAAATACATAATGAGTAACAATAACTTGGCTATGAACATGGGGGACCAGTACCGTGTCGATGTGCAGGGGTACGAGGTAATTGATGTAGATATATGCACATATACTGTAGGTAGGGATAAAATGACTAGGCAACAGGATAGATAATAAATAGTAACATCAGCGCATGTGATGAGTCAAAATAGTTTGTGTACATAGTGTGTGTGTACAGGTGGCGAGGGGAAGTGAACAGGTACATGCTCTTTCATTATCCTGGTCCCTGCATTGGGCCCTCAGCAGTGACAGCCAGGCATTGATTTCTGTAATCACTTACGAATACGCTGAATGGACTCGTTGGGGGCTGCTGAATATGCACTCACACACACATACACACACACACACACACAAACACACACGGTGCATTGCGGTGCGGTAGAGTGCGCCAGTGCGGCTGTATGATGGTAACTCCCCAGTGAGACCTGGAGAGCTCTGCACCATTGAGCCCAGTGTGAGAGAAAGCCCGACTCGACACATTAAATATGGGCATTGCGGGATGGAGGTTAATGCAACAGAACAGCATCAAATACTGAGAGTAGCCTACATCGGCTTTAAAGTTGATTCAGTGCTCCGTTCCCCCAAACCAGAGGGGGAACCGTGGAGTAAAGAGAACCCCCTCAGCTACCTAGGGGGACAATTGGGCTTTTTATTTGTCTATGACACATTTCATTTGGCGTGAAAATGATCCCCTGAACATAGAAACTCATGCAGTGAGGAAGGATAGGGTAGCAGAGTGTCGAACTATACAGTACTTTTTCTCACATAATGTCTACAGATGGCTCAAAGATAGCCAATTAAAACACAATTAACTATAAAAGGAGGATGTTCAAAACAGTGGGTTTCTACATGGTGGGAAAACTAGTTGGAAAGCACATAAAGTTGGCCAGAAAATGTTGAGCTTTAATTCAACAATTCACGTCTTGAAACCATTTAGAGAACATTGCTCAGCTCTGCTCTTGAGACAGAGAAGACAGAGCAACAAAAGGAGAGATGAATGAATGAATGTATGTATGTTTTTTCCCCTGCTAAGAGAGAAATAATTAAATAAGTTGGATCGATGTGGACATGACAGAACATTCCGGGTTGGTGAATTTAAGTTTCCACACTGTAAGCAGTGGTTCTGTTTTGTGTGTGTATGTGCTTGAGTATGTGCGTGCATGTGATACTCCGTGGGAAGAGTTACCCGCTATGCTGAAGACCTGGTGATGACTGTTACACTGACACAGCCCAATACTGACTCTGGTCAAATATGTGTTTGTGGCGTGCAGGAGGAGGTAACTATGAGTTTGATGCAATCATTTATTGTTTCAAAGATGTAAACAATATTGATAGCCATTCTATTTTGAGCTAAGATACGTTGTGGTGCCAAAAACGATGGATCTGACTGTATATTTGAGCTAAGATGCCGTGTTCACTATCATTTAGCTAAACAGTGTTTTGTCTTCGGTGTGTGTATATCGGTTATGTGTTTCCAATTAAACTCTTGGAAATGTTTGCTTGCATAGACTGGAAGTATGTCTTGAATATTTTAGTCATACTTAAGCTCTCACCCGTTATCGTACCACAAACACATTTCGTTGTGTTTTATCCAAAACACTGAACATGAAGATTTGCACCTACAGTGTTCAAAACACCGTAGAAATAATGAATGACTTTGAAAAACAATAGATCAGAGGGGTGACCTCCTGCAGTACATCCAACCTCTCCGGCATACGAGTGGCTGCCTATGTGTAGCTACATCTGAAACAAAGCCGTGCTGGTGGTTAATGTGATTTGCTGTGTGTGTATCTGTGTGTGCAGATGTATGTGTTTGCATGTGTCTGTGTGCGTGCATGCAGATGTGTGTCTGTGTGTGGGTGCGCGCCAAGTGTGCATGTGTGTGTATGCGCGCATGCATTTGTATGTGTGTTGAGGCAGTACGTGGCTGAGAGTGGCATGGGATCAGTATGTATTCTATTCTCCAGGGTTTAGTTGTTTGTAAGAGGCTCTCTATTAAACACAGTTCCCTGATCAGTGTTAGGCCACGTGTGTCTGTGCATAAATATATAAAGGGATGCACTGTTTGAAGATTAACTGGACTGAAGTGGTTGGCTTAATGTGAATGGCAGGCTGATCTGACTGTGAATGGGATCTAACTGCATGTGAATCAGAGGTTGTTTTGCTCCTAGGTTTACTTCACTTTAGACGTTGTGTTCAAATGTTTAGTCAGATAATATTCACAGCATGGATAATATGTGTTCATTGGTTGATTGATTAATTGATGTTAGAATCTCAGTTTGGATGTCGGCCCACCACCTCAAGCTCAACCTCGACAAAATGGAGCTGTTGGAGAGTTGTCAACCTCTCCATCATGGTTGACAACAAGTGTTGCCCTCCCTGCTTTTTCTAGCTCTGACATTGCTAATAACTACTTTATTGAGGATAAGTGTACTTACTATGCTTGTGATATGTGGTTGCCCCACCGAGCTATAGTTATTGTCGGAGGTTTACAAACATTTAGGTTGGAGTCATTAAAACTTGTTTTTCAACCACTCCACAAAATTCTTTCAATTTCTTTCAAACTATAGATTTGGCAAGTTGGTTAGCACATCTACTTTGTGCATGACACAAGTAATTTTTCCAACAATTGTTTACAGACAGATTATTTAACTTATAATTCACTGAATCACAATTCCAGTGGGTCAGAAGTTTACATATATTAAGTTGACTGTGCCATTAAAAGGCTTGGAAAATTCCAGAAAATCATGTCATCGCTTAAGAAACTTCTGATAGGCTAATTGACATAATTTGAGTCAATTGGAGGTGTACCTGTGGATGTAGTTCAAGGCCTACCTTCAAACCTCAGTGCCTCTTTGCTTGACATCATGGGAAAATCAAAAGAAATCAGACAAGACCTCAGAAACAAATTGTAGACCTTGTGGTGGTTAATTTCTTTACTATCAAATGAGGAGAGACAAACTTATCACACAAATCAGAGTTACACTTAAACTAAAACTTGAATCACTTATTAATAATGGGGCTGGTCAATACAACGCACACATATAAAGTGAATCGATTGAGTGCTCCACAATAATGATGGCTGGTCATGGCTGGTCGACGATTCAAGATCAAATGATTCGTTGAGAGCCCTGAGACAAAAGTACAAAGGTATTTTATAGCCAAGATACACCCCTTTCAACCTACATGATGAACAACATATATATATAATGGGTCACAAGGTTAAGATTTGTATGAATGATACCTATAATAAATAGCGAACAGTATCTGCTGTGTCAACAGTTTTCATTGTATAGAGACCAGTGTCTGGCCCTCCGACACCAAATTGGAACCATCTCTTCCTGGCACAATATATAACAGAAACATTAACTCGTGCTCTGGAATGCTCTTTAGGTTTTATCACCCAAAAGACATCGTAAATCTCCTGTCAGTGTTATCTCCCAGAGGCCCATCCTCTGTAGAACCACACACACAATAGTTAAGAATACTCTATTCTGTTGCATAACACAACCATTTGATGTAATAAAAGTATTATAACATAATTTAGCAATTTTGTTCTCACAACCTCCCCAAGTCTGGTTCATCCTTGGGAGCAATTTCCAAATGCCTGAAGGTGCCACATTCATCTGACAAACAATAGTACGCAAGTATGGGATGAAGCAGCCGTCATACCGCTCAGGAAAGAGACGCGTTCTGTCTCCTATAGATGAACGTACTTTGGTGCGAAAAGTGCAAATCTATCCCAGAACAACAGCAAAGGACCTTGTGAAGATGCTGGAGGAAACAGGTACAAAAGTATCTATATCCACAGTAAAACAAGTCCTATATCGACATAACCTGAAAGGCCGCTCGGCAAGGAAGAAGCCACTTCTCCAAAACCGCCATAAAAAAGTCAGACTACGGTTTGCAACTGCACATGGTGTCACGGTCGTCATAAAAAGGAGACCAATGCGCAGTGTGGTAAGTGAACATAATTATTTAATAGAAGAACGAACACTGAACAAAACTAACAACACTAACAAAACAGCAAAACGAACCGTGAAGCAATATGGCTAGTGCAGAACAGGCAACTAAACATAGAATAACAACCCACAAAATAACCAAGGAATATGGCTACCTAAATATGGTTCCCAATCAGAGACAACGACAAACAGCTGCCTCTGATTGAGAACCAATCTAGGCAACCATAGACATATAAACACCTAGACATACAAAAACCCCTAGACATGCAAAAATCCCTAGACATACAGAAACCCCTGGACATACAGAAACCCCTGGACAATACAAAACTAAACAAACCACCCTTGTCACACCCCGACCTAACCAAGTAATAAAGAAAACAAAGATAACTAAGGTCAGGGAGTGACAGTACCCCCCTCAAAGGTGCAGACTCCCGGCCGCAAACCTAAACCTATATGGGAGCGTCTGGGTGGGCATCTAACTTTGGAGGCGGCTTTGGTTCTGGACGCCGCTCCCCTTCTTTACACTGAGTCCGCTCTTGTGGCACTGACCCGTGGATCATCGCCAGAGGCACTGGACTGCGGATCCTCGCCGTAGGCCCCGGGCTGGGGACCCTCGCTGCATGGATCATCGCTAGATGTTCTGGACTGGGGACTGTCGCTGGAGACCCTGGACTGGGGACCGTCGCTGGAGGTTCCGGACTGTGGCCCGTAGTTGGAGGTTCTGGTCTGGGTACTGTCGCCGGACGCTCTGTACTGCCGAGGCGCACTGTAGGCCTGGTACCGGGACTGGTGGTACCAGGCTGGGGACACACACTTCAGGACAAGTGCGAGGAGCAGGAACAGGGCATACTGGACCCTGGAGACGCACTGGAGGCCTGGTGTGTGGTGCCGGAACTGGTGGTACCGGGCTGAGGACACGCACCTCAGGGCGAGTGCTGGGAGCAGGAACAGGGCGTACTGGACCCTGGAGACGCACTGGAGGCCTGGTGTGTGGTGCCGGAACTGGTGGTACCGGGCTGAGGACACCCACCTCAGGGCGAGTGCGGGGAGCAGGAACAGGACGTATTGGACTGTGGAGGCGTACTGGAGGTCTGGATGTTTATCCTGGCTGGATGTTTATTTTCTGGCTGGCACAGGACGCACTGGGCTGTGCAGACTCACCAGAGACACAGTACGCAAAGCCGGCACAGGATATCCTGGTCCAAGGAGGTACACTGGAGACCAGGAGCGATGAGCTGGCACCCTCCTTCCTGGCTGGATGCCCATTCTAGCGTGGCCAATGTGAGGAGCTGGAATAGAGCGCACTGGGCTAGAATAGCACACTTGAGACACTGTGCACTCCACCGCATAACACGGTGCCTGACCAGTAACACGCTCCCCACAGTAAGCACGAGGAGTTGGCTCAGGTCTATCCGACCTGACTCATGCAATCTCCTCGTGTGCCTCCGCCCAAAATCTTGGGGCTGCCTCTCGGGCTTCCATGCCAGCCGTGTACCCTCATATCGACGCCATTCCTCCTGTGCTATCTCCACCTGCTTCCATGGCAGGGTCTTGTCCCCTGCCATTACCTCCTCCCAGGTCCAGGATGTCCTCCACTCCTCTTTCTCCCGGGTCCAAGATGTTCACTCCTTTTTAGCACGCTGCTTGGTCCTTTCTTGGTGGGTTGATCTGTCACGTTCGTCGTATAGAGGAGACCAAGGTGCAGTGTGATAAGCGTACATAACTCTTTTAATGAAAAGAATGAACACTGAACAAAACTGTACAACACAACAAAACGAACCGTGAAGCTATATGACTAGTGCAAACAGGCAACTAAACATAGAAAAACAACCCACAAACTATCCAAGGAATATGGCTACCTAGATATGGTCCCCAATCAGAGACAATGATAAACAGCTGCCTCTGATTGCGAACCAATCTAGGCAAACATAGACATAAAAACACCTAGACAAGGTGACCCCATAAACATACAAAACCCACTAGACAATACAAAAACTACACAAACCACCCTTGTCACACCCTGACCTAACCAAATAATAAAGAAAACAAAGATAACTAAGGTCAGGGGGTGACACATGGGGACAAAGATTGTACTTTTTCATTAAATGTCCTCTGGTCTGATGAAACAAAAATAGAACTGTTCGGCCATAATGACCATTGTTATGTTTGAAGGAAAAAGGGGGAGGTTTGCAAGCTGAAGAACACCATCCCAACTGTCAAGCACGGGGGTGGCAGCATCATGTTGTGGGGGCGTTTTGCTGCAGAAGGGACTGGTGCACTTCACAAAATAAATGGCATCATGAGGAAGGAAAATTACGTGGATATATTGGAGCAACGTCTCAAGACATCAGTCAGGAAGTTAAAGCTTGGTCGCAAATGGGTCTTCCAAATGCACAATGACCCCAAGCATACTTCCAAAGTTGTGGCCAAATGGCTTAAGGACAACATAGTCAAGTTATTGGATTGGCCATCACAAAGCCCTGGCCTCAATCCTATAGAATATTTGTGGGCAGAACTGAAAAAGTGTGTGCCAGCCAGGATGACTACAAACCTGACTCAGTTAGACCAGCTCTGTCTGGAGGAATGGGCCAAAATTCACCCAACTTATTGTGGGAAGCTTTTGGAAGGCTACCCGAAACGTTTGACCTACGTTAAACAATTTAAAGGCAATACTAATTGACTGTACTAATACTAATTGTGTGTATGTAAACTTCTGACCCACTGGGGATGTGATGAAAGAAATAAAAGCTGAAACAAGTAATTATCTCTACTATTATTCTGAAATTTCACATTCTTAAAATAAAAGTGGTGATCCTAACTGACCTAAGACAGGGAATTTCTACTCTGATTAAATGTCAGGAATTGTGAAAAACTGGGTTTAAATATATTTGGCTAAGGTGTATGTAAACTTCCGACTTCGACTGTATCTTAAGATGAATGCACTAACTGTATGTTGCTCTGGATAAGAGCATATGCTAAATAACTAACATGTCAAATTTTCAGTTCTCTCCAGAGATGTTCGATCAGGTTCAAGACGGGGCTCTGGCTGGGCCACTCAAAAACATTCAGAGACTTGTTACAAAGCCACTCATTTGTTGTCTTGGCTGTGTGCTTAAAATCATTGTCCTGTTGTCCTGTCGCCCCAGACTGAAGTCCTGAGCGCTCTGGAGTAGGTTTTCATCAAGGATGTCTCTGTACTTTGCTCCGTTCATTTTTGCCTCAATCCTGACTAGTCTCCCAGTCTCTGCAGCTGAAAAACATGATGTTGCCAGCACCATGCTTCACCGTAGGGATGGTTCCTTGTTTCATCCAGACGTGACGCTTGACTTTCAGGCCAAAGAGTTCAATCTTGGTTTCATCAGACCAGAGAATCTTGTTTCTCATGGTCTGAGAGTCCTTTAGGTGCCTTTTGGCACACTCCAAACGGGCTGTCATGTGCCTTTTACTGAGGAGTGGCTTCCGTCGGGCCACTCTACCATAAAGGCCTGATTGTTGGAGTGCTGCAGAGATGGTTGTCCTTCTGGAAGGTTCTCCCATCTCCACAGAGGAACTCTAGAGTTCTGTCAGAGTGACCATCTGGTTCTTGGTCACCTCCCTGATCAAGGCTCTTCTCCTCCGATTGCTCAGTTTAACCAGTCGGCCAACTCTAGGAAGAGTCTTGGTGGTTCCAAACTTCTTCCATTTAAGAATGATAGATGCCACTGTGTTCTTGGGGACCTTCAATGATGAATAAGTGTTTTGGTACCCTTCCTCAGATCTGTGCCTTGACAGACTCCTGTCTCTGAGCTATACGGACAATTCCTTCAACCTCATGGCTTGGTTTTCGCTCTGACAACTGTGGGACCTTGTATAGACAGGTGTGTGCCTTTCCAAATCATGTCCAATCAATTGAATTTACCACAGGTGGACTTCAATCAAGTTGTAGAAACATCTCAAGGACGATCAATGGTAACAGGATACACCTGCGCTTAATTTCGCGTCTCATAGCAAAGGGTCTGAATTCTTATGTAAATGAGATATAAAAAGTCAAGGGGTCTGAATACTTTCCGTAGGCACTGAATATCACCTGTTGAGAGGCTGCCTTATAGACAGCAGTGATATAACATATACAGAGGAACCTTGGCTTAGACTGTATGTACTGTACTAGGTTGCAAAACCCCAAGTTGTACAGGGACAACTGAAATGGACACGGCTGTATAGAAATGCACTGTTGGCGAAAAGTCCCCTGACGTTGATGAATGTTGTCCTGGGATTGTGTATGTATATGTGTGTGTGTGTGTATGTATGTGTGTGCGAGTGTGTGTGAGGGAGAGGTGATACTCTGATGGAATGCACGCTGTGTCCAGACCTACAAGGTTGTTTGTATTGTCAAACTGATGACGTGGTCTGTGGGAGGATGGCAGAGTAAGGCCATACCAGGGAAGAGAAGCGACCAGGAACACACACAATGTACTTCATGCTGTAGGTCGATCTGTATTAAGTGCAGGTGAACATCTAACAGGAAACAACAGGAGAAGGCCACCCCTTTAGAGTCTCAGTGTGTCTCTCTACTTGGAGACTTGTACCTTGCCGCTGTTAACTTCATCTTGCCCTTGGGGATTTATGCGTAAATTGCTTTGAAGCACTTTTTGTCAAATGGATTTATGAAAAAAATAGAAAAGAAAGTATACAAATATATATATTTGGTTGTATTCATTTGATGATGTGGTATCTTTTTCTGTTGTTACGCAACACATGGCATAGTATGTTTTTAAAAAGTGAAGATTTCATGGGCTTCTTTCCCATCAGCTCGTGAAGTGAAATAGCTTGTGCCTAAGAATTAACATCACAATGCACAGTAATTGTGCTGTGTGCTAACTCAAACATAATCAAGTGTGCAATTTTAAGTTTTATTCAGAAATATATGTCAACGTGTAATGCACTATAACCTCTACATGATGTGGTCCTTCAATGCCTTCTTGTGGCCATTCTCCATATCGCTCTCTTCCTCTGGGGTGTTGGCTACTGAACATGGCTGTAGACTTTAACAGATGCTGTAAACCACTGTATGAACAACACATTTCACTGCACCTACCTGGTGTATGTGACAATAAAAGTAAACATCTACAGCTATATTATGTCTGGACTGTTGAAGAAATAAGTTACCTGAAACCTTAAAAATATTTGAAGCATTTACAATTAGAATTGGGCATATTTATTGTTAAGCTATATCCTATTTAGTGTTCAGTGTTGTTACTGAGCTTCCTATTATATTTTATTTTAGTTATGTTTCCATTCTAAACTGTCATTTAAGGTGCCACCGGTTGCCTAAGAAGTGTATACAACACATTGGCCGGAATTCAACGCGCATTACAAAGGAGCGCACTAGACAGCCAACAATGTGCCTTTTGACCCTTGTGTGGTGTTCATGTTTTTGTTATTCACCAACTGTTTGCGGGTCTGATGGACCCACAACAGTATTGGGTTTTTAAAACAATACAGCCATAACAATTTAACGATCCAAGATGGCGTTACAGTCAGACGTCTTTGTCCTGTCTTGTCCCTTGTATATATCTTTACTTCTAAATACAGTGCCTTGCGAAAGTATTCGGCCCCCTTGAACTTTGCGACCTTTTGCCACATTTCAGGCTTCAAACATAAAGATATAAAACTGTATTTTTTGTGTGAAGGATCAACAACAAGTGGGACACAATCATGAAGTGGAACGACATTTATTGGATATTTCAAACTTTTTTAACAAATCAAAAACTGAAAAATTGGGCGTGCAAAATTATTCAGCCCCTTTACTTTCAGTGCAGCAAACTCTCTCCAGAAGTTCAGTGAGGATCTCTGAATGATCCAATGTTGACCTAAATGACTAATGATGATAAATACAATCCACCTGTGTGCAATCAAGTCTCCGTATAAATGCACCTGCACTGTGATAGTCTCAGAGGTCCCGTTAAAAGCGCAGAGAGCATCATGAAGAACAAGGAACACAACAGGCAGGTCCGAGATACTGTTGTGAAGAAGTTTAAAGCCGGATTTGGATACAAAAAGATTTTCCAAGCTTTAAACATCCCAAGGAGCACTGTGCAAGCGATAATATTGAAATGGAAGGAGTATCAGACCACTGCAAATCTACCAAGACCTGGCCGTCCCTCTAAACTTTCAGCTCATACAAGGAGAAGACTGATCAGAGATGCAGCCAAGAGGCCCATGATCACTCTGGATGAACTGCAGAGATCTACAGCTGAGGTGGGAGACTCTGTCCATAGGACAACAATCAGTCGTATATTGCACAAATCTGGCCTTTATGGAAGAGTGGCAAGAAGAAAGACATTTCTTAAAGTTATCCATAAAAAGTGTTGTTTAAAGTTTGCCACAAGCCACCTGGGAGACACACCAAACATGTGGAAGAAGGTGCTCTGGTCAGATGAAACCAAAATTGAACTTTTTGGCAACAATGCAAAACGTTATGTTTGGCGTAAAAGCAACACAGCTCATCACCCTGAACACACCATACCCACTGTCAAACATGGTGGTGGCAGCATCATGGTTTGGGCCTGCTTTTCTTCAGCAGGGACAGGGAAGATGGTTAAAATTGATGGGAAGATGGATTGAGCCAAATACAGGACCATTCTGGAAGAAAACCTGATGGAGTCTGCAAAAACCTGAGACTGGGACGGAGATTTGTCTTCCAACAAGACAATGATCCAAAACATAAAGCAAAATCTACAATGGAATGGTTCAAAAATAAACATATCCAGGTGTTAGAATGGCCAAGTCAAAGTCCAGACCTGAATCTGTGGAAAGAACTGAAAACTGCTGTTCACAAATGCTCTCCATCCAACCTCACTGAGCTCGAGCTGTTTTGCAAGGAGGAATGGGGAAAAAATTCAGTCTCTCAATGTGCAAAACTGATAGAGACATACCCCAAGCGACTTACAGCTGTAATCGCAGCAAAAGGTGGCGCTACAAAGTATTAACTTAAGGGGGCTGAATGATTTTGCATGCCCAATTTTTCAGTTTTTGATTTGTTAAAAAAGTTTGAAATATCCAATAAATGTCGTTCCACTTCATGATTGTGTCCCACTTGTTGTTGATTCATCACAAAAAATACAGTTTTATATCTTTATGTTTGAAGCCTGAAATGTGGCAAAAGGTTGCAAAGTTCAAGGGGGCCGAATACTTTCGCAAGGCACTGTACTCTCCTGTAACCCTGCCTCGCCCAATGTGGCGTGGATCTGTTTTTTTCTAACGTATTTCTATTTACTTCTGGAATCCTTCAACTGAAGCGTGTCAGCTAACTAACTACCAGCTATCAGTCAGCAAACCACTGCTAGCGGTCATCAGCTAACCTTTAGCTCGGAAAGCTCTCGCCAGTTCGTACAACGTGACTCAAACCAGAGCATAAGGGACCTATTTTTTTTTCTCTCCATATCCCCGGATTCCTACCGCAAACTCTGAAGATTTTCATCTTCGTAACTAGCTAACCGCAATCCCGGGTGACTACTCCTGGCTAGCGTTTCCATCCCGGAGCAAGCACCAATTAGCCTGAAGCTAACCCGGCTAGGGCTCCTGGGCTACCACCGAAGCCCACTCCTGGGCTACAATATCCAAACCCATTCTACTGGTACGGGGCACGGAACCCCGCCGATCCTCTATGACTGGAATACCGACATAATCTGCCCGAGGATTCCAACAGGCCCCTCAGGCGCGACGTCTGCTGAAGGCCCATTCTGCTAACCGCGGCCTGCTAGCTACCTAGAGCTACTTGGAACCCTACTAATCCACGACCGGTCTATCGATGTCACCGCACGAAGAGGCAAAAACAGACTTACCTCCATAACTTGCTAGACCCAGTCTGCTAACTGCTAGCTTGCTAGACCCGATCTGCTAACTGCTAGATTATTAACCCAGGCCTGCTAACTGTCTGAATCGCCATGTCCCCAGCCAGCCCAACCACTGGACCCATATGATCACTTGGCTACGCATTCTTCTCTCTAATATCAATATGCCTCGTCCATTAATGTCCTGGTTAGTAATTACTGTCAAAGGTGTTTCAACAAAGTACTGAGTAAATACTTACTGTCTTTTCAAAAACATTTTAATACATGTTTTCATCATTATAGGGTATTGTGTGTAGATTGATTTTAATCCATTTTAGAATAAGGCTGTAACGCAACAAAACGTGGAAAAAGTCAATGGGTCTGAATACTTCCCGAGTGCACTGTGGGTATAGGGTTAGTTGGTAGTTAGTCAGCTGGCCCTCGCTACATATTCGTCGCCAGACCCACTGGCTCCAGGTCATCTACAGGTCCATGCTAGGTAAAGCTCTTCCTTATCTCAGTTCACTGGTCACGATGGCAACACCCACCAGTAGCACGCGCTCCAGCAGGTGTATCTCACTGATCATCCCTAAAGCCAACACCTCATTTGGCCGCCTTTCGTTACAGTTCTCTGCAAGCTCCTTCTGGCCTCCTGCAGCCACTACTGGTCCCTCATCTTCCCTGGTCTCATATATCTCTGGACTTTGTCACTGGACTTCCTCCGTCTGATGGCAACACTGTCATTCTGACGGTAGTCGACTGGTTCTCCAAGGCCACCCATTTCATCCCTCTCCCCAAATGACCTTTTGCCAAGGAGACAGCCCAGCTTATGGTGCAGCATGTCTTCCAGATCCATGGACTCCCGGTAGACATGGTCTCTGATCGGGGTCCTCAGTTCTCGTATCAGTTCTGGAAGGCATTCTGCACCCTTAATGAGTCATCGGCCAGCCTGTAATCCGGATTCCATTCCCAAACCAACGGTCAGTCGGAGTGAGCCAACCAAGACCTGGAAACCACACTGAGATGCCTAGTCTCGACCAGTCCCACCCCCTGAAGCCAAAAACTGGTCTGGGTGGGGTATGCCCGGAACACCATTCCCTGTTCAGCCATGGGACTCTCTCCATTTGAGTGTTCTTTGAGGTATCAACCTTCACTCTTCCCGGAACAAGAACAAGAGGTCAGCGTACCCTTGGCAGAGATAATTGTCTGCCGCTGTCAACATACCTGGAGAAGAGCTTGGGCAGCACTTCTCAAGTCAAACTCCAGGTATCGTCGGCGAGCGAACCGTCGCCGGACTCCAGCTCCCCACTATCGCATTGGGCAGAGGGTATGGCTTTCCACTCGGGACTTGCTCCTTTGGGTACAGTCCGGCAAACTATCTCCCTGCTTCATTGGTCCTTTTCCCATTTCTAGAGTCCTTAGTTCCACTGCTGTCTGTCTTGTGTTACCCCCTACTGTCCGTATTCACCCTCCTTTCCATGTGTCCAGAATTAAGCCTGTGTCTCACTGTCCTTTGGCTTCTGTCTCCAGGCCCATCCCTCCCCCCAGGTTATCGATGGCCAGCCAGCGTATGCGGTGAGACGCCTCCTGAAGGTTCGACCACGGGGCAGGGGTTTCCAGTTCCTGGTTGACTGGAAGGGTTGTGGCCCAGAGGAGAGGTGCTGGGTCTCTGCTAAAGACATTTTGGACCCGGCCCTCTTCGCGATTTCCACCGCCGACAACCCGGTCAGCCAGGTGTGCGCCCTGGTAGGATGCCCTGGACTCTGATCTGGTTTTGACCTTTTTGCCAGTCCACGACCATTCTCTTGCCTACCCCTGGATCCACAACCATTCTCTTGCCTACCCCTGGATTAATAAACATTGTAAGACCCCAACCATCTGCCTCCTGTGTCTGCATCTGGGTCTCTCCTTGTGCCTTGATAAGTGGAGTGGGTTGAGAGCTTAAAGTTCCTCGGTGTTCACATCACTAAGGAATTAACATGATCCACCAACACAGTCATGAAGAAAGCACGACAATGCCTCTTCTCCCTCAGGTGGCTGAAAAGATTTTGCATGGGCCTTCAGATCCTCAACAGCTGCACCATTAAGAGCATTTTGACTGACTGCATCACCGCTTGGTATC
Organism: Oncorhynchus masou masou; assembly: GCF_036934945.1. Taxonomy (NCBI): domain Eukaryota; kingdom Metazoa; phylum Chordata; class Actinopteri; order Salmoniformes; family Salmonidae; genus Oncorhynchus; species Oncorhynchus masou. The sequence goes on along the minus strand of NC_088241.1, from coordinate 50,432,327 downwards.
CCAACTGCTTGGAATCCGACCGCCAGGCGCTACAGTGGGTTTTGCTAACGGCCCAGTACATCACTGAGGCAGAGCTCCGTGCCACCCAGGACCTCTATACCAGGCATTGTCAGAGGAAGGCCCTAAAAATTGACAGACTCTAGCCACCCACGCTGTAGACTGTTATCTCTGCTACCGCATGGCAAGCGGTACCGATGCACCAAGTCTGGAACCAACGGGACCCTGAAAAGCTTCTACTCTTTTGACTCATAACATACTGATGCTTCTACCACTGTTTATTATCTATCCTGTTGCCTAGTCACTTTACGCCTACCAATACATACATATATACCTCAATAACCTCAAACCCCTGCACATCGACACGGTACTAGTACCCTGTGTATATAGCCAAGTTATTGTTACTCATTATGTATTTATTAAAAAATACATATATAATTTTTCGCTCTGAATTTTGGGAAGGGCCCCGTAAGTAAGCATTTCACTGTTCATTTACACCTGTTGTTTACGAAGCAAGTGACAAATAAAATGTTATTTGCTTTGAGAGATCTCTTATTATGCTGTACAAACTCTAGATGTGGTAAGAGAGAAAACGAGCAGTCTTGCCAACTTGCCGCTAACTGTGTCCATTAGTGTGAAACGTCGATCCTTGTTGTTTCTCCCTATGAATTCTCAGAGTTGGAAATAAGATTAATCAAACTGCGCTTCCCTCACAGATGTGACATAAATACACTTAGAACAGGATAAATGCATTAGATCAGGATGAATGCCTAGTGCAGTGAAGTACATATAATTTCACATTCATTCTATTGTAGTAGAGTGTGTTTCTGCATGTGCATGTGTGCATCCGTGGGTATGTGCCGAAGGAAGTCAATGAAGTGGACCTTCTGACTTCGCAGTCTTATCTGTTAGCCAGTCAAGCTAAAGATAAGGCCCTTTCAACAAGAGGCTAATTAATGCATCTGTGTTGCCTATGATGTATGTAACTGCCTTCCTTATTCTGAGCTTATTCCTCTGCACTCATTAGCCTCTTGTTGAAAGGACTTAATCTTTAGTTCGACTGGCTAATTGTTTAGCTCGACTGGCTAATCGTTTAGCTCGACTGGCTAAAGGATGAGGCTGCGTAGTCAGAAGGTCCACATTGTTGACATTTAAAACAGTAATATTAGACAGTTACTGTCTAGGCATATTATATTTGTGTGCTTATTTAGTTAGTTTTCCAAAATTGACAACAAAAAGCCAGACACTTGGCGCAGATCTATCATTCAGGCCATGTTCTTACATTCCTGAATAGATAAGTAGCTAGCTAGCTAAATTATAACATGTGTGACTAAAAGCAGTGAGGCAAGCATTACCCTGCATAACTGCTTTCAGTCAATAGAGCATGCCATTTGCAGTTGAAATACTGTATATAGCCAATACATTTTGTATTGAACAACATTGTGTAATGTCCATAGGGTTTCAGTAAGAAAACGTTGTGGTAAACAGCTAGCATGTGGTTGTCATATTTGGCTCGCATTGCTAGGTTGCCATAAAGTGTTTGTTCACATGACTTTTGACTGTTGTAAAGCACTTTAGTGAATCTACTCAATGGAAATGCTGGTGCTGACACCTAGTGGTGACACTACAAACAGCATGTTACTGCATGTATGCATAGTTTGTTCTATTTGTCACATGCACAAATACAGTGAAATGCAAGCCCTACCCAACAGTGCAGTATTTAATATCCAAATAGAATAAGCATAATATACAAGAAGAAGAAGAAGTGCCAGTAACAAATGTGCAATGTGCAGGGAAACTGGAGTATTTGAGGTAGAGACAGTATATATACAAGAGTATGTGGACATCCCTTCAAATTCATGGGTTTGGCAATTTCAAATCAAATTTTATTTGTCAAATGCGCCGAATACAATAGGTGTAGACCTTACAGTGAAATGCTTACTTACAAGCCCTTAACTAAAGATGCAGTTTAAAGAAAATACAAAAAAAGTAAGAGATAAGAATAACAAATAATTAAAGAGCAGCAGTAAATAACAATAGCAGGGCTATATACAGGGGCTATACCGGTCAATGTGCAGGGGCACCAGTGTCGAGGTAATTGAGGTAATTATGTACATGTTGGTAGAGTTATTAAAGTGGCTATTCATAGATAATAACAGAGAGTAGCAGGTCCTCTTTGACCTAGACATGGCGCTCCGGTACCGCTTGCCGTGCGGTAGCAGAGAGAACAGTCTATAACTAAGGTGGTTGGAGTCTTTGACATTGTTTGGGCCTTCCTCTGACACCGCCTCATATAGAGGTCCTGGGTGGCAGGAAGCTTGACCCCAGTGATGTACTGGGTCGTACACACTACCCTCTGTAGTGCCTTGCGATCGGTGGCCGAGCAGTTGCCATACCAGACAGATGCAACCCATCAGGATGCTTTCGATGGTGCAGCTGTAGAACCTTTTGAGGATCTGAGGACCCTTGCCAAAGGTTTTCAGTCTCCTGAGGGGGAATAGGTTTTGTCATGCCCTCTTCATGACTGTCTTGGGGTGCTCAGATCATGTTAGTTTGTTGGTGATGTGCACGCCAAGGAACTTGAAGCTCTCAACCTGCTCCACTACAGCCACGTCGATGAGAATGTGGGCATCCTCGGTCCTCCTTTTCCTGTTGTCCACAGTCATCTCCTTTTCTTGATCACATTGAGGGAGAGGTTGTTGTCCTTGCACCACATGGTCCTCCCTATAGGCAGTCTCATCGTTGTCGGTGATCAGGCCTACCACTGTTGTGTCATCAGCAGGCTTAATGATGGTGTTGGAGTCGTGCCTGGCTGTGCAGTTATGAGTGAATACGAAGTACAGGAGGGGACTGAGCACACACCCCTGAGGGGCCCCTGTGTTGAGGATCAGTGTGGCGGATGTGTTGTTATCTACCCTTACCACCTGGGGACAGCCCGTCAGGAAGTCCAGGATCCAGTTGCAGAGGGAGGTGATTAGTCCCAGGGTCCTTAGCTTAGTGATGAACTTTGAGGGCACTATGGTGTTGAATGCTGAGCGCTAGTCAATTAATAGCATTCTCACATACGTGTTCCTCTTGTCCAGGTGTGAAAGGGAAGTGTGGAGGGCAATAGAGATAGCATCATCTGTGGATCTGTTAATGCAGTATGCAAATTGGAGTGGGTCTAGGGTTTCTGGGATAATGGTGTTGATTACCAGCCATGACAAGCCTTTCAAAGCATTTCATGGCTACAGGCGTGAGTGCTATGGGTCGGTAGTCATAGAGAGACTATGGTGGTCTGCTTGAAACATGCTGGTATTACAGACTCAGACAGGGAGAGGTTGAAGATGTCAGTGAAGACACTTGCCAGTTGATCAGCGCATGCTCGGAGTTCACATACTGGTAATCCGTCTGGCCCAGCGGCCTTGTGAACGTTAACCTGTTTAAAGGTCTTACTCACATCGACTGCGGTAAGCGTGATCACACAGTCGTTTGGAACAGCTGATGCTCTCATGTATGTTTCAGTGTTATTCCTCGAAGCGAGCATAGAAGTAGTTTAACTTGTCTGGGTGGCTCCTGTCACTGGGCAGCTTTCAGCTGTGCTTCTCTTTGTAGTCTGTAATAGTTTGCAGGCCCTGCCACATCCGACGAGCGTCGGAGCCGGTATAGTACGATTTGATCTTAATCCTGTATTGATGCTTTGCCTGTTTGATGGTTCGTCGGAGGGCATAGCGGGATTTCTTATAAGCTTCCGGGTTAGAGTCCCGCTCCTTGAAAGCGGCAGCTCTACACTCCAGCTCAGTGCAAATGTTGCCTGTATTCTATGGCTTCTGGTTGGGGTATGTTCGTACAGTCACTGTGGGGACGACTTCCTCGATGCACTTATTGATGAAGCCAGTGACTGATGTGGTGTAGTCCTCAATGTCATCGGAAAAATCCCGGAACATATTCCAGTCTGTGCGAGAAAAACAGTCCTGTAGTTTAGCATCTGCTTCATCTGACCACTTTATTATAGATCGAGTCACTGGTGCTTCCTGCTTTAATTTTTGCTTGTAAGCAGGAATCATGAGGATAGAGTTATGGTCAGATTTGCCAAATGGAAGTCGAGGGAGAGCTTTGTATGCATCTCTGTGTGTGGAGTAAAGGTGGTCTAGAATTTGTTTCCCTCTGGTTGCACATCTAACATGCTGATAGAAATTAGGTAAAACTGATTTAAGTTTCCCTGCATTAAAGTCCCCGGCCACTAGGAGCAGTGCCTCTGGATGAGCGTTTTCCAGTTTGCTTATGGTGGAATACAGCTCATTGAGCGCAGCTTTAGTGCCAGGCTCGGACTGTGGTGGTATGTAGACAGCTTCAAAAAATACAGATGAAAATTCTCTAGGTAGATAGTGTGGTCTAAAGCTTATCATGAGATACTCTACCTCAGGTGAGCAAAGTTGCTTACAAGTGTATAAAATCGAGCACACAACCATGCAATCTCCATAGACAAACATTGGCAGTAGAATGGCTTAGTGACTTTCAACGTGGCACTGTCATAGGATGCCACCTTTCAAACAAGTCAGTTTGTCAGAATTCTGCCCTACTAAAACTGCCCCGGTCAACTACAAGTGCTGATATCGTGAAGTGGAAACGTCTTGGAGCAACAATGGCTCAGCCACGAAGTGGTAAGCCACACAAGCTCACAGAACCGGACTGCCAAGTGCTGAAGCACGTAGCGCGTGAAAATTGTCTGCCCTCGTTTGCAACACTAGCTACCGAGTTCAAAACTGCCTCTAGAAGCAACATCAGCACAAGAACAGTTCGTCGGGAGCTTCATGAAATGGGTTTCCATGGTCGAGCAGCCGCACACAAGCCTAAGATCACCATGCACACTAAGTGTTGGCTGTAGTGGTGTAAAGCTCGCTGCCATTGGACTCTGGAGCAGTGGAAACACGTTCTCTGGAGTGATCTGTAGTTGTTAGCCATTGAACAGTCTTATGGCAAGGGTACAGAAGCTGTTTAGGAGTCTGTTGGTTTGAGCCTTGATACACCACTACCTGTTGCCGGACGGGAGCAAGGAGAACAGTCCATGTCTCGGATGGCTGGAGTCTTTGGCAATATTTTGTTGCCTTTCTCAGACACCACCTGGCATGTAAGTCCTGGATGACTGGGAGATCATCCCCAGTGATGTGCTGGGCCATCCACACCACCCTCTGTAGGGCCTTTCAGTCAAGGGCAGTGCAGTTGCCATACCAGACGGTGATACAATCAATAAGAATGCTCTTAATGGTGCAGCTGCATAGGTTGTGAACTTGTGAACAGGGCAGTTTCAGATTTACTTTGAGACAAAGTTTAATTAATTCAGCCAGCATAAACAGCCTTTTATTTTTTTGTGTGTGTATGGTGGTTCAGCATAATGACTTCTTATCCACTGCCATAGATAGACAAATCTTTAAGTTGCACTGACGTGTTTTCTATTTACTTTTGTATAGATAGAGGATATTGTTGCTTTTTAGTGGTTATCATGTAAACCTCAAATCAAATGTTCTTAATGAAATAATGTTCATTTTAATATTTTGTTTAAAAAAATCCTCATTTAGAGTATCTGTTAATACTTTGGAGCTCATTTTGTGAGAAAAAAAGGGTCAGTTTTTCATTCCACCTCTAAAAAACAATATATTGGTAATCGGTGACTTTGCCTCCCTAAAATCGGTATCGGACCCAAAAATACCATATCTGTCGGACTCTAGTTTCAGAGAGTGGATGTGCAACTGCATTATCATACAGTAATACAATACAGTTTCCCTTTTCCTATATGTGCACTTTCACACTGTCTTCATAAAATACCAAATTGTGTTGAGATGTATTGTTCTGGAAATACACAAATTCTAATGATTTCATTATGTTGATGACTCATTCACACTCTAAATTGTGTGTTGGTAATATTCTTGATCTCCATGGCCACAGCTCCATTCCACCACGCACCTAATCTCTTGTTGTCAGAAATGAGGTAATGTGATACACAAGGCAGGGTCATTGCCATGACAACATTGGTGGAAGACTTGGCCAAAATATATTTACGTTTTTAATGTAAATTAGTGAAACGACACAGCGCAGTTTTTGTGTTTCACAAACAAAGGACAAAGTGGTTTAGCGGTTCAGCACATGCGACAAACTTCATTTTATGTTGGGGGAATACAGTATGTGACACATTTCATTGCATTTCAGAACCAAAATAGGAATTGTGTACTACTCCACTGGTTGGGGAGGATATGTATCAAAGCTGTGAGCTGCCAAACGTATCTGTCTTTGTTTGCTGTGTGACAGGTGCAAGCATGCAGAAATGTTCTCTCAGCCTCAGTGATCGCAGTCATCTCTAATGGGTGTCAGCACACAGGTGGCCCTACCACAGCCACAGATGTGATTAAAATGCAATCATCCCCTGCCAGCTAGGGCTGGGTGAGGCCCGGAGTGTGTGTGTGTTTGTGGGTGTGTTTACAGTATACAGTTAACAGGCTGCCCAAATGATGCACAACTATGCAGCACAACAAACTGCTGTAGGCACAAAACATACCTAAACTTCCCAGTTTATAACATTTTGAAATAATGCAGTTAATATATTGGTTGAAGTGCTGCAGGTGACAGAGACCTCAAGACACTAAAACAGCCAAATCAAAACATGTCAGTTCAGGTAAATATCTGAAATTCACCTGATGTGAAAAACATGTAACAAACTAGCATGATCATGAGATCAGGAAACTACTCCTCATAGTCCCTCTTCACTGTTGCCGTCAGAGTTTTACTGTCGATTTAACATAATTCAGCCTGACTACGGAGGGTTGCACTGGCACTTAGGTACTGTATCGTACATCACAGTAGCAAAACACACATGCTATGTCTGTCTCAGAGGTCTCGGGGGCCTAAAAATTGCACCTCACCCCCTATCTCTGTCTATCTCAGTATTATTATTGGTGCAGATCAATGGAGCTAGCCTCAGGCACAGACCTTTGGACAAAAACAATTGTTCAAGGAGACCCTCTACTGGAGAGACGTCTCTGCTGAGAAGAAGCCTGCCTTGAAGTCTCAGCACACAGACGGCAGTCAACCAATGTGTTTGCAGAGGTTATGGGAGAATATTGTTCTCTTTCTTTTTATAACCTCTACATACTGTTACCTTTATCTCATTTAGGCCATGCTGTACTTTAAGTATCATCATTTTTCCTGTAACTTACCTTGGTATGGATTTAGAATCTCACCAGTTGGTTCAGATGTGGCCATAATCGAATTGTTCTAAGTGGATTAAACAGTTAGAATGGGGATTTCTCCTGATGGAACAGCCAGCAGCTGCTCTGATTCAGACCTATTTCCATTTTAGTCTTATCCAGAGCAATTGGGGTTAAGTGCCTTGCTCAAGGGCACATGGACACATTTTTCACCTAGTCGGATCAGGGATTCAAACCAGCGGCCTTTCGGTTACTGGGCCAACACGCTTAACCACTAAGCTATCTGCCACACCAACAGACCTTACATGCGGATGATGATATGAATAATCTTCCTAAGAATTCAAAGAGAGTTTGATTTTTTGGGCTTAAGTGATAATGTACGGACTCTGATCTCTGTCAAATTCAATTCAATTCAATTTAAGGGATTTATTGGCATGGGAAACATATGTTTACATTGCCAAAGCAAGTGAAATAGATCAACAAAAGTGAAATGAACAATAAATTGCCAAAGCAAGTGAAATAGATAATAAACAAAAGTGAAATAAATAATAAAAAAGTAACAGTAAACATTACACTCCCAAAGGATCCAAAAGAATAAAGACATTTCAAATGTCATATTTGTGGAATTTCTTTCCTTTTTAATGCAATTAAGCCAATCAGTTGTGTTGTGACAAGGTACTTTAAAACATGAAAGTCAGTCAATACGGAACATTTCATGAACTTTGAAAGTTTCTTCAAGGGAAGTTGCAAAAACTATCAAGTGCTATAATGAAACTGGCTCTCATGAGGACCGCCACAGGAAAAGAAGACCCAGAGTTACCTCTGCTGCAGAGGATAAGTTCATTAGAGTTACCAGCCTCAGAAATTGCAGCCCAAATAAATGCTTCACAAAGTTCAAGTAACAGACACATGTCAACATCAACTGTTCAGAGGAGAATGTGTAAAATCAGGCATTCATGGTCAAAATGCTGCAAAGAAACCACTAATAAAGGACACAAATAAGAAGAGACTTGTTTGGGCCAAGAAACATGAGTAATGGACATTAGAACGGTGGAAATATGTCCTTTGGTCTGATGAGTCCAAATTTGAGATCTTTGGTTCCAACCGGCGTGTATTTGTGAGATGCAGAGTAGGGGAACGGATGGTCTCTGCATGTATTTTTCCCACTGTGAAGCATAGAGGAGGAGGTGTGATGATGTGGCGGTGCTTTGCTGGTGACACTGTCTGTGATTTATTTAGAATTCAAGACACACTTAACCAACGTGGCTACCACAGCATTCTGCAGCGATACGCCATCCCATCTGGTTTGCGCTTAGTGGGACTATAATTTGTTTTTCAACAGGACAATGACACAACACACCTCTAGGCTGTGTAAAGGCTATCTTACCAAGAAGGAGAGTGATGGAGTGCTGCATCAGATGACCTGGACTCCACAGTCACCCGACCATAACCCAAATGAGATCGTTTTGAATGAGTTCGACCGCAGAGTGAAAGAAAAGCAGCCAACAAGTGCTTAGCATATGTGGGAACTCCTTCAAGGCTGTTGGAAAAGCTTTCCAGGTGAAGCTGGTTGAGAAAATGCCAAGAGTGTGCAAAGCTGTCATCAAGGCAAAGGGTGGCTACATTGAAGAATCTAAAATCTATTTGATTTGTTTAACACTTTTTTGGTTACTACATGATTCCATATGTGTTATTTCATTGTTTTGATGTCTTCACTATTATTCTACCATGTAGAAAATTGTAAAAAAAAAAGAAAAAAAAAAAAAGAAAGAAAAACCTTTGAATGAGTACAGTAGGTGTGTCCAAACTTTTGACTGGTACCACTGTAGGTTGTATTTACAATGGTGTTTGTTCTTCACTGGTTGCCCTTTTCTTGTTGCAACAGTTAACAAATCTTGCTGCTGTCATTGCACACTGTGGTATTTCACCCAATAGATATGGGAGTTAATCAAAATTGTTTTTGTTTTCAAGTTCTTTGTGGCTCTGTGTAATCTGCAGGAAATGTGTCTCTAATATGGTCATACATTTGGCAGGAGGTTAGGAAGTGCAGCTCAGTTTCCACCTAATTTTGTGGGCAGTGTGCAAATAGCAGTGTACACATAGCCTGTCTTCTCTTGAGTGCCAGATCTGTCTTTGGCGGCCTTTTTCAAAAGCACTGTCTGTACATAGCCAAAGATATTCTTAATTTTGCATCAGTCACTATGGTCAGGTATTCTGCCACTGTGTACTCTCTGCTTAGGGCCAAATAGCATTCTAGTTTGCTCTGTGTTTTTGTAAATTCTTTCCAATGTGTCAAGTAATTATCTTTTTGTTTTCTCATTATTTGTTTGGGTCTGGTTCTGTTGCTATCCTGGGGCTCTGTGGGGTGTGTTTGTCTTTGTGAACAGCCCCAGGACCAGCTTGCTTAGGGGGCTCTTCTCGAGGTTCATTTCTCTGTAGGTGATGGCTTTGTTATGGAAGGTTTGGGAATCGCTTCCTTTTAGGTGGTTGTAGAATTTAATGACTCTTTTTTGGATTTTGATCATTAGCAGGTATAGGCCTAATTCTGTTCTGCATTATTTCGTTTTTTACATTGTACACAGAATATTTTAGCAGAATTCTGCAAGCAGAGTCTCAATTCATTGTTTGTCCCATTTTGTAAATTCTTGGTTGGTGAGCAGACCCCAGACCTCACAACCATAAAGGGCAATGTGTTCTACAACTGATTCAAGTATTTTTAGCCAGATCCTAATTGGTATGTTAAATGTTATGTTACTTTTGATGGCATAGAAGTCCCTTCTTGCCTTGTCTCTCAGATAGTGCACATCTTTATGGAAGTTACCTGTGGCGCTGATGTTTAGGCCGAGGTATGTATAGTTTTTGTGTGCTCGAGGGCAATAGTGTCTAGATGGAATGTGTATGTGTGGTCCTGGCAAATCTCTGTCTCTTACTCTGCCTCTCTTCCTGTCTCTCTCTCTCTGCCTATCCCCTCGCTCTCTTTCTGTGTCTCTGCATGCTCGCTCTCTCTCTTTCCTCTCAGAATGGCTGAGGCTGTGACAATGGCAGAGATTCAATTGCAGGCCAGAGTAACATATGTAATGTATTTATCTTCCCACTGCCACTCCAGACACGAAATGGAACTGCTGCTCATCCCTCAGAAAGCCGTCGGTGTTATCATCAATAACATACAAACAGACGCGAATACGTGCCATTACAGATTACAACGGCTCAATAATAATAATATCAGAATCCTGGGAGGTGTTCCAGGGACACACCATATGCATTCTAAGAACATAACATAAGCATTTCAGAAACACTACAGGTACATTCTAAGAACATAACATAAGCATTTCAGAAACACTACAGGTACATTCTAAGAACATAACATAAGCATTTCAGAAACACTACAGGTACATTCTAAGAACATAACATAAGCATTCTAGAAACACTACAGGTACATTCTAAGAACATAACATAAGCATTCTAGAAACACTACAGGTACATTCAAAGAACATAACATAAGCATTCTAGAAACACTACAGGTACATTCTAAGAACATAACATAAGAATTCTAGAAACAATACAGGTACATTCTAAGAACATAACATAAGCATTCTAGAAACACTACAGGTACATTCTAAGAACATAACATAAGAATTCTAGAAACACTACAGGTACATTCTAAGAACATATCATAAGCATTCTAGAAACACTACAGGTACATTCTAAGAACATATCATAAGCATTCTAGAAACGCCACAGGTACAGTCTAAGAACACGACATAGGTATTCTAAGAACTCATAGAGAGCAGCAGGGGAGAGAAGGGAAGGAGGCAGAGTGATGGTGGGTAACTGAAGTCCTACTAAAGATATTACAACCAGGTTGCCTGAGTTACGCTCAGTGTTATGTTATAGCCTACCTCTACGTCTTTAGAGGCGATGGATAAAGTGAATGTCTTACATTAAAAACACCCTTGCAGCTCTCACATACATCCCTCCCCCTTCCCTCCCTTCCCCTCATCCTGTGGAAGCCACAGGATGAGTAGAAGCTTTGATATAATGGGATTGCTCACACTCGTATGGCCTGATGCTGTGTTTATAAGCTGGGATAAATCTGGAATCACTTTGAGCATAATAAGCCTATTACAATAGAGAAGACCCAATCACCCCTGCACCTAGGGATCTGGATTGGAGAGGCAGAGGGAGGAGGGGAACGAGGTAGGGAGAAGAGGGAGAGAGACAGAGGAAGGAATAGAGAAGGGGGGCATGGACTCAGGGCAATGGGTTCAAATGCGGGGCAGAGAGGCTGCGAACTGTGATCTAGCAGCAGCACAAGCTGGGTTACTGCACTATACGTCAGAGACACGCTATTTCACAGGATGCAGTATTTCACAAAACACCAGCCAGTGGCAGAATGAATGGATGTACTTCAGAAGCACACTAGTTCAGACAACACAATATTACAGAACACTTTGTCATAATTGGAGAATGGGGAACTCCCCCGCTCTCTATGCTACTCCCTTATTATCATCTCCACAGTATTTAACGTACAGTATGATTGTGACCTCAGTGGCCTTCCCTTTAAAAAGTCCAGCTTGAGATTAGAGTGTGTGTCAATGGAGTCATTAACACAGTGTCTGTTGTCTGTACATTCATTAACACATTGTCTGCTGTCTGTACATTCATTAACACATTGTCTGCTGTCTGTACATTCATTAACACATTGTCTGTTGTCTGTACATTCATTAACACATTGTCTGCTGTCTGTACATTCATTAACACATTGTCTGCTGTCTGTACATTCATTAACACATTGTCTGTTGTCTGTACATTCATTAACACATTGTCTGCTGTCTGTACATTCATTAACACATTGTCTGCTGTCTGTACATTCATTAACACATTGTCTGTTGTCTGTACATTCATTAACACATTGTCTGCTGTCTGTACATTCATTAACACATTGTCTGTTGTCTGTACATTCATTAACACATTGTCTGCTGTCTGTACATTCATTAACACATTGTCTGCTGTCTGTACATTCATTAACACATTGTCTGTTGTCTGTACATTCATTAACACATTGTCTGCTGTCTGTACATTCATTAACACATTGTCTGCTGTCTGTACATTCATTAACACATGCCTAAAGTTTGGGATTATTTTTTAAATGCTGAATCAAGGTCTGGCCTAAATTAGACTAACGCTAATCAGACAATTCAAGATGAGACTTTTTAAGTCTTGAGAAGCATCTTTGACAGTGTCATAAAGCCACCTCAGACAACACACTGGGGAGCACAACATACAGAGTTACCGGGGTGCAATTATGAACATAATGCATTTTTTTTTCTCAGGTAGCATCTGGTCTCAAATGTGTTTCCCTCATACAGTTAGTGCCCTCTACCTGATAAGGAGTGAAACAGCTACCGTACTACTACTGCTATAAGCTTATTGATACAATAACAACACTGCCACACAAACACACACAGATACCCAACAAGACCACCACCCCCCCAACACACCTACACCACCATATACTAAAAAACATGTATATTCCTAATAGATTTCAAGTGTCTTGTATGCTGTCAATGAGGTGATGTGAATAGAAGAGATCGCAACTCCAGTCTCAGCTGGTCAGTCACCTGGGACAGAATTAGGGGCTAAAAATGGAAGCAATTTTCCTCTAAGATGAGTCAGTTGAGAGTCTCAGGGAGCTGGGTTTAATGATGCTCTAATGTGGATAAATTTACCCATTTCAATGGGAGGCCATGGAGGGGATAATTTTTTAAATTATAATCGGTGGTTAAGTTAATTTGATCCTGAAGTAAGGCCACAATCAGACATACAGTATGTCACTGAAGAACTTATGTCTGTCGGGAGGGAGGGAGGGAGGGAGGGAGGGAGGGAGGGAGGGAGGGAGGGAGGGAGGGGGAGGGAGGGAGGGAGGGAGGGAGGGAGGGAGGGAGGGAGGGAGGGAGGGAGGGAGGGACTGGGACAAAAATTCTGCCCTGGACTGCACTGGCTGTGCTGGACCCAGCAACATCCTAGGGTAACACTTTATTTAATGGTCCATAATAAAACATTTATATCACATTTTTAAATGTTAGCATGCTAGTTATTCACACATGTGTATATATATATATATATTTCCTTATAAATATTGTGTTGTGTGCTAATTCTTTTACTAGGTACTACTTGAATGTTTTCCAATGGCATGGCCATCTTTTTGTGAGAAATTACACTGGTCACTCAAAACATTTATAAAGTATAAATAGCACTCACTTTAGATTAGGGACTGCAAAAATACTTTACCAATGATTAGTAAATAGTTTATTAATGTGGGAGTAATGATTAATAAATGGTGAACACTATTTATAAATGTCTTAAATGTTTTTTTACAGACTCTTAACATTAAGTTACCCATCCTAGTTGTGACAGGATAAACACATATTAGACAAATAAGAAAATCATAGAAATGATAAATGACCATTGGCTTTTTTAATACCTTAACAGCCTAACTACACATTTTAAATTATTGCCGTTCATGTGTTCCCCACTGCCCACTTAGCTAAGTGTATAAATATGAGTCTAAATATAATGCAATGGAAGAAAACAGAGAGAGAGAGAGAGAGAGAGAGAGAGAGAGAGAGAGAGAGAGAGAGAGACAGTTCTTCTAAAGTGGCCATTGGCTGTATCATGCAGCCAAAACATTAAGGAACTGTCTCTCTCTCTCTCTCTCTCTCTCTCTCTCTTTCTCTCTTTCTCTCCCTCTCGCTCCCTCTGTTTTCATCTATTGAATTCAATATAAAACCTTCTGTGTTTGTCATAGATCGATGCCAGAAATAGTTGATGTGGCTGCGGATAGATTTCCAGCATTGTGCTTCATTTGACATTGCTGCGAATGCAGATATTTCTGCCAAGATGTGATGGGCCTTTCAGTTATTGAAATAGGACGGAAAATGGTGGGACTTTCCAGCCCCCAACAGTGGAGGCTATGTAATGTAATCTGACACCAGAGTCACGTTACTACAGCTCATAAACTTAGACCCACTCGCTGGCTGAAGAGAGAGATTCAGAAGCGAATAAACATTGATAAAACAATTAAAATAAACAGACAGTCCCCGAATTGACCTTAAGCAGAGAATCATTTAGCAAGACTGCACTGTCTTTTGCAGCAGCAGCTGATGTGTCTGTGCTAAGCCTAGCATAATGTCTCGGCACAGACAGTCACAGTCGTTGCCCGCTGATCAGACAAATGCTCAAATATATTACTATCACAACAGACAAATTGCACAAAACTCATTAAAACAAAGTCTTAAGAGGCCCATAGGCCAATTCCGACCAGTCCACCCAACTAAAAGATGGTCCGGCATTTGCCAGATGGCCAATCCGCCTTGTCTGTGGGCCCATGGTCTTTGTTGGATTTTGAAGAGGGCAGGAATTTATTTATGTCCTTTTATTGCATTGTAAAGGTGAGGTGGGGTGGAAACAATGTGAATCACAAAAGGGCAAACTAATTAACGATGTAGAGAATTAATTGTTCCTGGTCATTGATCCCTTGTTCTGAATCTTGCTCTGGTTGGCATACCATTCCAAAATGCTGTCTTCATGCAATTCAATTGAAACAGAAGAAAAGTAATTAAAAACTGCAATCATCCATCATCAAATATTTTTTGTCTAGGACAAAACGACTTCAGCAAAGATGAGTTTCGTCTTCTTTCTATGATAATAGTCATAATAAGCAATGGTCTTCTCTCACAATGACCTACCAACGAGAGCCTTCTACTGGGTTTGAGCAAAAGTGCATTTTACTGTGCAACGGTGTTCAACTATGAATTAATGAATCACATTTTGTTTTCGTGTCAAATCGGCAGTTGGTAACTCATCCCTTATGGGATTAATTGACACATAAACAAACTATAGACCTGTTTGACGTGGACATTTTAACCAGGTAGTATGTACTGTATTGTAAAGCAAGTTCGACAAACATAAGCTTTCACTGCTTGTATTGTGAATGCATGTTGGGACTGGACATCATGCAGTACAGATATATTCAAGTTCCCCTCCTTTTGCTGCAATGTGCTCATAGGTCTATATCACTCAAAACCATTGGAGCCAGTGACTCACATAAACCATCATATCACCCCTGGGAAGACACTATGCAGTTCAGTGACATCCAATGAAAAGATCCATCTCCACTAGTTAGTGATTTCGTTGACTGGCCAAGATGACTGTGAGTGGCATATAATAGGCAGAGTGTTCTTGTGAGGCCATTACTACATCTCATTGTCCTTGAGATCCTGGATTTAGCTCATCAATTGCGGTGAAAGATTGCACATTTCAAAGGGTTTGATGTTTGAAGCGACACTAGATTGGTGGTGAAGGTCGTAGCGGTGGAATGGTGGTGTACCGTACCTTAAATTGACTATACTATTACCATAGATTTAGCATGAATTGTATGCCATTTAATAAAGGAAAGGATCTCTATGATTGATCAATTGGATGAAAGCTTGTATTGGTATAGTAGTAGCAGAACTGTATATGGAAAGACAAGGCCGTGAGTTTTTCCAGACCAAGTCAGAAACTCTGGGACCTTCAGTGAGGATTTGTTCCAAGTCAGGTCACATGGTCATGGAAAAACTAAGGGTCCAATAATAGAATTGGTTCTAATACAGTTAAACCCAGGGATTGTGTTTGAAAGTCCATCCGCAACACACCAGATGCCCACACACTGTGGGTGCCTCCAAAATGGCATCCTATTCGCCTGGTCAAAAGCAGTGCACTATATAGGGATTAGGTTGCAATGGCTGTTACTGGTTCCAATGACTGACCTGAGGTCATAATTCTAACTCAACTAGTAGACTGAATCTTCAGTCAGCATTAAACACGGTTTTCATCTGAAAGGAATTGCATAATGGTTAGCAATGTAATTGGGGTAATAGCTATTAGCATTCAGGTATATGGGGATGATAAGGCTTAAACAATGACAGAATAAAAAAAACGAATCAGAAACTTGAATACTCAAATGTGTAACAAGCAAAAAAGCTTATAGGGATTCAGTCCTGTGGGCTCTCAAAGATTAACAAAAAGATTGGAATCACAAAAACCATACACAAATAAAGACCAGTATTGATTAGTTGCATTCTGCTAGTTTAATGTGACTTTAGTTGAAACTTTATTCACAAAACTGCCCTTGTTTCTTTGCTCACATTCTGGGCTCTATTTTCAGCTGGGATTATGGTAGCGCTTAGTGTCAAACGCACGTTAGTTTGCAAGTTCGTTATGTATAAACTTTCCAGCCCTAACACCAAAGTTGGCAATGTACCTGTCCTATATCAGCTCGCAGGCGTTGAGGTGTGTCCTTAAAAACGTGCGCCAATAATTCAGTGAGCACAACTAGGGACATTTAAAACCGACCAAAATCTTAGGGATAACGCAATTGGTTATGGCACTGATTTTGCCAGCGGAGACCCACACAGTAGCCTTATGTAGGCTACATCACCAATGTTTTATTAAAATATCACGAGCAGAAAACATTCAACAGAGATTGTGCTTTTTATATAGGTCGTTCTCATTAGAACATCACAATACGGTGCAGAGCGTTCGATTTGGCTGCTGGAGGGCAACGAGACCCCAGCTCCACTAAAACCATTGACAACTGTCAAGACCTGGTTACGAACTCGGGTCTCCGGTGGGAGAAACAGTCACTTAGCAAACTGAGCCATTAATAGTCGGCAGAACCCAGAAGATGAGGCAGACACAGCAGTACTTGAGACGGTGTTTTAATAAAGTAAAAAGGAAAGTTCAGGCAAAAATATAAATCCACAACATCAAAAGTAATTCCAAGAGAAAAAGGAAATCCTCCAAGTCAAAAGGTAAATCCACCAGGTGGTAGGTACAGCAGAAAAAAAAGCCTCAATTTTTTTTTAAAGAAAAACCAAAACAGAGTACCACAAGCGAGTCCAACTGGCGCAACAACTGTTCACAGCATCACTGGGGCTGTGTGCTAACATTCAAACACAGAGCAAAGAACTGAGGAAAACTACGGGTTTAAATACATTCAAGGGAAACGAGGCACAGGTGCAAATAATAACTGGAATCAAGGGAAAACAAAAGGGTCAAAATGCACAATGGGGGCATCTAGTGGCCAAAACCGGAACAATCCTGGCTAAATCCTGACAGACAACTACTATTTTCAAGGGATTGTTTAATAAATGTTAACTATTTGGTTTAATATCATCACCTCTTGAAGAGCTGTCAGAACTACACATTTCCAATTATTCCATGTTTAGCTCTATCATCTGTGTTATACAGCAAGTAACTGCATGCTTTCATGATCAGTAAACATCAATTGATCATGTAATTTATGATAGGTGAGGGAAGCCTATCCATTTGGCATGTAGCTAGCTAGATAGTAAAGCAAACATGTCATTTAGCTTGCTTCATCAGAGATTAGTCTTTTGGAAAGAGCTTGACATCGTCAAGTCCTCGTCATGGTTAA
The DNA here is from genome assembly GCF_036934945.1 of Oncorhynchus masou masou. Classification (NCBI taxonomy): domain Eukaryota; kingdom Metazoa; phylum Chordata; class Actinopteri; order Salmoniformes; family Salmonidae; genus Oncorhynchus; species Oncorhynchus masou. The sequence goes on along the minus strand of NC_088241.1, from coordinate 50,414,669 downwards.
GTTGTCAGTCGGACATCTGTCATCACCATTACAGATGACATGAAAATCAGAAAATATTTGGATATAGCCCTGTAGTTTATCCCCTGACAGTTACCTTAACTAGCCATATTGATGTGATCTGTTATTAGAGAGCTAGCCAATTTACTGCGGTCAAACTACCCTGGAAATGAAAAAAAATCTGTCAAGCCATCTGCCCTATCAAATTTGCATGCAAGCAGAATATGCTTGACATGGAGAGACGCTCCAATATCTGAACCTCTCAAGAGATTTAGTGTCAACACACGCTAGTGAATTGTGATATGATGATGTGATATGTTCATACCCAGTAACTTCATTCAAAAAGTGAGACAAATTGATTTGACTTGATTCACTTCAATTGGATGTTTGAGTGATATAAAATAAAAGTGAACCATACCTGCCGAGTGGTTTAGGTTAATTTCCCAGGCTCTGCCTGTCAAGCGCATTTGCCGATGTACTGTTAGTTGATGTTTACTTTGCAAGCTACTGGTAGAAACTTTGTACAGTTGACTAAACATAGTGGTAATTAGACCCAATGCACCTTTTTCTCCAAACAACGTAGGCCAACCTAGCGGGGTTAGCTAACATTATCCCCTTTTCAACATTGTTTTTAAAGAGTGTTTAATTCCCATAGCTTTTGCTGACAGACATGATAGTCTACTTCGACTGATGGACAAAGTCAAATTGGCACTGCGGTCAACCTAAATGGAAACCTCGGTAAAGCCATCTGCACTGTAGAATTTGCATGAACATTATGGTATTATGGGAAATGCTTAACAAGGAGAGACGCTCCGATCTCTCAACCTCTTCTAAACAGATTTAGTGTCGCCAGTGAATTGTGTGATGTGATATGTTTATACCCAGTAAGTTCATTCAAAAAGTGAGACAAATTGTATTGACTTACTCAATTTGTTTTATTTTTTGGTTCGGTAGCAATGCACAGCATACGCGGAAGTATATGCCTTCAGACGGAAGTACAGTTGAAGTCACAAATTTACAGACACCTTAGCCAAATAGATTTAAACTCAGTTTTTCACAATTCCTGACATTTAATCCTGATAAAAATTCCCTGTCTTTGGTCAGTTAGGATCACCACTTTATTTTAAGAATGTGAAATGTCAGAATAATAGAAGGGAGAATGATTTATTTCAGCTTTTATTTATTTCATCACATCCCCAGGGTGCTTTGCTGCAGTAGGGAATGGTGCACTTCCCCGAATGCACTGTATATACACTGAGTGTACAAAATATTAAGAACACCTTCCAAATATTGAGTTGCACCCCCCTCATACCCTCAGAACAGCCTCAATTTGTTGGGGCATGAACTCTACAAGGTGTCAAGCGTTCCACAGGGATGCTGGGCCATGTTGACTCCAATGCTTCCCGCAATTATGTCAAGTTGGCTGGATGTCCTTTGGGTTGCAGACCATTCTTGATACACATGGGAAACTGTTGAGTGTGAAAAAATAAACAGCAGCTCTTGACTCTCTCAAACCAGTGCGCCCAGCCCCTACCACCATACCCCATTCAAAGGCACTTAAATCTTTTGTCTTGCCCATTCACCTTCTGAATGGCACACATACAGAATCCATGTCAGCAAACTCAATGGATTAATAGAGAACAACTACTCATCTGTCTATGTTATGGACTAGAAATATTTTTACTGTACCATTTTTAAAAAGATTGGCCTCTAAACTACTTACATCACATACACGATAATGGCATTTGCAGTGCCTTAAGAAAGTATTCATAGACATTGATGTATTGAACATTTTGTTGTGTTACCACCTGAATTAAATCCATAAAAAAAAAAAAATTGGACCCACCTACACACAAAACACCATGATGACAAAGTGAAAACATGTTTTAGACATCTTTTCAAATGTATTGAAAAAGAAACACAGAAAATATTAATTTACATAAGTATCACCCTTGAGTCAATACGTTGTAGAAGCACATTTGGCAGTGATTACAGCTGAGTCTGTCTGGTTAAGTCTCTAAGAGCTTTTCACACCTGGATTGTGCAACATTTACCCATTATTATTTTCAACATTGTTCAAGCTCTGTCAAATTGGTTGTTGATCATTGTTAGACAAACATTTTCAGGTCTTGCCATAGATTTTCAAGTAGATTTAAGTCAAAACTGTAACTTGGCCACTCAGGAACATTCAATGTCCTCTTGGTAAGCAACTCCAGTGTAAATTTGGCCTTGTATTTTAGGTTAGTGTCCTGCTGAAAGGTGAATTCATCTAACAGTGTCTGGTAGAAAGCTGCCTGAACAAGGTATTCCTCTAGGATTTTGCCTGTGCTTAGATCAATTCCATTTATTTTTTGTCCTGAAAAACTCCCCAGTCCTTAACGACTGCAAGCATACCCATAACATGATGCAGCCACCACTATGCTTGAAAATATTGGGAGGGGTACTCAGTAATGTGTTGTATTGGATTTGACCCAAACACTTTTATTCAGGACAAAAAGAGAATTGCTTGGTGACATTTTTTTGCAGTATTACTTTAGTGCCTTGTTGCAAACAGGATGCATGTTTTGGAATATTTCTATTCTGTACCAGCCTTCTTTTCGCTCTGTCAATTACGTTAGTATTGTGGAGCAACTACCATGTTGTTGATCCATCCTCTGTTTTCTCCTATCACATTCATTAAATTGTAACTGTTTTAAAGTCACCATTGGCCTCATGGTGAAATCCCTGAGGGATTTCCTTCCTCTCTTGCAAATGAGTTGGGAAGGATGCCTCTATCATTGTAGTGATTGGGTGTATTGATACACCACCCAAAGTGTAATCAATAACTTCACCATGCTCAACAGAACATTCAATGTCAGTTTAAATGTTTTTACCCATCTACCAATAGGTGTCCTTCTTTGCGAGGCATTGGAAAACCTCCCTGGTCTTTGTGGTTGAATCTGGATTTGAAATTCAGTGCTGGACTGAGGGACCTCAGATAATTGCATGTGTGGGGTACATTATTATTGCGCACATAGTGAGTCCATTTAACTTATTATGTCTTGTAAAGCACATTTTTACTCCTGAACTTATTTAGGCTTGCCATAACAAAGGGGTTGAATACTAATTGACTCAAGCCATCCGTTTTTTTGTAATGAATTAGTATTTAAAAAAATAAATAAAACACAATTCCACTCTGACATTATGGGGTATTGTGTGTAGGCCAGTGACCCCCCAAAAAATCTAAATTGAATCTATTTTAAATTCAGGTTATAACACACCAAAATGTGGAAAAAGTCAAGGGCTGTGAATACTTTCTGAAGGCACTGTATATTTTGGAGCAGTAATAGCGAGTAGGCGTTCCACTTGCTCTTTATATTGGACCGTTTCCAGCTCACGTGAAAAGTTTGGGGATGTGCATAAAACCCTCCACAGTCTACGTAGTTTTAGGCCTAAAATTATATGCCCACGGGAAGCAATTATGGTGCCTGTAACTTTATTTAGACATAGGCTATTTCAAACCAGTTGTTTTATTTTATTCTAATTTGATTAGGATTATTTGCTGTCTTTAGGTTTTATCATAAATTGCCTGGATTGATGCGCCAACGATTAATAATGACACATTTATAACATTAATGTGCACCAGTTTTATTAAATGATCCTTTCAACTACTACTACTAGTTTTATTGTATTAGCCATCAATTGTCCCATTAACAACCACCCATATTAGCAAACTTATTTAATTCCAAACTTCACATTTCTCTGGTATAAGCTACTTATTGTAATGAATGATATCAGTAAAATGCCTGCAATAAGTGGTCGGTATGGTCGGTGTTGATAATTTTCGTTTAGTCTTATCAATAGTGAATTCAATCTTGCTTTTGACAACGTTAGGCATGTCCATGGCTCAGACATAATGCACTTTACAGTAGGCCAATATTCGTGTGAATGCTATGTTATCAATATATTTCCATATGGAAGCCATGCAATTACTGTTCAAAAACATTTAACATGTTTTGCAAATATGGGATACATTTTGTTTCTGTAGGCTATTTAACAAACTAAACTACAACGGACTAACATTCAAATAGGAGTTGATGACAATGCAATACATAAAAGACCGTAAATACACAACTTGAAGCAACCACATATTTAGCCATGGAGCACGTCCCGATTGGCCCGTGAGGCGTCAAGCCTCGACACACCTTCAACTTGCTTACACACTTACCTTGTTTATTCAAGTTGCTGCGCCCCTAATTCTGGTTGTGAAAATAACACAAGTATTTGACACACCCCTGAAGCTATAGCGACCGCCAGAGCTTAAAACTTGACCAAACCGGCCCCACGCGTGCATCGGCCACCTTGCCATTTTTGTCTATCCCCACCAGACGCATTCATGCAGATTAAAATACCAAAACCAACTGAGAAGCAACTCTTATTAACTTTGGGACAGGTCGGAACACACAAAACATTCATGGACATTTAGCTAGCTTACTGTATATAGCTAATTTGTCCTGGGAGATAAACAGTGGGTTGTTATTTTACCTGAAATGCATATGGTCCTTTTTTTTCGCTGGATCTTTGTAAGCAGTTTGGATGAAACAATGAAATAACGCTTGGACATGTAATGTGGCCGGTCTAGTCAGCATGTTAGATTTACCATTACATTGGGTTTGTTCAAATAGAACCCCCCATGTCTGAACCATGGTAACTTAGTCTGGCACTTGTATTGAAATATAATATCATTTAGCATGAAACATTCAGCAAGTATTCCAACAGGGCTATGATATTATCTGCTGTCACCATGACAAACACATTGTGCCTCCCACAAAGGACAAGAAACACACAAACACATAACAGATGAAGTATTTTTAAAGATCTTTTGGGGCATTGGTAGGGCTGTGGCTGTCACGAAATTGTCGGCAGGGGATTGTCAAGCAAACAACTGGTCTGTCTCAGGTAATTGACCTGTTAATTAACATAAAGACATTTAGCCTCTCCTGGCTTCCACACATAGCCTACAAGCCATTTTAAAATGACTATGCCAAATTGTTGTGGGCTACACTAGTTCATTTATCTGACAAGATTTGCTTATAATTCTGTGGCATTATTTTATATTATGAAGAATACAATTAAACAAAGCTGAATAAAATAGGACATTTTCTCCAAACAATTTGAGGGAGTGTCACATGCGTCTATTGTGTGTTGAGCGGTTAACAAAGAAACAGGTCCTCCTATCTGCTTCATTTAGAGTTACTAATGTAACTTTAGTTGTACAAACGTTGGGCTATATGTTTTGATTTATAATACATTGTACTTCTTCATGATGAGACTAATGATGATTTGAAAAAAGTTGCTTGAAAGGCATGAGCTCTGCTGTTTTTTGTGCAGGCTGTACACACTCCAATAGTCACTTATTCACAATTTGACAAGCACTTGAAAATGCCTCGAAGTTCAGCTTTACCGACAAAGACATGGTTCCACCAGTGGTGGTATACACACCCCACTTTGGGTGGAGTCTCCTCCTTCTCGCTAAACATTGTATCTTTATTGCTAGGCAGGAAACTAAGTGATACGGGCAATAAACTGTTCCTTACCCCTTAACGTGACCTGGACACCCTTCATCGCTAATTCATGGCTCTCTCCCCTTATCAATGCCGGCCACATGTGATCGTTTTCCCTACACTCAGTACATTCCAAGCTTAATTGCACCTTAATATACCTTCCTCCTAACTTCTGGTGTAGACCCTAGACTATGGCACCCCTCATGTCTCTAGCATAACTAATGATTAATAATATTTGAAGTTTAGAAATCCAAATTCATCACCTCCATAGTACAAAAATCAACCTATTCTATTCTGTGCAAGAAATAAATATTCCAAACATAGTCTGGGGCAGTTGTGGGATGTGATAGTGGTTGTATTAATTTGGGATCTAACATCCCAAAAATATTTTTATGCAATGTGGCTGACACAACAGATCAGCACTTTTAGCTTAAAATGTTGATAAACTATTAGGCTCTCTCTTCACATTATATGTGCAGCAATGCACACATGGTAGTAGGCTATAAGCACAAATGTTCCACTAGCGGAAAACACCATTATCAAAAGTGACCACAAATGCAGTTATGAATGTAATGTTTTTAACTTTAGTTTTGATACAAACCCTATTAAAACATACAGGCCTATAGGCTAGGCTACTCTGTCATGTACTTCTAGAAGTAGTGGTTGGAGGAGTCAGGCGCAGAGAGCAGGGTAGTTGATATGTGGAATGTTTATTCCCAAAACCACAGTGTCGGTCAACGCCACACACACGGGCGCAATAAGACCCAATCCAAAACAACAAGACAAAACGGTTCGAGAACAAAATGCTTCCACAGAAATCACACACATTAAATAACAGAAAACAAGCCCGCACAAAAGCCCAAAAACAAAACAAGAAACAGGTGCAACTAATCAGACAAAACTAAATGAAACAGAAAAGGGGATCGGTGGCAGTTAGTAGGCCGGGGCTCGGCGGTCCGAACAGGAAGAGGCACCATTTTCAGCGAGATTCGTGACATACATGAGGTGTGCGACTATGACTCGAAACATAGGGGGCATCATTCAAAAGTAATAATTTAGAATTCACAAGTGATAGGCTAATATTGTCACTCATCAGACTATTCTTGATTTAATCTGGTCTTTACATATACTAAATAATACATGTGTGACATTTGTTTGGATTTAGAATGGACCATTATCATGCACCTGTATGGAAACAGGCAGCGGGAAAAAATATGTCATCTATGCACTTAAATAGGGAATGGAGGACACTTTTCCACGTGGTTTATTTTCAATTTAAGCAAAGTTCTTAATATTAAGAAAGTTGAGAAATAAATATAGTAGGCCTAGCTTATAGAAAGCTGATGGGATCCTCCTCTTTTAATTTGCTGTTTTCTCCCACAATTGCATAGCCTATAGAAATGTTGCGTAACATGAGCTGATGGGCTCTCATGAAGTGTTTGATTAGATTTTCGAAATATATTTGCATTGATGTCAGAGTGATTAGAGAGACAATGAGTGCTGAGTACCAGGCAGTTAGCAAGTTTGGTAGGCTACTAATGACCAGCAGCAGCATCAGAGCTTTGAGAAGCCTAATTACCGTGACTAAACAGTCACGTAGAATTTGACTGGCTTCATGACTCGTGTCCGCCGGTGTGGCGGTAATATGGTCACCACAACAGCTCTAGGCATAGGGAAATGTACCTTAAAAAAACTAGGTAGAGATCATATAGTACAAACTTACAGTACCCCCTAAACAGTCGCCTTAGTAGGCTCTCCCAAAGTGCTGGTTGACTTTGACTGTGCTGATGTAGACAACCAGATTAATAAGGAAGAACTGTCTCTGTTCCTCCAGCAGCACCACGTCCATCTGTACCTACACACAACCATATGAAATAATACATAAATTAGTATAATTATTATTCACTTTGGTAGAGAAACAAAAGTCACGGCGGCATCTGCCAATAACTGATAATTGAATCAAGCTAAAAATACACCTTTCCCTCTGCATCCTTGTACTTGATCAGGAAGTGCTGGCCCTGGTAGTCATAGGAGAAAGGCTCCTCATTGGCCAGCACCATGGAGACAGGCGTGCTGACACACCAGAAGGGTATCTGGGACTCATCCAGCAGAGTCAGGCTCATCATGCAGCAGTTCTACACACAGAGAGGAGAGAAGAGAGAAAAACACAGACAAATGCTGCTTTAGCTAAAAATAAGTGTTGATGGTTTATGCCATCTGTTATTTCATTGCTATGTCAACGTTAGGTAGGCCTTATGACAGGTGGTTGCTGTAAACTAAACAAGTGAGTCAGTGTTCCTTTCCTGTACCTTCACAGTCCCCTCCAGAGCATCAGACCTCCAGGGCAGGCTGACCCTGGCAGAGAGAGGGGTCTGCCGAGACTGGTTACTCCTGATGATGGCATTCAGCTGGATGAAACCTTCATTGATTTGACCTGTGATAACCACAAGGTTCACATCAAGACATCAACAGCCTATGGTCAAGTAGCTGTGTAGAGCAACTACAAGGCAGAGGAATGAAGACTTGACTCAGTAACTTGATCGAGGGCACACAGTACTGTAGGAAGTTTCAGTAGACATGATATTAAACAGTGTCACTAAGCTAAAAACAACCCAACTATCATTCTCCTCAGGAGCCCAGGCTTCTCACCTTCTGTTTGAACGCCTGGGGAATTTCTCCACAGTAAGAAGCTACAAAGGGGTAGAGTACGGTGTCTAGATGGAAAATGAATGCCAGCTCTTCCATTCAAATGTAAAATACAACACTTAAGCTCGCCAGACCTCCAATAGACGAGTCAATGAGACGAGATTTGGAAGGGCGGCCACGCGAGACTATGATAACCCTGAGCCCTGTGGACAGTGGTTTATTAACCTTTCCGGCAGAAGAGCTGAGGGAAGTGGCCAGACATGATCTCCGTCACAGTGTTGTGGAGGGTAATGTGTAGCGTGTAACCATGGAGACCGTAGTTTGGGTCCACGTCGTCAAAAAGAGGCCTGGTCTCTGGAATGGTGTAGGGGCTGGGAGAAAAAGTGATAGAGAGAGACAGAGACACAGACGAGAGAGAATTAATGTAAAACAGAGGCCTATAAGACCATTCCCACCTGTCACCAGGAGAGGGAGATAGCACACCATCTGCAAGTCTACAGCTCTGTCACATCAACCCAAAGAACCAACGTAGAAGCAGTGTGCAGTAGGCACAAATCATCTTAGACATTTCTTATTTTATTCGGATCCCCATTAGCTGTTGAAGCAGCAGCTGTTCTTCCTGGGGTCCACACAAAACATGACAAAATACAGACCACTAATAAAAAAAGAACAGCAACAGAAATATAAAACAAAATAACATTTTAAAAAATCATGGGAGTGCGTGTGTCTCTTCACAGTCCGCATTGTTCCTTGTGTTGTTGTTTTATATGTTTTATTTCCAATTTATTTTATTTCTTGCCTCGAGTTACTTTGCTCTATACAGTACCATGCGTTTCCCTGCCTCTGTTCTGGCTTGGGGACTGTGAAGAGACCCCTGATTGAGTGTCTTGTGGAGTATGTATGGGTTTTTGAGCTGTGTGTTAGCTGACTGAACATACAATTCGGTACATTCCTCACGTCAATACTACTTACAAAGCAGTGATGCAGTCAATCTCTCCTCCACTCTGTGCCAGGAGAGACTGTCATGCATGTTATTGACATTGGTCCTAAGTGTACATTTGAGGGCCAGAAGAAGTGACTGATTGTGTGCCATTAGTTTATCATTGTCAACAGCTGAACTCAAATTAGTTTATAGATGTTAAATATTGAAATTAACTATTTTCTTGACTCTCAAGAGTTTGAGGGTAGAGTGCCTAGAGTACACTTGGCAATGGGAACTGCAACAACACAAGCATTATATAGAAACTAACAGACTAATGTACTTTTAACAAATAAGCAGCAAAAATAATATATGAATAATGTATAACTCCGGGTTAAATAGTGGAACAAAGAATCTGACCCTTAGTCATTTTAGGGGACATCGGTCTTCAAAGACACTTTGAAGCAGCCAGCGGGCCATCTGTGGGTAATAAAGCTATGGAAAAAGGTGAATACAGAGAGTTGCGGCTGGCCTGGACCCGGGTGGGGGCGGGGGAAGCCAGGGGCTGCATACCAAACAGACGAGCCCAGGAGACTCCTTTCCAACAGCCTGTGGTAGTGGAAGGTGGCCATCACAAAGGCTATGGACGACTGGCCCTGTGGTGAGAAACGGGGTTTAGACGTCATCATTATTCAATCATTAAGATCATATTATTCCCCTCCTAATCATCATCCTCTTCCTGATCATCATAATTATTATCATCAGGGAATAGAGAAACACCATCATTACTCAATATCTTCCTTTCCCTCCGAATTATCCTCATCATCATTGGGGAATAGACCAATACCATCATTATCACCCTCGTTATCGTTCTCCTCTTCCATCATTATCAGCAACAGATCAACTCATCATCAGCACATACTGTGAATGTTGGCCTACCCTCCAGATGCCGATGACGATGCCTGGCGACAGCAGCACCAACTTGACCAGTCTGTCTCCACCAATCACCTGGCTGCTCTTAGAGATGGTGTCAATATCCAACTGAGCCATCAGAGACTTCCAGCCTGGCCTGAAGGGTGGAGGTGACAGAGGGGACAGAGGGGGAAGGGGAGAGGGCAGTTGAAAGACGAGAGCTCTTTTCACTCAAAGGACCAAAACCTCCCAAATATGATTTGATATTGGATGGCTAGAAACACGGGTGGTAGGAGATGGAGGGAACAAGAAAGAAATGGTGAGGAGGGAAAGAAAGCAAACTCACTTGATGGCGCTGGGACATTTGAGGGGAACTCTCTTGACACCGTGAAGCTGTATGGTAGAGAGTTGGTGGAAGGCGGGCCATGAACCGTTGGTCCAGCACAATGTCACTGACGAGTCACTGTAGTAGGTGTGGCTCTGTTCAAAAGTCCCCTCACAGACTGACCTGTCACACACTGTGATCTCCCAGGCCACATGCTGCTCTCTGAAACAGAGAACAAGAGGAGAACAATTTAATGAAGTGATACTGACATGGTTTTCATACATTTTAGTAGTTTTCAATACGGTATGTTGCCAAAACAAAGTTTATTGGTCACGTGCACATGGTGCAGTGAAATGCTTACTTGCTAACCCTCCTCCTCAACGATGCAGTACAATATCAATCAAGAATCAAATACCAAATAGAGAAGTCCAAATATAACAAGTAATAAAAAGAAGGAAAAAATAAAAAGTTATGAGAAGTACAGCATGTACATAATAGAATATACAAAGCATGATTCAGTGTCAAGTCACTAGATCTCGAGTCCGAGTCCTTAGCATTCCAGTCCAAGTCCGAGTCCTTTATGCTCGAATCATCAGTTCTTTGTTACTAGTCAAAGATGCATTTTGTAACGTAGAAAGTTGGATAAATGACTGTTTTGAACAGCTAATACAGTAGCCATCTGACATTTGCCGTTGTAGCTATAATGTTGAATAATGCAAGGGAGAGAGACTTTCTGACAACAAAGTCACTACTGGTTGAGTCTGGGTCCAAGCCATCACTGGTCGAGTCCGAGTCGAATCACGAATCCGAGTCAAGTCCGAATCTTGGACTCGAGTACTACAACAATGATATGATTTCTAAAATGTGTCAAATTATGATGACTGTTTCTGTATATGTTGTTCTGACTATGTCAGTATTACTTAATGGAAAACATATCTATCTTTCTGTAAACTGTTTATGACTGAGCCCATACAATGTAAGCCAAATAAATTCCCATTCTACCCTCATTGTTCAATAAAGCATTTGAAGGAAGAAACCAACCAATGTGTTTTTGGCTATTGAAATCACAGCACTGACAATGACCCACTAAAACTGAAATGACTTGCAGATAGCTGAAATTAAATCGCATGTATTAGGATACATTTCTGACCCAGTTCTTTCTACAAACACAGCCCAGGGATACCCCCACATGATGATGTATACGGTGTCTGCTGGCAGCAGCCCCATCATCCAACATAAATTAAATAACAGAATAAAACGAAGAACCCCAACAGCCAGGAAGCCCTGGGAGAATTCCATTGACTCTGTGTTGTTTTGTTCATCTGACTGTTGTCATATGAAATTATCATTACCTGGGTAAATCGCAACCTCCTGCATTGCAAGAACCCACAGGTCTCCAGAGGTAGTAGTCTGGGCAGGTGGAGATGTAGGGAGGGGTGGGGGTCAAGTCATTTATTTAAGCAGAAACACAATTATTTCTCCATATGCTGCAGCCACTGCCATGGAACTCTGAAGTTGAGTGCCAGCGTTGCTTCTAATCAGAGGTTAAAAAAATAAATAAATAAGAGCTGAAAACAGCAGAGGAAATGCTAAGTGAGCTTTCACCCATGTGTGTTCTTATCAGTATTCCCCATAGCACGGATCTCATTTCAGACAGAAACTCCCTCCCTGTGCTTTAATAACTTGGTCATTAACAGAGAGGAGAAAAACAAATGGAAGCGGATTGATCTCAGATTGTTATGAAAACGTTTCTGTAGTTAGAAACATATAAGATTAGCATTCCCACAACATTTTGTTGAAATAAAATTTGATCTGAGAAATTAAGCTCATTGATTGCACCCAAATTGAAACAGCACCATCTAGTGGTCAAAATCTGGTAATATCAGGATGAAGGATGTGATAACTTCAATGACAAATCTCTCTGAATAAGGAATAAATAAACTGAGAATACTTTACATAGGATGAAGAAACAATACCCAGAACCGCAACTCCATACTCCACGTCAGTCATAGAGAACTGATACTATATAGTCACTGTTGGGGTGGGATTGGTGTGGGGCGGGGCGTGGCGTGGGTCCTTGGGTGGCTTTTGACCATGTCTTTGGATTCCTCATGTCTTACTCATTGTTAGAAAAAATGTTTGGTCCAAATCTGATTATTTAATTGATTATGGCCAATCTGGATGCAATCATTTATCGTCATTTCTCAGATCAAATAATATTTCAACTAAATAATGTTGCAGGAACAATTTCAGAACAATCTGAGATGGTGGGAGTCGAAATCCTCTTTCTTGTGCTTTTCGAGGTGGAACGACCAAGGCGTTTTATATTTCGGAGGCTCGTATCATCTCCATTAGGGGTGTGCCGACATGGCCATAGACGTATTCGTAATTGGATCTGTAAATTGACAGTTGATAGTCAGATTGGATATGCCTAAATAGATGTTGTCAAAATACCTAAATAGACGTTGTCAAAATCCCCCCCTGCATGTTTATAGACCAAACAACTGCAGATTAGGAGCAGCACGCGGAGGGATGTCTGTGTCCTAAACTTGCAGTGGGCAGACAAGCTTGCTGTCACTTAGTCAGCCTGTGCAGTTCACATTTTTACCCTACCCGCTTGTTAGATATTATGCACATTGATAGCTTGGTAGGCTAGCAAACGTCCTTCGCCATTTGATTTATCATAGCATCAGGCTAATACAAGGCAGCAGCAATCTAAATGATCAGACCGAAACAAGTGAGAAGTGAACGGATTCAGGTGAAGTTATGAAGAGAAGTGAGTGAACTGAGAAATACACCTTCGCTCTACCCAATCAAAGCAGCAGGATCAATGTACAGCCCGCCCTTCTCTTTACAAACAACTCAACTGCTTAGTTTGCCTATTTAGTCCACATAGCACCTCGCACTTGATTGAAAGACGCACGCTGGCACCCGAAATACCTTTACTCGTTGTCTGACTATTCAGCACAACCCTAATCCCCATGCTTTAACCTGAACCCCGAATAACAGGGAAGCGCTTCAAAATACACCGTTTTTAACTTGGCAGAGAGAATATGAGATTACCTTGACAGCGCTGAATGAAGCCTGGAAATCCCACGGTGTTATAGCTATGTAAATACTTGGGATGCACGATATAAAAATCTGTGAACATATCGGAATCGGCCGATATTAGCTAAAAATGTCAACATCAGTATCGGCCCGATGTCTATTTTAAAGCCGATGCGCAAAACCGATGTCAAAGCTGACGTGCATACCTATATAAACATAGGTACATTAAGTAATAACGGCATGTAAAATTTTGCGCTACACTTGCAACACAGCATTCCTAACCTAGCCCACAATGTCTGCTGTGTGGATCGAGCAGTCATCAAGTCGAGCAGTTATTTGAAAGAGTTTCAGCGAGACAACTCATTGCCCTTGACAATCAGCCGTTCTCTGTCGTGGGAGATGTTGGCTTTCGCCGACTGGTCGAGCCCCGATACACATGTTGCCCTTCCGGAGTTACACAGTAATAGCGTCACTGCTATTATCTTCACGACATACAATGGAACACCGTTTGGGTCTTTGCGTGTCAAAAAAGACACGTCAAATAACACTATTTGAAGCGTTAAATAAGCTTTTAATTTGACACATCAAATAACACATTTCTATTATAGAATGTTGTGCGTCATGAATTTGCACGTGCAAGCCAAGCTATTTGTTCGACTACAACATCTGGGGTAGCTAGCTTTAGCTTGGTACCTAGCTAGCACCAATACAACCAGCTTGAAAACAATGACCAGTAGAAACTGCAGTCATTTTCATTATTCTTAGCCATGATTTAGGAATCGTTGTAAGTATTAGCTAGGTAGCCATTAGCTAGGTTGTTCACCTATTGAAATTGAACTTCAGTTCATGAAAATAAATAGCTAGCCAGCTACTTAACCCTGTTGCCCAAAACTAATGTTATAAGCAGCCAGCTAGCTTCATCTGGCTAGTGATGCTCGACAAGACCGGGTTAGGTGTTGTGAAGCTAGCCACAATAAGGATTAGGCACAATAGTGGAATTTGCAGTTTGCCTTCAAAATAAAAGTACCTCTGTGAAAGTGATGCAGAAGGTTACATTTGGTGGAATCGTGCTATATTTAGACTAGATAATGCTAAACAAGGTTGGAATGTGAAGCAATGAAAAGGGGTAACAGTCTACTCAATACCCACAATATTTTTTTCCAACATCTTCCTCAGAGTTAACAGACTCAGAGTTAACATCCACGCAGTATTGCTTTTCCTCGGGAATGGTGTTCAATACACATAGGTTGACAATAAATGTGGCTAAAGTCACAGTTGTTTCAGAGTCCCACAATAAGAGCTACGATGCTAATGTTCTCTGTGTGTCAGAGAGTAGACTGATAACCCATGTCATTGATCCACAATCCATAGGTAAGGCTGTACAGTGAAATAAGTATGCCCCCAATGCAATTCTAAAGTATAATACATCCAGTGTGATTTCAACTGATTTTTGGCAAATTAAAAAAAAGTATTCTGTTGATTTTATATAACATTCCAACCTCGTTAGCATGATCTATTCAATTATGGCATAATTCGACCATTTGTATTCATTTGCGTCACTGTCAATAACACACTTTTATTTCGAAGGCTAACCGCAAAGTCCACTATTGTGGCTAATCCTTATTGTGGCTAGCTTCACATAGATGGGTCTGACCACCATTAATCAAATAAGAACTGTCTTATAAATTAGGGTTATTTTAGATGAAGACACCTAGCTATATAATTAGCTAGCTAACTATAGCTACTGAAACAGATTGTCGTTTTGCTATGTTTTGGGGGAAGAACATTCTTTGCATCCATGAGAGCTAGCTAGCTTTTTTTTATGACCAGCACTGTAGGTGCATGAACTTTACCAACATCATAGCATACGTATCTATGAATTGTTGTGACATATGAAATACGAGTGCTAGTGTAATCAACGTGTAATAACTACGTAAAACATTTATGAAAGCGTTAAAATATTATGTGACGTGCAGTCATATTCAGGTCCTGATTGGTCAACAAGCTTATTTAAATAGCAGACCCAAACGGCGTTCCGTAGTATGAGAAACGACTGAACAAATGAACAACGAAACAGCACAGCAAGTAAGTGAAAGAAATAGGCTTTGATTATGTTTTACTGGTAATGTGGGCATACGTAAATACCAACAAAATAACTTTTTGGTCAGTGTGGTGTGTGTAACCTTGATTTAACTAGGCAAGTCAGTTAAGAACAAATTATTATTTACAATGACAGCCTACACAGGCCAAACCCGGACGACTCTGGACCAATTGTGCACCGCCCTATTCACGGCCGGATGTGATACAGTCTGGATTCGAACCAGGGACTGTAGTGACACCTCTTGCACTGAGATGCAGTGCCTTTGACTGCTGCGTCCATGTGTGTTTTAACTATTTAACTGAACTAGAATGCTTAAAAGGCCGCTAAAATGTTTGTTTTTTTGGTAAGGAAAATATTGGATATTGGTATTGGCCAAAAATGTCATATCGGTGCAGGCATAGAAAATAGCAGCCAAATAACTGGTTGATGTGTAATAAGTTCTTAAAGGCCCAGTGCAGTCAAAAATGTGATTTTTCTTTATGTTTTATATATATTTCCACACTATGAGGTTGAATAATCCTGTGAAGTTGTGAAAATTATGATAATGCCCCTTTTTTTGTTAGAGCTATTTAAAAAGACTGCCTGAAATTGCAGCCTGTTTTGGAGGGATGGAGTTTTGGTATGCCTGGTGATACAGTAAATTAGTTAATACCAATAAGACAATTCCAAACCCCTCTGCCAATAACAGCTAGTTTTCAATTTTCCCCTCCTCACTCAAAACACTCCCAGACAGTCCGAGCAACATTTTTGCTCGAGAAATTACTCCTTGCTCAGCCAAAGCATTTTTTTTTTTTTTAAAGCAATCACAGTAAGGTACAGTTAAACTTCCCTTATTAATAGGCGATTATTAGAGACAGGCTTCTATTTTCTTAATCACACAGCTTTTGCTCATTTGCATAGTTAAAACTGCAATATGTAACTTTTTGGGTGACCTGACCAAATTCACATACATCTATTCACATACACATTTCTAGCATTCTCATTGAAAGCAAGTCTCAGAAGTGGTAGATCTGTTCTATGTATTTTTATGCTTCTATGTTTAAGTTTAGTTTTACTTTCAATTTTGTACACCAGCTTCAAACAGCTGAAAATACACCATTTCTGGTTATGGAAAATATATTTCAGTGGGTTTAGATGGTACAATGATTCTACACTATATTTCCTTGTTTTGTCACAAACAGAAATTAGGCAAACTATTAGATTTTTTGCAACCAGGAAATAGCAGAGCGATTTCTGCATAGTGCATCTTTAATTGTTTAATTCCAGCATTCACTTCCAGCATTTTAATACATTTCTTCATTTCCAGCACTAATGTGTTATCATTTACACACTGTAACCACATTTACAACCACAATTACATATCGTAGAAAAACAAATCCAGAAAGATGTGATTGAAATGCAGACAGATAATTTGTTCATTTGACATGGTGGGATCGATTTGTCTCTGTACAATTAATAATGTCATCAAATGAAGGTGGAAAAACCATTATGCGCAACTATTGATATAACAGCCATCATATTGAAGTCAACTTGGAGTCACGCGACAATATGGTGTGTGGTCTTCCCATTACAACTCAGGATATGCAGTATATTAGGCTACAGATTAAATAAGTGATGAACTTCACAGGGAGTGTGGGAGAAAGATGTACATATAGGGAGAAACCTAATACTGTACCACAAGAGAAAGATACATTTGCCATTCTGGTAAAATGCATTGTCTATTATATAGGACAGGAGGCCAGAGTAAGGCCATGAGAGCATAGGACAGCTGGACAAACCAAGGTCAGAGGGACATACAAAGGAGGGGGTCAGCCAAATGACCAACGGATGGACTATAGACATAGGGCATATATTTTTAGGACATGAAGAGAAGAGACACAGTCTATGAGTCCTAATAAGGACAGACATACCAAAGAACACACCAGGCTGAACGTAAGGGGGCCCATAGCATAAGATGGGCATGTATTATTTTTGGGACATGAAGACGTCCTGCCACTATTATAACTTAACTGAAAGCAGATATGGGTGTTATCGAGCTGAACAAGCAGGATGCACAGATTGGGATATAATGGTGGCAGATGGACTGAGGGAAGTAACTTCATTTGCATGTGGGATGGACTCACATGTTGTATGTGTATATATCAAAGCCAGTGCTCTGGAAAAGTGTGTGTTCCGCGGACCATCTAGGCTTCTGATATGTTTTGTATTAAAAGCCTATATTGAATTCACAAGTTCTTGTAAGTGTTACATTTTGTTACGATTATCCACGACAGGAGGTGAAAGTGCAAGGTGATGAGGTTGATGCTCATTTCCAATAAATATTGAGGATCTTATTCTGGTGACATGATGATCGATGCTTGACTACCGTTTGACAAATACAAATATTCTCCCCCTTATCCGGAATAATAATAATCTCAACATGTAGACTGTATCTGCGAGCTGTTGGCTAGAGTGCACGTAAGACTAGAGTAGGCACATTTGCGACAAACCTATCGGTAGAGATGAAAATGCGATGGAAACACATTGAACTTTAGAATTTTATTCAGTCCATGAAAATGAAAAAGTACATTGTGTGTGCACTAGGACATCACATGCTGATTTTTTATCCACAACCTGAAACACACCACTGGTGGGAAAATGCACATATTTTCTATGTGGATTTTAGGATATTCGCATGAAAATCTGTCACCAATTGGATGGAACCCTAGCTTGTGTCGCATTTATTTTGTCTTAATATTCCTCTATATCCTTGACAGGATAATTATTTTCCTCTTTCGCTACATCCGCAATAACATCTGCTAAACATGTGTATGTGTCAAAAACATATTTTTTTTACTTTCGCCACTAGAGGTCAATCAGCTGATGTCTGGGGGTTTGTACCACAATCTATGGTCTGTACTCCCGAAGTAGACTCTTTTTGTGCTAGGTGATTTCAGCTGTTAGCAGCCAATGGCTGGAAACTACAAGTGTCATGGAACTTACAAATGTAGATCCTTCAAAACAGGGAAACAGATCCCAATCAAAGGTGTTATCATGTGCTCCACTAAGGCAGTTATTTATCTTATAAAAATGATGTGGGCGAGCGCAAATTAAAAGTACGAATCTTGGAGCACCATTAGGTGCAAAACTCGATTTACCCAGTTGCGGCCCACTTTTTAGAAGCGAACCACTCGATTTCGTCCCTGCGTTATATCGGTATTGAACATGTCACCCTCCCCGGGAGCAGGGGTGACCACGACAATTATTTGCTAAACGAGAGGCTGTCTGGATCTTTAATTTTCAGACCCTTGCTCCCTTCGGTCTCAACGTAGACTTTGATCTGAAGCCATTCATTTAAAAATATATATATTTTACCTTTATTTAACTAGGCAAGTCAGTTCTCACTCTTATGTTCTACAAACTAATAGTTTGTAGGTCTATGTAGCCAAATTGTATCTATGATCGTATGCTATCCATTCATGTTTTTTGTATGTTATTCTTATATCTGAGAATTAACCAATGATATCAGGCCACACCTGGCCATGATTACAGACACGTTTCCTTTGACACTATATAAACTAGTGACCCGCAGTGTTTGTCATTAAACCCTGACGAAGATGTTGGATATTAGGTTAGTGTGCGGCTCTCCTTTTCTTTTTCAAGCAGCCAATGGTTAGCAGCTTCCTACTCGCGATAAAAATGGATGACTGCCTTCATTTTTTGGAGTCATTACTGAATTATTTAATGTAACAAATAAAAACATTAAACCTTGTAAACAATTCATGGTAATTCAATGGTAACGTCGTAAACAATTAATTTAGACCCAGGCGTGTATTTTCTACAGCGTGCTGTTGGCCAGCTATTAAAAGGGACAGGTGGCTATTTGAGACTGCGATTAAAACAAGTTTCACAGTACTTCAATCGTTAGCCAGAAATGATTTGATATTGAGATAAAAAAAACGGCTGCATTGGACCTTCAACAAAGGTATTGCATAGTCCAAACATGACATTATTATCATTCTGGCTCGGGAGTTTCAAATAGTATGTTCTGACAATACTGGTATTGGAGTCTGTTTGTTTCTGTACCTACAGTGTAGCCCCAGCTACTGAGCCAGTTCAGTTACTAACCTGAGGACTTTCTCTGTGTGGCTGGGAAGACCTGTGAAGGGATTGATGGTTCTCAGCTCCTTCAACCACTTGGTGTGGTTATAGCCAGCTACGGTCCTAAAGTACAGCCTTCTCCAGTAGCCCCCTGGTCTCTCCTGAACTTTCATCACACTCAACTTCTCCACAACCTAAATGGAGGAGCAGACACATGATAATACATTTGGTTCATAATGCTATATTAGTACATACAAGCATACAGTATTCACTTACATACTAAATCATGAACTATTCACATACTCAATACATTGAGGGGGAAAAAAACTGCTGTATTATGTATATACACTGTGTGTACAAAACATTAGGAACACCTGCTCTTTCCATGACAGACTGATCAGGTGAATCAAAACCAATTTTATTGGTCACATACTAGGGTTGCACATTTTGGGGAATATTCTGAGGTGGAAACTTTCCGTGGGAATTAACAGGAATATACGCAAATTAATATTAATACCATTTAAATGTAGATGTTTTTTTGCATTGGATATATTTACCATATCATATGGAGACAGAAACATAAACATTTTACCTTATCTTAATAAGTAGACGTCATTGCAAATGATTAAATCCTTCCAAATGGAAAATAAATAAATACATGTAGTTACTAATTGAACTTTAATTGAATGGAAGGATTTCACTGAACAACAAAATAAAAGGGAATATTGAATGATCCCCAATGATCCATCGCATCTCCCAAAAACATTTTCAAGATAAAATTATAATCTATAAACTAAGCTTTGGTTGTCTTCTATGTCTTCTCCCTGAACTTCCTCAATGTCCACCTCTTGAACATCAGACTCTGAGGCCTCATCTTCACTGTCACTTTCCAATCTTGTTGAGGATGGCTCATTGTCCGGCTAAAAAAAAAACTCAAATTTGCCCGGACGGCCACCAATTTTCAACCCTTGTATTGGTCAGCTTGTTGCATGCTTTGGTGTGTGTTCCCAAACAAGGACCAGTTGCACTCTGAGGCAGCTGATGTTGGTGGGATTTGGAGGATGATGATCGATGCAACAGAGGAATAAGTCTTAGATCCACAAAGTCCCTTCCACCAGGTGTTATGATATGTTGGCACGACTGCCATATTGCATCTCAATCCCAAAGCCCTTGCTTGGAAGTGTACTTCGCCAGACTGCCAAGAACCTTGCCCTCATCCAGGCCAAGGTGGCGAGACACGGTAGTGATGACACCATAGGCCTTGATCTCCGCACCTGACAGGATGCTCTTGCCAGCATACGTGGGGTCCAACATGTACGCTGCGGCGTATATGGGCTTCAGGCAAAAGTCTTCACACTTTTTGATACATTTCAGAACTGCAGTTTCCTCTGCTTGGAGCAACGGTGAAGTGGTCAGGGCAGGACCGATTTCTTCTCTTACATTTGCACACTCAAAATTAATGTGGAAAACCACACTACAGACTGATCCAACTTTGATGTAATGTCCTTAAAACAAGTCAAAATGAGGCTCAGTAGTGTGTGTGGCCTCCACGTGCCTGTATGACCTCCCTGCAACGCCTGGGCATGCTCCTGATGAGGTGGCAGATGGTCTTCTGAGCGTCTGCCAAATGACTTAAATGTAAATGTAAATGGATCTCCTCCCAGACCTGGACTAAAGCATCCGAAATGCCACCCCACACCATGACTGACCCACCGCCAAACCGGTCATGCTGGAGGATGTTACAGGCAGCAGAACGTTCTCCACGACGTCTCCAGACTCCAGTCACATGTGCTCAGTGTGAACCTGCTTTCATCTGTGAAGAGCACAGGGCACCAGTGGCGAATTTGCCAATCTTGGTGTTCTCTGGCAAATGCCAAACGTCCTGCATGGTGTTGTGCTGTAAGCACAACCCTCACCTGTGAACGTCGGGCCCTCATATCATCCTCATGGAGTCTGTTTCTGACCGTTTGAGCAGACACATGCACATTTGTGGCCTGCTGGAGGTCATTATGTAGGGCTCTGGCAGTGCTCCTCCTGCTCCTCCTTGCACAAAGGCGGAGGTAGCGGTCCTGCTGCTGGGTTGTTGCCCTCCTACGGCCTCCTCCACGTCTCCTGATGTACTGGCCTGTCTCCTGGTAGCGCCTCCATGCTCTGGACACTACGCTGACAGACACAGCAAACTTTCTTGCCACAGCTCGCATTGATGTGCCATCCTGGATGAGCTGCACTTCCTGAGCCACTTGTGTGGGTTGTAGACTCCGTCTCATGCTACCACTAGAGTGAAAGCACCGCCAGCATTCAAAAGTGACCAAAACATCAGCCAGAAAGCATAGGAACTGAGAAGTGGTCTGTGGTCACCACCTGCAGAATCACTCCTTTATTGGGGGTGTCTTGCGAATTGCCAAAAATTTTCACCTGTTGTCTTCCCATTTGCACAACAGCATGTGAAAATTATTGTCAATCAGTGTTGCTTCCTAAGTGGACAGTTTGATTTCACAGAAGTGTGATTGACTTGGAGTTACATTGTGTTGTTTAAGTCTTCCCTTTATTTTTGTTGAGCAGTGTACATATGAGATGAGTAATGCGAGATATGTAAACATTCTTAAAGTGACTAGTGTTCCATTTATTAAAGTGGCCAATGATATCAAGTGTGTAGGTAGGCAGCCGCCTCCCTGTGCTAGTGATGGCTGTTTAACAGTGTGATGGCCTTGAGATATAAGCTGTTTTCAATCAACCGGTCCCAGCTTTGATGCACCTGTACTGACCTCGGCTTCTGGATGGAAGTGGGGTGAATAGGCAGTGGCTCGGGTGGATATTGTCCTTGATGATCTTTTTTGGCTTCCTGTGATCGGGTGTTGTAGGTGTCCAGTGGAGGGCAGGTAGTTTCCCAGGTGAAAGCAGGTAGAATCCAGGTGAAAGCTATGATCCCTTATTGATATCACTTGTTAAATCCACTTCAAATCAGTGTAGATGAAGGGGAGGAGACAGGTTAAAGAAATATTTTTAAGCCTTGAGACAATTGAGACATGGATTGTGTATGTGTGCCATTCAGAGGGTGAATGGGCAAGGCAAAATATTTGAACAAGGGATGGTGGTAGGTGATAGGTGCATCGGATTGAGTGTGTCAAGAACTGGCGCACCAGATTGTGTGTCAAGAAGCGCAATGCTGCTGGGTTTCACGCTCAACAGTTTCCTGTGTGTTTCAAGAATGGTCCACCACCAAAAGGACATCCAGCCAACTTGACACTACTGTGGGAAGCATTGGAGTCAACATGGGCCAGCACCCCTGTAGAATGCTTTCGACACCTTGTAGAGACCATACCCCTAAAAATTGGGCTGTTCTGAGGGCAAAAGGGTGTGCAACTCAACGGTAGGAAGGTGTTCCTAATGTATTGTACACTCAGTGTAGATTGGGTATGTAAATTTTTCATGTTGTAAAGTAAATAAGTAGTGTGTAATATGTATGCTGTGCATGTTTGTATCTGCTTCTTGTATTTGAATTCACACTGCTTTGCAAGCTTGCCCTCTACTTTGTCCCTAGTGGGATAATTAAAAGTGTTATTCAATTGAAATTATACTGAACCTCGTCCATGTGCTTGGCCTTCAATTTCTTACTCTCCCCATATTTTGCAGAATAGATTTTACGCCACATTGCACTGCAAGAAAATTAGACAACATATTCAACTATTATGTGATTGAATAGGGTCGATAGATAGTGAAGAACAGTCTTACTGCCTCCGGATATAAAGTATCCTTACTTGTTTTTGGCCAGCTTATATAATAGCTTGTTGACGTAGCCAATGCAGTAGAGAGAAGATGCATCCAGGTTCCACAGGATCTTCATTAGGATCTCAGGTGGCAGTCTAATAGAACACAAATTACAATAAGGCTGGGTCAAAAAAAGGCATGAACTGGACACTTGCTAGCTGTCTCCTTGCCTAAATAAATATACTTTTATACCAATACTTGATATAGTCTAAAACAGCAATGCAAAATTGTCAAAGTTTTCCATACAACCCAGAATATTTAATAACATTACATTTGAACTTACTCTACTGGTTTGTCCTTCAGCCGCTTGAAATTTGAGACAAAATATCCACAGGAAAGTCTTGCTCACCCAACATTTAGAGTGCCGGTACTGCCGTTTTAAATGTATATAACCAGGCACATGCTCAAAACCATGTAAACACATGCAGACTTTGGTTACATGCATGCGCTGCCTGTACTTCTGTCTTGCGCATGCGCCTTTGGTCAGGAGCAAACAAATATTGATTATCACACAGAGAGATGCGTATTCATGTCGGGTTAATAACACTTTCCTGTGCATATTTTGTAAAAAAATTCGACCAAAACCACAGACAATAGGCAAAGTAGGTTCAAATGAAGTTTATTCAACATTCTGACTTGTAAAGGGACTGCTTGGAATTTTTTTAGGGAAATGAGTCAGTAGTAATTTGAATGCATCACCACGTTTCGTACCTAGCGGTCTCCAAGTCCACACAGCCAAACACGTTGTACTCAGGATACTTACAGCTAACACATTAATACAAACACAGACTGGATAGATTTGTCAACTGTTTATGAACACCATTTTGAATAATTAAATAAAATACTGTATAAAATACATTTATTCTAATTTCAATTCTAACCGTGGGACTTGGAGACAGTAGCAACTCTGCCCTTTCTCTCTGCAGATTACAGAACAGGACATGGATCATAGGAAACAGGTGGAGGTGCATTCTTGTCATACCTGCAACCAATCAGAGCATGCAAACAATTAATTCAAATGGACTAAAGCTCACACTTCCAAAGCACATGATGATTACTGTAATGCACAAGGCACCTACACTCTGTTACACATTAATTAAGTGTCAAAGTAGTTTGCTAGCTACTGTAACAAATGATGGAGAAGATGGCGGGAAGAGGATGTGGAACTTAAATCGGATAGCGGTGGAAATGAGGAAGAAAGGACTTTTGTACAAAATAATGGTAAAAGAAGCTAAATTGAAGGGGGAAAGGAAACTAGTGTTGATAATAACCCATCATATATCTGGTACGACTACATTTTCTGGGAATATTGGTGCCAAAACGTGGTGAATCCGTTGAAAATATGAAAGCTCTGGGTAAAGTAAAGTTGGTGAAGATCACAAAAATTGTTTTGATTTTTTTTGTTGGGTCTCAGGCAAGTTTGTGATTATGATGTGTCATGTTTTGAGCTACAGAAAAGAGCACCTGTCAAGGGAGTAATTTCTGGAGTCTTGAAAGAAAATTGACAGTAATGTACTGAAGAATATTCTTGGAAGTGGTCAATGAACATAGGATGAATTGTTTGGTTAATGGCAGTCCCACCTGACCCCAGTGAACTATGTCCTATCCAGTCAGAGCTTTTCTATCCAGGTCTTTGCAATGTCATCATTTTAAAATGTTTGGACATGTAGAAAGTGTCCCCAGTAAGAAGAAAGCCCGAGATGTGAGAAAGATCACTTTGAAG
Organism: Oncorhynchus masou masou; assembly: GCF_036934945.1. Taxonomy (NCBI): domain Eukaryota; kingdom Metazoa; phylum Chordata; class Actinopteri; order Salmoniformes; family Salmonidae; genus Oncorhynchus; species Oncorhynchus masou. The sequence continues at coordinate 50,389,607 of NC_088241.1, read as the reverse complement.
GGGTTTCCGAATGTGTAGCAGAAGATAACAGTCAAGGAGCAAGGTGTTGTAACTGTAGTGGAGAACATGTGGCGACATTCTTGGAATAACTGAATTGGGTGAAAGAGACTGAGGTTGCCAAACTCAGGGCAGTTGAGTCTCCTATGCAGAGGCGGTCAAAAGGGTAGAAAGAATGAGTATCTCTGAAGTTCTGGTGGTAGTGAATAACGAGCAAGACCCAAAAATAATTAATGTGAAGAAAGTGGACTGTCTCTCTTTTATAGTGATGAATCAATTGCAGCTGAAATATTTCTGGATTAAAAGGTTTCACATCTGAGGAAAGGATGGTCATGGCTCACATCAACACCATTATCCCAGAAACCCTAGACCCACTCCAATTTGCTTACCGCCCAAACAGATCCACAGATGATGCCATCTTTATTGCACTCCACACTGCCCTTTCCCACCTGGACAAAAGGATCACCTACGTGACAATGCTATTCATTGACTACAGCTCAGCGTTCAAAAACATAGTACCCTCAAAGCTTATTACTAAGCTAAGGATCCTGGGACTAAACACCTCCCTCTGCAACTGGATCCTGGATTTCCTGACGGGGCGCCCCCAGGTGGTGAGGGTAGATAGCAACAAATCTGCCACGCTGATCCTCAACACTGGAGCCCCTCAGGGGTGTGTGTTCATGCCCCTTCTGTACTCCCTGTTCACCCACGACTGCGTGACCAGGTAAGACTCCAACATCATCATTATGTTTGCAGACGACACAACAGTGGTAGGCTTGAACACCGACAACAACGAGACAGCCTATAAGGAGGAGGTCAGAGACCTGGCTGGGTGGTGCCAGAATAACAACCTATCCCTCAACGTAACCAAGACTAAGGAGATGATTGTGGACTACAGGAAAAGGAGGACTGAGCACGCCCCCATTCTCATCGACGGGGCTGTAGTGGAGCAGGTTGAGAGCTTCAAGTTCCTTTGTGTCCACATCACCAACAAACTAGAGTGGTCCAAACACACCAAGACAATCGCAGAGAGGACACGACAAAGCCTATTCCCCCTCAGGAAACTAAAAAGATTTGTCATGGGTCCTGAGATCCTCAAAAGGTTCTACAGCTGCAACATCAAGAGCATTCTGACTGGTTGCATCACTGCCTGGTACGGCAACTGCTCAGCCTCCGACCGCAAGGGACTACAGAGGGAAGTGCGTACGGCCCACTACATCACCGGGGCTAAGCTGCCTGCCATCCAGGACCTCTATACCAGGCGGTGTCAGAGGAAGGACATAAAAATTGTCAAAGACCCCCACGCATTCCAGTCATAAACTGTTCTCTCTATTACTGGAGCACCAAGTCTAGGATCAAAAGGCTTCAACAGGTTTTAAGCCATACGACTCCTGAACAGGTAATTAAATGGCTACCTGGACAATTTGCATTGTGTGCCTCCTCCCCAACCCCTCTTTACACTGCTACTACTCTCTGTTTACCATATATGCACAGTCACTTTAATTAAACATTCATGTACATACTACCTCAATTAGCCCGACTAACCGGTGCCCCCACACATTGTCTACCCAAACTATCTGCATTGTGTCCCACCACCCACCAACCCCTCTTTTATGCTACTGCTTCTCTCTGCTTATCATATATGCATAGTCACTTTAACCATACCTACCGTTGAAGTCAGAAGTTTACATACACCTTAGCCAAATACATTTAAACTAAGTTTTTCACAATTCCTGACATTTAATCAAGAGTAAAAATTCCCTGCCTTAGGTCAGCTAGGATCACCACTTTATTTGAAGAGTGTGAAATGTCAGAATAATAATAGAGAATGATTTCTTTCAGCTATGATTCCTTTCATCACATTCCCAGTGGGTCAGAAGATTACCTACACTCAATTAGTATTTGGTAGCATTGCCTTTAAATTGTTTACATTTGGTCAAACGTTTTGGGTTGCCTTCCACAAGCTTCCAGAAATAAGTTGGGTGAATTTTGGTCCATTCCTCCTGACAGAGCTGGTTAATGGAGTCAGGTTTGTAGGCCTCCTTGCACGCACATGCTTTTTCAGTTCTGCCCACAAATTTTCTATAGGACTGAGGTCAGGGCTTTGTGATGGCCACTCCAATACCTTGACTTTGTTGTCCTTAAGCCATTTTGCCACAACTTTGGAAGTATGCTTGGGGTCATTGTCCATTTGGAAGACCCATTTGTTACCAAGCTTTAACTTCTTGACTGATGTCTTGAGATGTTGCTTCAATATATCCACGTAATTTTCCTTCCTCATGATGCGCCATCTATTTTGTGAAGTGCACCAGTCCCTCCTGCAGCAAAGCACCCACACAACATGATGCTGCCAGCCCCGTGCTTCATGGTTGGGATGGTGTTCTTCTGATTGCAAGCCTCCGCCTTTTTCCTCCAAACATAACGATGGTCATTACGGCCAAACAGTTCTATTTTTGTTTCATCAGACCAGAGGACATTTCCTTTCAGGTTATGTCAATATAGGACTTGTTTTACTGTGTATATAGATACCCGTTTCCTCCAGCATCTTCACAAGGTCCTTTGCTGTTGTTCTGGGATTGATTTGCACTTCTTCATCTCTAGGACACAGAACGCGTCTCCTTCCTGATGGGGTTCATACTTGTGTACTATTGTTTGTGCAGATGAACGTAGTACCTTCAGGCGTTTGGAAATTGCTCCCATGCATGAACCAGACTTCTGGAGGTCAATTTTCTTCTGAGGTCTTGGCTGAGTTATTTTGATTTTCACATGATGTCAAGCAAAGAGGCATTGAATCTGAAGGTAGGCCTTGAAATACATCCACAGGTACACCTCCAATTGACTCAAATGATGCCAATTAGCCTATCAGAAGCTTCTAAAGCCATGACATCATTTTCTGAAATGTTCCAAGCTTTTAAAGGGACAGTCAACTTAGTGCATGTAAACTTCTGACACACTGGAATTGTGATAGATTATTTAATTTATATAATTCACTGTGTCAATTGTTGAAAAAATTACTTAGGACATGTACTTTATGCATGACACAACCACCTTGCCAAAACTAGTTTGTTCACAAGACATTTGTAGAGTGGTTGAAAAACGAGTTTTAATGAATCCAACCTAAGTGTATGTAAACTTCCGACTTCAACTGTACATGTACATACTACCTCAATTAGCCTGACTAACCAGTGACTGTATACAGCCTCGTTATTGTTATAGCCTCGCTACTGTTATAGCCTTGCTACTGTTATTATTCACTGTCTTTTTACTGTTGTTTTTATTTCCTTACTTATCTATTGTTCACCTGATACCCATTTTTTACTTAAAAATTGCACTGTTGGTTAGGGCCTGTAAGTAAGCCTTTTACTGTTAGGGAAAGACTACCAGTACCTGTGTACAGTGAAGGCTGTTGAGGGGATGTTGGCTCATAATGGCTGGAACAGAGCAAATGGAATGGCATCAAACACATGGAAACCATGTGTTTGGTGTATTTGATACCATTCCACCTATTCCGCTCCCGCCATTACCCAGAGTCCGTCCTCCCCAGTTAAGGTGCCACCAAACTCCTTTGTCAGCAACCCACTTACTGCTCTATGTGGTTCTGGGTGCATCCAGCTGGCCTTGCACTGGCAGCATGTCTAGTAGACCTTGGTAGCAGAGAAGTGAGTCTTTTTGTTGGTACCCTGCTTGGTACTGGAGAGCTGGGTACAGTGGCCTTTTTCTGTGTCAGTGGCACACGTTTTGCATTGTTGGTAGCCAAGCATCTAGAAAGACACAGATGTAAGACATTTAGCTAGTTAACCAGCTAACTAACTAGCAAACTAGACAACTGGTATCTAGCTAGCTTTACATTAGTTATATGCATAATGCACCACAAGTAAGTTCGCTCGAAAGCAAACTGACAAAAAAAGTCAACAAAGGTGTTTCTCTGTAACTAGCTAACTTTAGCTAGCTACGTAAGCGAACTGTAATTAACTACAGTACTACGTTAGTAAGTTAGCTAGCTAAGGTAGTCTGAACAGCGTTTGTTGACACTCGGTCCACGCTATACCCACCTTTGAGGGCTCGTGCCCGGGGATTTTGTGGTCATGATTTTCTTATTTTAGGACGTCTGCACTTCTTTTCGCCTGTAGGTCCTCTACCCTCGGTTGGCGGTGCCTTCATCCAAGCCCTCTCTGGAACTGCGGAAAAGTTGTCGAGCTTCGTCCAGTAGTCATGGTTACAGATAGGCTGCACGCATAGAAACAGGAATTAGAATACTAGAATGAAAGGCTTTTTATGGTTCTCCTATTGTCAGCCATGTTGGTCAGGTAGATGGTCAAACATGGTTTGCTGGCGCTGAGATATTGTGTAAAACAATAAATGTGAAGAATGTATCTTCACTGTATGTGTGTTAGCTAGCCAGACAGTTATAGAGGAATGATTCCATTAATGTTTCAAATGAACTGCTAATATTCCAACATTCCATTCAAACAATGCAGTCAATCCACAACCATACACTGGCTGAAATCAGTTGATGTTAGGACAAGTTGTTAATGCATCAAGTACTTAATATTGTATCATATAATAGCACTCACAGCTTTCCAAGAAAACAAAATCTGAGACATTGATGGTCTGTTTCCATATATTTTAGAGGCTATTTATACAGCACATTTGTATAAAACCCATATAAACTGTATTTATAATTATATGACAATATTTTAGGTCGACTATAATTCCATGACACCATTTCTGATACATCACATGCCTTACTTTTATTTTTCTGCATAAGTAAAAGCAGGAAATGCATCACCTATGCCTCTACCATTCCTTCCAATTAGACTGTTTTTTGATTTCTCCCTGACCAAGATGGCTGCCATTTTCATCCCCATTATGGAGCTTACAGGGTTTATGACATATCCCTCTAGTAATTTAATAGGATCTCTATTGTGGCATGTCTAAAGTTTTGAACACACTGCCTCCTAGGGGTTTGGCATTTCTTGACCTGCAGACAAATATGTTTTGAGTACAGTATACTGCAATTCACTTGGTATAAGTCTATAGTGAATCCCATTCCCAAATCTTCAAAAAATTACCCAGAGTGCCACTGAACTATAGAGGCATACGTTTATTAAGTATGGTTTATAAATTATATTCATCCATCCTCAACAATAGGCTAATTACATTTCTGGAGGACCAAAACATTCTGGCAGAAGAATAAAATGTTTTTTGTAAATCCAGAGCCTGTATAGATCATATCTTCTTGGTCTGTTCAACAATCAGAAATAGATTACATGAAGAGAAGCATACTTTTGCATGTTTCATTGATTTCCATAAAGCTGTTGATTGTGTAAATAGGGATCTTTTAACCTATAGTTTGTTAAAGACAGGGGTTGATGAGAAATTTTATCAAGCAATCCAGTCTTTTTACAAAGTACCAATTGCTTGTGTGCGTGTTACTGAATATAGTACAGATTGGTTTCCCACACCCTCGGGTGAAAAACAAGGAGACACCTTATCATCGACTTTGTTTGCTTTGATTATAAATTATTTGGCAAAATAAGTTAAACAGTTAAATATTGGAGTAAGATATGATGATGAAATGCTAAGTATCCTTTTATATGCTGATGATATTATTTTGATGGCAGAAACAGAACAAGACCTGCAGAACGTGTTATTATGTGCAGTCAATTGGTGTAAAAGATAGAGACTCGTGATTAACCAGACAAAAACACGGATAATGCATTTAGAAAACCAGCTACTAAGAGAAGTGTTTTTCAGTTTTGTTTTGGTGGAGACACTTTGGAGTTTACTAACATTTATAAATATTTGGGTATTTTTATTGATTAACATATTACCTTACGCCAACATCTGTCCTGGCCGACTCAGCAAGTCAAGCTCTTGGGGGAGTTATAGCAAAAACTAAACCACTCAAAGATATAGGTTATGCTGCATATTCCAAACTGTGTCAGACATGCGTGTGTCCTGTTCTGGACTATTCAGCACGAGTGTGGGGTGCTAAGAGGTGTTTTAAAAATGAACATGTTCATAACAGAGCAGTACGTTACTTTTTAGGTGTTCACAGGTTTGCACCTATACTTGCAATAACAGGGGACATGGGCTGGGAACCCTGTGAGGTGAGATGGAAGGTGTGTATGGTGAGACTTTGGAATAGACTGTTGGATATGCCAACTGCCAGAATAGCTAGTAAAGTTTTTCAATGGGATCTATCCATAGGGCGAGCCTGAGAAACTGAAATGTCTGACCTTTTTCAACAGTCTGACTGTGAACATCTGTATGAAAACCAAATTAAGGGAGACATAGATATGAATTTTTTTTAAACTGTTGATGCAATATAAAAAAATAATGGGTGGAGGAGATGAATCATAAACCCAAATGGATAACTTTTTGTTTGATGAAGGGTGAATTTGTGTGTGAGAGATATATTACATCTAGCCTACCTAAAAACAAGAGATCGCTATGTGCACAGGTAAGATCAGGGATATTGCCTCTGCGTATTGAAACAGGTAAGATCAGAGATATTGCCCCTGCATATTAAAATAGGTAAGATCAGGGATATTGTCTCTGCTTATTGAAACAGGTAAGATCAGAGATATTGCCCCTGCATGTTAAAATAGGTAAGATCAGGGATATTGTCTCTGCGTATTGAAACAGGTAAGATCAGGGATATTGTCTCTGCTTATTGAAACAGGTAAGATCAGAGATATTGCCCCTACATATTGAAACAGGTAAGATCAGGGATATTGTCTCTGCTTATTGAAACAGGTAAGATCAGGGATAATTTCTCTGCTTATTGAAATAGGTAAGATCAGGGATATTGTCTCTGCGTATTGAAACAGGTAAGATCAGGGATAATTTCTCTGCTTATTGAAATAGGTAAGATCAGGGATATTGTCTCTGCTTATTGAAACAGGCCGGTATTGTGGTGAAATGGAAGAGGAAAGACTATGTAACTATTGTGAATTTGAATAAATAGAGAATGAAACTAATTTGATCCTTTATTGCCCTTTCTACCACGATATGCACTTGATCTTATTCCAGATATACCCTGGCATTATGTGGCTGAGTGATGAGGAGAAATTTAAAAGTTTTATTGTCCATTGTGTATTTCTGTTAGCAGAATATTTACATAAAGCATAGAATAAAGGAAAAGGGCTACCTATAATTAAATAGTACAATTATTTACCTTCTATATTGTTAATGGAGTGTGCATATAGATTGTGTATATGCTTGTCTCCCTTATGAATCTTCTCTTTGTGTCAGACTGGGTTCAAGTGACTTCTGTTTCTTTTTTTTCTGTATTTATTTGTCTGTTTATGGTATGGTCAGTTGAAGTTGGAAGCTTACATACGCCTTAGCCAAATACATTTAAACTCAGTTTTTCACAATTCCTGATATTTAATCCTAGTAAAAAACTCCCTGTCTTAGGTCAGTTAGGATCACCACTTTATTTTAAGAATGTGACGTGTCAGAATAATATTAGAAAGAATTGTTGATTTCAGCTTTGATTTCTTTCATCACATTCCCAGTGTGTCAGAAGTTTACATACACTCAAAGTATTTGGTAGCATTGCCTTTAAATTGTTTAACTTGGGTGTCAAACATTTCGGGTAGACTTCGACAAGCTTCCCACAATAAGTTGGGTGAATTTTTCCTTCCTTCTGACAGAGCTGGTTTGTAGGCATTGCAAGTATACACACCATAGGACCACGCAGCCGTCATACCACTCAGGAAGGAGCTGCGTTCTGTCTCCTAGAGATGAATGTCCTTCGGTGCGAAAAGTGCAAATCAATCCCAGAACAACAGCAAAGGACCTTGTGAAGATGCTGGAGGAAACAGGAACAAAAATATCTATATCCACAGAAAAGCGAGTCCTATATCGACATAACCTGAAAGGCCACTTGGCAAGGAAGAAGCCACTGCTCCAACCGCCATGGGGACAAAGATCGTACTTTTTGGAGAAATGTCCTCAGGTCTGATGAAACAAAAATAGAACTGTTAGGTCATAATGACCATTGTAATGTTTGGAGGTAAAAGGGGGAGGCTTGCAAGCTGAAGAACACCATCCCAACCGTGAAGCATGGGGGTGGCAGCATCATGTTGTGGGGGTGTTTTGATGCAGGAGGGACTGGTGCACTTCACAAAATAGATGGCATCACGAGGCAGGAAAATTATGTGGATATTTTAAAGCAACATCTCAAGACATCATTTAAAGCTTGGTCACAAATGGGCCTTCCAAATTGACAATGACCCCAAGCATACTTCCAAAGTTGTGGCAAAATGACTTGAGGACCAAAAAGTGAAGGTATTGGAGTGGCCATCACAGAGCCCAGACCTCAATCATATAGAACATTTGTGGGTAGAACTGAAAAAGCATGTGCGAGCAAGAGGGCCTACAAACCTGACTCAGTTACACAAGCTCTGTCAGGAGGAATGGGCCAAAATTCACCCAACTTGTTGTGGGAAGCTTGTGGAAGGCTCACTGAAATGTTTGACCTTACTTAAACAATTTAAATGCAATACTACCAAATACTAATTGAGTGTATAAACCTCTGACCCACTGGGGATGTGATGAAAGAACTAAAAGCTGAAATGATACATTCTCACCCCTAATATTCTGACATTTCACATTCTTAAAATAAAGTGGTGATCTTACATTTTTACTAGGATGAAATGTCAAGAATTGTGAAAAACGGAGTTTAAATGTATTTGGCTAAGGCATATGTAAACTTCCGCCATCAACTGTGTAATTTTGAAACAATTACAGAGAATAGCTACTTGGTTGCATTCTCTCAACTGGTAAAGTGGGAGGCACACACACACACACGCACACGCATACGTATGCACACACGCACACACACACACTTCTGGGTTAACATGAGATTGAGAATTTGTGTGTTTTAAACAACCTGCAGCTGTCTCCAACTCAGCCAATTCACTGTGAGAGTACACACACAAAGGAAAGATCTGAAAGAGTGGTCAGGGAGGAGGGAGTGGGGGAGAGAGACGAAGAGAGGGAGATAAAACAGCTGGTGAACAAATGTGTACAAGTGCCAAGATTCATATCCATCCATACCCCATGCCTTATAGTTTAGTTTTGATGAGGGATTCCTACAGATATCAGGGAGAGATAGATAACAATAGAGAGTGTGAAAGAGAGGGGATGGGGGGGGTTGTGGCTAGGCACTATTGGAAACAGTTCACTTTTAAATGAAAGCAAAGCAAGCAACCTCCAGTGCAGGCCAGGGATGTGTATCTCTCAAGGTTAACAATATAGCACTCAGCGGGTAAGCTAGGTGTCAAAGGTCGAACTACTGCAGAGGAACCTGGGAAATGACTCTTATTTTGCTACGGTGTCTCATTGATGTGGGGTTCAGAAGGGCGAAGCAACACAATGGAAACCTTATCTCTTTTTCCTTTGTTTTTCCTTTGAGGATGCTTTTGGACTCACAGGTTTAAATGGAACCTCTTTGGCCTCGTTGGACAGGCGCGCACACACACACATACGCCTTGTTCTCTCTAATGCACTGAACATGGCATTTGGCATCTCTGGAGGATAGAGTAGTGAGGTACTCTGTAGAGTGGTAGGTATATTTCCTTATATGCTCTGATCTACAGACAAATATATATATCCAAATAGAGCCAAGGTAACTAGAGGAATGAACAAATGAACATCCATTCATCTTTGCCACAGCAGCACTCATCATAACTATCACAACCCTGATTGCTTAATCAACGCCTATCTCATCAAATCCCTCCACCAGGGGAAATCCCACCACCACCATGGTTTCTAATCTTTCTGGATTTACTAAGCCGAATGCGTTTTACATTACGCCTATAGATAAACAATGGCAGCCAGCCGCCAGCAGCAGAACTGACTGACTGATGCTAAGTCTCTTTTCATTAGAGCAGATGTCTGTGCTCTCAGACAGACATGCCAGCACACGGCGAAGGGTCGGGATCCCCCTAGCACTGGGAGCTGGTCTGCTCTGCTAGCTGTCACTGCAGATAGCTGTAACATCCCCCCTACTGCCAGTCCCTTCGCCTCATTACAGAGCCTTGGTCCATGGCGGGCCCCTTTCAGGGCAGAGGCAGCCTCTGGTAATGGGAGTACCAGCCCCCCCACCCCCCCCCCATTTCCCCATGCCTCTGCTTGACATTTGATGTCTGTTGCTCTAGCTTGGTGTCCTTCTGCAGGCCTGCGGGTCGGTCTTAGCCCTGGAGTGTCTGATGGCTTGCTCCTGCATGGGTTGTCACTCACTGACACTGTGATGTTTGTCAAATGAAGTGGGAAGGAGGGAAGAGGGGAGTAAGAAAGGGAAGGATGGAGCGTGCATGTTGGGTAGCTGTAATTAAGATGTCTATATAGCTACAAGTGCATAATAATGTCTGGTGTTTTACTACTGCAAGGCAAGTGGGTCACTAGAATGTGACATGGATAACTGGTGCATGTTAACTGTTTAATGTCATTCTGTGTTATCTAAGAATATATGGTTTCATTCCAACACAGATTAACAAAATGCAGTGTGATAGGCTATTTGTTGAATTGTATACCGTGGATGTTTGGCCTATCACTGCTATATATACTGTGTACTGTATGTAGACAATTGCTTCCACACATATTATCAGTCAGGAGATTTGTACTACACCCAGGCTACACTGTTGAACATGTTTATTCCCTTCATGACAGTTTGAATAGTGGTCGGATGAGCGGTTGTAAAAGCACAGATGTTTCAATGTAAAGGAACATGCATGTGGAATATAAAGTAAGGCTTCCAGTGTGTTGATGGTTATGATGTCAAGAGATGTCAGATTTCGTCTAGCGTTTCAAAATGTTCTATGATGTCATTACGGATGGGTGGATCAGGGTGGATGGATGCACAGATCAATTTAAATGAATGAATAAATAAATGGATGAACAGATTAATAGATGGACAGATGCCAATGCCGGATGGATAGATAGATGAAATTCCAGCACAACCTCCGGTCAGAAAATCTAGTTTTAATTGCATTTAAAATATGGATGAAAACCTAACAGAACCTTAATGATACACCTACCCCCCCATCCCCTCTCACTCCTCTGGGATAATCAGTGGAGTCAAATGTATCATGGTATATGAATCTGAACTCCTTGCATAATCTGGCCAATTAGCAAAGTTTAGAGCGAGTGGAGTGACAGCTCATTACAAAGTTTAAGTGAAAGTTCAGCAGTTCTGAGGAAGTTCTCAGATCCATCAGAGACAAGGAGCCATGATAGGGACCCTTCCACAGAGTTCTTCAGAGGTTTTATGACATGTTTGGGCAGGGCCGGACAGAGATGGTAGGAGTGGGCAAAGGTGAGGTATATATATATAGGATGTATACTAATACATTGTATATAGGGTCCAGAGTTTTCCTGGTCCGGGGTGGGAAAACCCTTGGCCCTTGGAGTGGGGGATTCTATGTATTAACTGTTTTATGCCAAATGAATAAACTGAAATCACACATGTTGCTGTACTGCACATTTTTTTTATGGGAGACGCATAAATGGAACTGAATCCCGACCTCTCAGCCCTCCAGCTAATATAATCAATAGTATCAGATATGCACAATATCAATATTAATAGACAGCATAACTATTAAATAAATGTAAGGTTGCAAAGGAATAGCTTACTGAAATTCCACCACTGCTATACTCCCACTGCTTTAATTAATGACACAACCTAGTGACAATGAAAGACTGCAAGGTGCTGCTCACTTCCACCTAATGATTTTGCCTTAGAAACACAAGCATTTTTAATAAAAACAACAGGATATTATGGTAGTTTGAAAATTGTCCTCATTAGTCAAACACAAATTCACCATGCACCTGTGGTGAGAAAAAAAAAAGAGCTGACAGTACCGCCTTTATACCGCTGGGTGTCGCACAAGTATCAATGTGGCTCCTGTAAAACTGCCAGTTTTGAGCTCAAATTAGTGACATACATATCCAATTATAGGAACAGCGCAAAAAGCAATGATATCCGCTGTTCTGCCACTTTCATCTCTGATTAAGCGCGCGAGAAGAGAAGGGGGGATGGCGGGGTATAAATTGCGGGTGCAGATTGGGAGGCAGCCATGAACTCCGCTGTCCCGTGAGGGCCACTGATGTGTAGTCTCACAACATTCAACTGGTTATGTAAACAAGCGAATCAATCAATACGTGTGCTTATTCTACTGTTCTAGCCTACTAGTGAGTGAGGTGCCCTTATACGCAGTACCTACGACATTACTACTGGACTTGTACTTCAATAAAAAGGATGGGCGTAAGTCGCCTTTGAAAGGGAAACGAGGGGCGATCCCCTATTCAGCACAGGATGCGAGCCCACCACTCAGTTCACTCTGCGCGCTGCTTCCTATGCGGAATGAGAGACTGACTCCACGCTATGGATAGGCCTATTACAGGTAACGTCCAGACGTCTTTGCGGGAAAACATATATTTGGGTTTTTGATAGTGTAAAGGAGTAAGCTAGTATAAGAGTGACCAAATTAAACTTGAGGGGAAGAACAATTTAATAAATAATTGCTCACAAAGATTGTTTTTAGGATTTCCAAATTGCATGAGTATTTAACGTTCATTTAATAATGGGAGGTGATACATCTGAGTAATATTTACTAATTTGAAAACTATAGCCTAAATTCAATAGCCTATATTTGACGCACATACTAGATAGGCTACCTTAGAATTCCGTGCATATTACGCACGAGTTTTTGTATGGTACTATGGGTCCCAATTAATCATTTTTAGCACTCATTTTAGTATATCTTAAACACCTAATAGTCTGTCATACATCAATTGATATTTGTTTCTTAAAACACCAGGAAACACCACCACACCGTCTGTTTGAAGACCAGCCTAATATCAACTGAGACGCACAGGAGGAAGGGGGTGTGAGAACGAGAGAGCGTGTCTGTGCGTGTGCTAAAAGTGTGTGCGTGTGTCAAAGTGTGTGTGTTAGAGAGAGAGCGAGAGAGAGAGAGAGAGAGAGAGAAGGGGAAAGAGAGAGAGGAAAGGAGTAAGGTTGGTCCAGGTGATCGCGTCCTATCAAACCTCCAAGGAGCTGCCGTGTAGGATCAGTGTGCACAGGAAGGATCAGAGTTCCGACCAGACCATGGTGGTGCCAGCCCGCTGCCCGGGCCCCTGTGCCATGCTGGCGCTCAGCCTCTTTATGGGATACGGCGTGGTGCTCTGCGTCGCCGGCCAGAATGACACGGAACCCATCGTACTAGAGGGGAAATGCCTGGTGGTCTGCGACTCCAACCCTTCCTCGGACAGCGGGGTGACCTCTTCGCTCGGGATATCCGTCCGGTCCGCGGGCGCCAAGGTGGCTTTCTCTGCTGTGCGCGGAACGAATCACGAGCCCTCCGACATGAGCAACACGTCTATGACCATCTACTTTGACCAGGTCAGCCGTCCCGGGAATTTGCATATGCAAATATTGTCCCTATCTGGACAGATACTTATTTTAGAGATTGATAACATGTTTAATGTATATTTTTTCTGATGCGGCATACAGAATAATGTTTTAATGCAAATGGGTTATGATAACTTGACCTGGGTTGCGTTTATGCGTTGGGCGATTTCTTTCTCTCAAAAACTTGAGAGCAGTTTTGGGGAGCCTCTGCAAGAAAATGTTGCAGTATGATAACGGGAACATTGTGATCGTTGTGCGTAATTACCCCAAATATGCATAAAAGCTGCAGCTTGATGCAAATGTTGTGATTTGAAAATACGTAGGCTATTGTACTTATAGTCTGTCTTGTGTAGGTTTAAGGGACGCGCAAGCACTGCGGCGCAACAATAGATGTGACTGCTGCTGTAAATGCTCCAACCATCAAGTGGAGTATTTTTACGCCCAGCTGGTGCGCTGGAGCATTATGGACAGTATTATGTTAATTGATGGCCCCACCCCCCCTCTCCGACAAACTAACGTGTATAGATTGAAATCAATGATTCGACCACTACGTTTATCGACTTCAACAAAAAAAAATATTGTCCAATTGGAAAACTGAAAGTGACAGTCGAGCAACAATAATTACAAGTAATGTGCGTCGCGCCTTTACAGGACCGCTCTATTACGCAGTGTGAAAGTGCTTGGTAATTTGGCTAGTTTAACCCTCGCGGTGTCTCAGTCTGTTATATGGTGACTCTGGGTTCTACACGTGCTTTATCTTGTCGCTTTGTGTTGCAGGCTTTAGTGAACATCGGCAACCATTTCGATCTCAAAGCGAGTGTCTTCCAGGCGCCAAGGAGGGGAATATACAGCTTCGGCTTTCATGTGGTCAAGGTTTACAACAGACAAACCATACAGGTAAGACCAATGGTCAACATTTGCTTTACTATGATCGCTATTCAAGGTTTTCTGATGGTTGGCCTAGTTGGGCTATAGTGTATTGTTGTAGGCTATGCCACGGAGAAGCCGTCCCAAATGGGTGCATTATTTGTTGTAATTAGAGTAGGCCAACCGTACGATGTAACAGGTCTGAATTCTGCGCGTGCTGTTTCCGTTACCCCAGGTCAACCTGATGCAGAACGACTACCCGGTCATATCAGCTTTCGCCGGTGACCAGGACGTTACGCGGGAGGCCGCGAGCAACGGCGTTCTTCTGCAACTGGAGCGCGAGGACCGGGTGTATCTGAAGCTGGAACGGGGCACACTCATGGGCGGATGGAAATATTCCACTTTCTCAGGCTTCCTAGTGTTTCCACTATAATTTAATATGCGATCACGGAAATCGCAAACGTGACTCCTCTACGGTTGAGGAACGATAAAGACAAAAATGTGCTCTTTTATTTGAACTAAACTGTCAGAGGAGGAAGAAGACAGACACATATGTGTACATACACACACTATACAGTATCTATTTAATTCAAACATGAACGTTTCCTTGGAGTTTATACATCCAAATCCATCGACCAAACCCAATCTGGAAGGATAACCAAATCGATCGCTCCGTGATGTATAGGCTACCACTTGTCGATTATTTGGATTTTATCACTTGGGAATCAATTAACTTTTGTCAACAGACAGACGAGTCAGTGTACCTCTGTGTACCCGGACTACTGAAAAGATGAGAAGAAGGTTATATGAATCGAAGAACTAAAAGTCCCGAGCTAGTCTACATGTATCTTCCAATGCTCTAGTTTGTGTTTGTATAGCCTTTGGCATAGAACTAGGGTTTCCGTCAAGTGAGGTGTGTGGAATTATAACGGACGTCCAAGAGAAGAAGAGTGCTTTCACGCCCAAAGCATTTTTTGCACGAACGGAAGAATGTTTTTGTTTTGTGCTGTCTATGGTGTTCCATTTTGGATGCTGAACATATTGAAAACAAGCCAACTGTAGGCTGCCTAACTATCCAGAGATGACATAAAAAGAGAAAAAAGGCAACATATTTCAGCCAATGGAGACATCTATAGAAACTCTTTTACAAAAAACATTTATCGAATTTATAAAGTACATATTCACATTATGGTGTGTTCTACTCTACATTTCGAATCTGCGTAGCTTTGACTGATTTAGTGTCCAGTGACGTTGCTCACAAATGTACATTGTGAAAATAACAACAGAAAAAAATCCCTATATATGATGTCCCGCCTAATAAAAAATATTGTATTGTATACGCGTATCTATTCACTTTTATTCTATACCATTTTGAGCTTGCAAATAAAACAGGTTCGAAAAGACATCAGGTCTGAAGTAAGTTAATACATTTACGTTCAAAGTCAAAGTTATCGTGACAGAATAAAGTGCTGGACAGCGAACGTCCTTCTCAGACCTGTAGCTCACTATAGATTGGCGCTGTCCATGGTCCTCATCTAGCAGCCGCTTGAACTGAATGCAATGCTATGCTCGTCACGACACACTGAAGCCCACACCAAACCCCATTCAACTCTCGTTGTTGAAAATAGTATATAGATCGCTATCAACTTTTCATGTTTCTTTATTCTAAGATCAAAGCAGAGAAATAACATGACAATACAATAGCATATTGATATGGTCAAAAACGCTCTATTTTGATGTGAGTAGTGATAGTTATTCACATACTGTAATTATCTTAGCCAAATAATTATGCAATGCAGAAACAATGAGATATTGTTTTGGGCCTGCTGTAGAAAAACAACCCTCCAGCACGCACACGAACACACATACACACACACACACACACACACACACACACACACACACACACACACACACACACACACACACACACACACACACACACACACACACACACACACAGAGAGAGAGAGAGAGATCAAGGTTGTTTTTCAGCCACGATGTACAGGGATACATTCCTATTACATCTTCACAGTTGAACAATCAATAGTAGATCAATGAAGCCTACTCTATTTATAGAGCTTTGATTTAATCAAGATACTGCATGGGAGCATCACAAATGTTCAGATATGTCATGTGCTAAACGATGCTATCAAATATGTACCCCAAACAAGTCCACATAATTAAACATGCATTGTGGTACATAGAAACCAAGGAAACAGGAACTGAAGGATATGTAAATGTCTGATCTATGTCCAGTGTGTGTGTGTGTGTGTGTGTGTGTGTGTGTGTGTGTGTGTGTGTGTGTGTGTGTGTGTGTGTGTGTGTGTGTGTGTGTGTGTGTGTGTGTGTGTGTGTGTGTGTGTGTGTGTGTGTGTGATAGCAAGTATATTAATAGATGCTATAACTAATGGTGCCTAGATGCTGTATATAGGCCTATACCATGCAGGTCTGATTGGCATTCATTCTTTGATCTAGGTTAAAGGGGAACAAAATAAAACAAACATTGATATAGATTGAAGATATTGGCCATGAATGAAACAGATAGTAGAACAAAGGGAATTTGTGTGGTGTAGTTAAAGTGTAGCCTAATAAGAAAATAAGGGAGATGGTAAGTACATCTATACCTGTCACTGTTGGTTTCCTCTGGGCTGCATGGCCAGGTGCAGTGTAGTTGTCAGCCAGGCTGGGATGTGGATCAATGGAATACTTAAGTTTGATCTTTGCATTGGAGACTAGGTCTCTGTCTGATTACGAGACCAAACCCACTTTTTTGACTGTTGCTACAAGATATTAAACAAGTCATGGGTTGTTTTGAATTGTTATAAAATTAGTACATTGTTTTAAACAGCTAAAAGTTGTGTTGATGCTATCAGGCATCTATTGTATTATAAACTGTAGATTGTGATGCTTTATCTGGTCTCATACATTTACATTGAGAACAGTGAAACACCATTTTGATAATGATGTAGGTGGGCACTGCACTGTAAGCCAAGCAGTCATGACAACAGCAAGATGGCTGACTTTAGGAGGTGGAAAATGTGATTGGTTGAGATCTACTCTGCTCAAGAGAATGCTGAAATGTTCTTATGCAGACATATTTTCTCGACTTGTCAATACAATATTGATTGAAGTTCATTAGCTCACCAAGATCTCCTAACTATGGATACTTTATATTCAGCTATCAACAATGGCACAAAATACTGAGATTGTATAGCCTATTATTCAGAAAATCTTCTAAATTTGAATGTCCAAAAAATCCAAGATGGCAGCAGGATTGGCCGTGGCAGTGGAACCTAGCTGGCAACTGCCTAGCGGATTAGTGTCTTAACTAGTTCAATCCAGTTTTTATATTCAACATACCACACACTAGGCAGGTTTCAATTGACCCAGATTTATTAGACAAAAGCAAAGTCGCAAACAAATAAATAATTGTGACATGTGTAATGGAAGCAGCAGCTGTAGGAGAAATGTTCTAAAGATCAACAACATTTTTATCTGTTACAAAGCGGTGCATTTTTATTTTGTCAAACTTTCTTTATAACAACAAATGATGATGGAAACATTTCATTCTGAGTGCTTACTGATTTCTAAATCTATTTTTCAACTATAAAACGTAATGTTTCTTTGCGGGACAAGGATTATCTGGTCTTTCAAGAATGCCTGGATTGCTTTGCCTGGTTTTTCTGGTTGGCTGGATGCGAGATTCGCCATCCAATTATTTCAGATCTGACGGAATGCAAGTTTCACCATGGCGCTGACTGTGGCAGTTATTATAATTATTAGAGTATGGCAAATATAAGTAAATTCTTGCATTCTGTCCATGCTGGCTTTTGTGGTCTACCTGAGACATGAAACAGGTGAGAGGGCATACATTCTGTCACCAATTTATCGAGGCGCAGTTTTCCAAATTTTTATTCCACACTAGGTTTTTAGCAAAACAATTTTTTTTATGTGTGATGTCATTACGTCCAGCTGTTATTATCGAGACAAGACAGTTCAACGGAAAAGCACTGGACAAGTTCATGGAAACGTAGCTAGTGTGTGAAGGCAACAGGCACTTTGTGTAAGCTAACACTACCTACACATCAGCGTGGATATCGACATCCATTGGTTTCTACTAGTTACCATAGCCACAACGTCAAAATTGGCTATATTGTAAAATAATAATAAAAACAAAAATAAGCATTTTGGCCTTAATTTAAGGTTAAGCATAAGGTTATCAGGGTGGTTAAGGTTAGGGTTAAGGTTAGGTTTAAAATCTCATTTTAAGAAGATACATTTTAGACTTTGTGGCTGTGGTAAGTAGTTACGACCGCATACGTTTTGCGGAAACGAGACCAAAATCTTCTAATTAGACTCCAACAGCTGAGAGCAGAGCAGAGAGGCCTGCTATTACTTCTGCAGATGCCAGGCCATGGATAATGTAGCATAGAGTAAAATGGCTCTGGCAACCAACATACCACTCACCACTTCACTCTCTCTCAACAGCTTATTTGGAGAGCATTTTAAAAAGCCCTATAAACTTTTGATTAAGCCCATACTGACTCAAACGGTCTATTTTTGGACCATTTATTTTCCTAATTATGTCTGTATCTCATTCTCTTATCTTGTCATGGCTTGATTACTCAGAAATGATTCTACATTGTTGGTGGTCAAATGATCCCAATCCATAGAGGCAGACACAAATAAATACAACTAGAAGTAGGGTTTGTGTACCCTTACGAAAAAAGATTGCAGTCAGAGTGCAGTATAACTGCAGTACACTTCATTATAACTGCAGTCAGAGTGCAGTATAACTGCAGTATGTGACAAATACTGCATCCAAAATAAGTTCACATAAATTCCACAATCTGATGCTAGCACATGATGAATCCTAAACACCGTTTGGCACGACAGGTGCCAGATGAGTGTATTTGATGTTACCAATATATGGCTTTGATGAACGTTAGCCATCTAGCTGACATGTACATCTTTATGCCCTTATGGGTGTGAACCATGGTTAAAGTAGCCTATTTCGTGTTTTCCACATATATCAACAACATTTATCAAAGATGTGAAATGATAACACCACCATGTGTCCACCCCAATAGTACCATCAATCCCTGTGTATGGGGACACTTTTATGGATGTACAGATGGCAGTATATTGTTCTTTGTGGGCCTGATATAAATAAGGATAAAACTGGTACCACCCATTAAAAAACACTGAGCTAATATGGCCTTTTAGTGTTTAAAGACGTCTTTGTTTCAGAGTTAGTCTCTTGGAGGCAGGCATGCTTCTTGTTAAATATCCTTTGTGGCCTCGTCTTTGGGCTCGTGTTTCATTTAAACAGCTCACCCAGCAGGATCGTAGACTTCAATGTGGGCCCTCACGGCACGCAGCACTGCAATACTTTATGCATTACAGTCTAAATGACATATTAGAGTCATCAGAGGCATATTATCTGTGGGTTCAGCCTGTCGTAATGGATGTCAGTTGCAGTTATTCATTAAACTGTAGGTTTGGTGAGGAGTCTTAAACTCACACATATATAGACACACACACACACTCGCTCCCCTCAGAGAGACACAGCTGTAATTTCTACCCAGTCAGGCTTGAACAAAATGCCACATATCTAAACATTTGAAAACTCCCAGAGAAAAAAAACAAATTAAATCGATTACAGCAATCAGATATTGAAGTCCTCTGGTGTTGACTTGAAGGCTGTCACCCAGAGAGCATCATAACTGTAACTAATATTAAACAGCATTGGAGTTTACACATCTAATTTAATTGCTTCAGCTTGCAGTTAATGGTAAATGTAGCAAAACGAAGTAAATATTCTGGGAGAAAACAGTGGAGTATCTTTGCTTCGTCCTGACCAAAGTTTTGATCTTTACAGCTGAAATAAATGCATTCATTGATTATCATTCTCCTCCCTTAACAACAGTGCTACAACTGTGGAGTATACAGGTGATTAACTACTGACAACTTAATGAAAACCATAACAAGTAAATACCATGGAACAAAGTTTGATTTCTTTGGCAATCACCATTAGTCTTCGGATTTCCTTAAAATAAATAAAAACTTAGTGACTTCAGGTTTTGAGTCCTGCCTAAGGGTAAGGCACAATAAACACAGTTGGAACATACTGTATACTGCTCTGTGCATTTGTCGCTTTGCTGAAAAACCTTGTGGACCTCATGAATCAACTTACACAATTAGATTGTGAGGGGCTCTTTGCTGCCCCTTTACAGAATGTAATCTGGTTCTCTGCAGAGTCCTCTGAATATTGAAGGACCAAACTGTGTCTAGAACAATGACAACCCATCAGAAATCCTATTTTAGTAGTTTTCTATAGTTTGAAGCTATTAGACACACACAAATGCCACAGATTGGCAAATTATCCCTCTGTCTCTCTGAATTTGGCAGAAGGAGTTTGCATCCCCCCACTGGGCACAGACATCATTTCAACGTCCATTCCACGTTCGTTCAAAATAATTTCATTGAAATGACATGGAAACAATGTTGATTCAACCAGTTTGTGGCCCAGTGAGCAGGATTTGTTTGTTCTAATGTCCCTCAAGGGGAACAGTAAAGAAAAACTTAAACATCACAATCACAAGAGACCAACTAACAATGTACAGTATAATTTTATTTAACAATGAACAGCTAAGTAAATACATGTAGTCACAGCAACTAAAATCCCTCACACAAAATGTCTCCTCTTCCACTCATTTTCTCAGCTATCCATTTGTGGCTAAATTTGCCCTTAGTGTGATTCTGGGTGAGAATAATCCTTTCACAGCATTATTTTTATTTTAGTCTGCTTTCAGGCAACCCTAGCGGCACTTCCGTCTGGGTTGAAACAATGCTTAGTCCCACACTCAATCTAATATCTAATGTGGAGGCAAGTTAAAAAGGAAATGCATACTGAATGTCAAGCTTTATCGCTAGCCGTAATGGCCCCGCCCTCTTTATATCATATTAAAACCTCCTTCCATAGGTTTCTCTCCAGACAAGCTCTGTTAATTTCATAGTCCTGCAGTAATGGCATAGCAATAGGAACATAACCACCTGTGCCCTTCGCTTCCCCTCGTTAGGAATAAAACAAACCAATGCTTTGACAAGGGAGGGAGGGAAAGTGGCAGGGAGGAAAAGAGGGCCTCATCAAGGTGAATCATGCCTTTCTATTCAAACATTTCTATTATTTAATCACATATTAGTGCTAAGACCCCTCATACATCTTATCAAGATTATAGTTTAAGCAACAAAAAGGTCAGAGCTGATGAAACACCAAGTGGAAATTTTGTCTTACTCTAATGAAACACACTTGGGATTTTTCCAAGTCCTCCCTACTGTGCTGTGGGACATTGATTCATTTATTGATAGCACCTGTTCATAACTATTAGATGTGCTGCATCTGTAGCTTCTATCCCTTCTCTTGAAGGGGGTTCAAGACCCCTGCGTTAACTGCCATGGCCGCCTGATGACCTGGCCAATTTACACTTGAATGAGAAGACACGGTTGCAAACCGGGAGAATACACAGAGAGGATAGATAGAATGCACGCACGCACGCACAGCAAGCACTGCACAGTGGCTGGTTAATAATGCATCTGTTTGCCTAATAAGTAAAGAGACTCATATTACAGACCCAAACATCAGACAGACACCCGCCTCTGTGGATGGACCCCTGTGTCAATCAGCTCCCTGAAGAGATGGAGAGAAGGAGACCGAAGAGAGAAAGATTGAGAGGAAATAGAGAGAGATGGGAAGTCTGTTTATTCCTTCTGTCTTTCCTCCCAACTCTGCAATATCCATACTGCTGAAATGTGCAATTCCCCAAAGATGCATCCCCCTCTCCCCTACCCCGCATCCCTCCTACTTATAGAGACAGTACAGTAGACTATGCAAAGCTAGGCAATGCAAGCCAATCTCATATGAGGAACTTCCATGATGATGAGAGTCTCCAATATATCATCTGTCTACACATTAGATTCAGTCAGTGTCCCAGCCCCACAGCCTAACCAATTTAACCAGATTCATTAGAATGGGAAACACTGTGCATCAGCACTACTCTAGCACTACTGTAGCAATAGGTGGATGACATAAATACACTGCGATGTGAGCTGGGAGATGCTCTGACACAGAGGTGGGTGTCATACTTACAGCATGTACTATCCTTTGATTGTTCCGTGGTTGCCATGGCGCTGAGGTGCGGTGAGGCTGCCTAGGAAGATAACTCCTGTACATTTGTAAGTATTTTATCCATTTTTAAAAAGCTTTTTTTTTCAATAATTTTTGTTTGTTTTTGATAACTTGTTGAGGGTTGACCTAAAATATCTGGTGATAACCCACGTAGTTGCGGGACTAGTGATGGCAAGTCCATTTATGTGGCTTGGCTAGCTAGCTAACTATTTGAACGATACAGCAACACAGAGCCATCTTTCCACCTGCCCCAGTTTCTGGAAGGAGGTTGAAAGCGGTGTGCGGGATGAGAAACTACAAGCTTGCCTTTGAAGGGGACTGTTCCTTATACTACCAAGGTGTGGTGGTCTTTTCTGGCACTTTTGCAGCCGCTGAAGCCTCATCCAGGTTGGTGCTACATTTTTGGGAATTGACAATCCAGCCTATGCACAATGTTGAGCTGAATATCGTAGACATCCAAGTGTCTGGTGAAGAGCTCCTGTGGCCTGACTAACATTTCTCCCTGGCTGCACCATCATTTGAATAGGAAGATAGTACACAAAGGCCACAGAGGGACCAAACCAACAGTTGATTTAAAGCTAGCTCATGGATGTCCATAAATATTCAATATTACAGAGGTTTGTGCCAGTTTAAGTTCAATAACATAGTAATGTTGTTCTTTATGCTGGGTATGTTTATTTATGAATAAGTAATTATTTCATTTTAAATGTAGCTAGTAGGCTACACGGGCAGAATTTGAAAAGTGGTGTGCATTTCTAAGACATAGACTGAAGAGTTTGGGACTGTGAGAAACTGCCACTATCCAAGCAGTATCTCCTTTAACAAGCAGCAAAACTAAACTAGCAGAAACACAATGAATATTTATTTGAGATTTGCAGGTTTGACAGAGTCATTGTAACATGCATGACTATATACTCACACTGAATGTACAATCATCATAGTTAAAGCAACACCAGTAAATGAATAACAACTACTCACATACACATAACTGGTCATTTAAAGCAGAAGTCTACCTTACAATACATATGTTACTTCAACCACATACAGTGCCTTCAGAAAGCAGAAAACACACCTTTTTCCACGTTTTGTTGTGTTACAAAATGGGATTAATATGGATTTAATAGTCAAATTTGGTCAACAATCTACATAAAATTGTCTGCAATGTCAAAGTGGAAGAAAAATTCTAACATTTATTAAGAATTAATGAAAAATAAAAGACAAATTAATCTTGATTTTATAAGTATTAACTCCCTGAGACAATACAAGTTATTTTATTTATTTAACCAGACAAGTCAGTTAAGAACAAATTCTTATTTTCAATGATGGCCTGGGAACAGTGGGTTAACTGCCTGTTCAGGGGCAGAATGACAGATTTGTACCTTGTCAGCTCTAACCACTAGGCTACCCTGCCGCCCCAACAGAAACAGCATATTTCTGGGTAAGTTTTCTAAGAGATTTGCACACCTGGATTGTACAATATTTGCCCATTATTCTTTTAAAAATTCTTCAAGTTCTGTCGTGTTGGTTGTTGATCATTGCTAGAAAGCCATTTTCATGTCTTGCCATAGATCCTCAAGCCGTCAAAACAGTAACTAGGAAACATTCAATATCTTATTGGTAAGCTTGAACATATGAAGAGTGATACTCAGTCATGTGTTGTTTTGGATTTGCCCCAAACATAATGCTTTGTATTCAGGTCAAAAAGTACAGTTCTTTGACACATTTGTTCAGTTTTGCTTAAGTGCCTTGTTGAAAACAGGATGCATATTTTTGGAATATTTTTATTCTGTAGATGCTTCCTTCTTTTCACTCTCTCATGTAGGTTAGTATTGTAGAGTAACTGTTGTTACTATAATGTTGTTGATCCATCCTAATTTTCCTCATATCACAACCATTGAACTCTGTAACTGTTTTAAAATCACCATTGGCTTCATGGTGAAATCCTTGAAAGGTTTCCCCCCTCTCCGGCAACTAAGTTAAGAAGGACACCTGTATCTTCGTACTGACTCTGTATTGTTGCACCATCCAACGCCTAATTAATAACTTCACCATGCTCAAAGG
This sequence comes from Oncorhynchus masou masou, assembly GCF_036934945.1. Taxonomy (NCBI): domain Eukaryota; kingdom Metazoa; phylum Chordata; class Actinopteri; order Salmoniformes; family Salmonidae; genus Oncorhynchus; species Oncorhynchus masou. The sequence goes on along the minus strand of NC_088241.1, from coordinate 50,365,062 downwards.
GATATTCAGCGTCTGCTTTATTTTTTGTATTTTTTTTACACATCTACCAATCGGTTCCCAATCAAAACCTCCCTGGTCTTTGTGGTTGAATCTGTGCTTGAAATTCACTACTCGATTGAGGCACCTTACAATTATCTGTATGTGTGGGGTGCAGAGATGGGGTAGTCATTCAAAAATTATTTTAACCACTATTATTGAATATAGAATGAGTCCATTTAACCTATGTGTTTAATTGAGCACATTTTTACTCCTGAACATATTTTGGTTTGCCATAACAAAGGGGTTAATTTTTTTAATTAATTTCTCAAATTTTCTACAAACAAAACACATTTTTGGCATCATGGTGTAATGTATCGGTGACTGAAATTCTTAGGCTGTAACACAACAAACTATGTGAAAAAAGTAAAGGGGTGTGAATACTTTCTGAAGCCACTGTAAATCATGCATTCATGTCAGTGCCAAAATTGGGCCAAACATTCAACTACTTATGTCAATGAGAGATATTGGGGTTACACGGTTGTATCATTTATTCTATTTAGCCAGGATAGTCCACATAGTAACACATGTTTTTCAGGGAGTCAATTTACAAACCAGCCCTGAGTTGTCCGAAAACAAACATCAAGCTATTGAAGATGTCTAGACGATCCATCATTGATCAGAGCAGTCTCTCTGCCAACCAGTAAAAATACAAGTTTGAACATGTCAAGTCCAACCTCAGTTCATCATATCACCAACATATGAGGTGAGTAGCATAAAGCTTGCCGGAAGGATTGCCTTACATTCACTGGAGTCAGAATAGCCTGGGGCTCCACATCCGACTTGGAGGAGCGCTACAGGCATGGTAAAGGGCAAAATAAAGAACAGATACTTCTATGGAGGCTTCCGTTTCATCTACAATCAATCCACTGCAGAGAAAGAATGGGAAATACATTTTTCAGATTCAAATATCAACTGCCCGTTTCGCCAGTTTCTTTCACACCCCTATCTGATGCTGTACTTAAGCAATAAGGCACGGGGAGGGGGGGGGTATATGGCCAATATACCACAACTAAGGGTTGTTCTTAAGCATGTCGCAACGCGGAGTGGCTGGATACAGTCCTTATCCGTGGTATATTGGCCATATACCACAAACCCTGAGGTGCCTTATTGCTATTATAAACTGGTTACCAATGTAATTAGAGCAGTAAAATAAATGTTTCGTCATACCCGTGGTATACGGTCTGATATACCACAGCTGTCAGCCAATCAACATTCAGGTCTCCAACTACCCAGTTTATAATGTGAATTATGGCTTCATATCTCGGATAAGTAAGAAAGCATCTGTGTTAGCTTCCTGTCGTTACAGCAAGCACACACATTTTTTTGGTCTGTCCCAGACAGTGTGTTATGGCTAAGCATGCCGGTTTTAAAGGATGCATTGGATTTGTTGTGTTGCAGGGTGGATCAATGCCAGGCATGCTGATGAGCAGTGGAAAGGTGTAGCCAGAGGCAATGTGATAATGGCCAACACATGCAGAATCACACCACCAGCCATGAGAGTCTATGGGGAACCTTATGCACGTCTGCACATCCAGTATAGATAGACTGCAGGCATGCATGAAGTGAGAACTCACAGAAGCACACAGACACGCACACACACATGCCTATAGGAAAGCCAAAACCCACACACACACACACCATACACACTGCACATGACAATGAGTTGCACGGAGGATCACACACACACACACACACACACACACACACACACACACACACACACACACACACACACACACACACACACACACACACACACACACACACACACACACACACACACACACACACACACACACACACACACACACACACACACACACACACTCTGTCCCAGGTGTTTCCATCACTCGTGTGATTTAATAATGTACAAAGAACAAGATAGAAAGACAGACAGGCCTCGTCGGTGCCTCCCTCCCCTCACCCCTAGACTGCTGATATGTATAGCCCTTAACATTATTTTTAATATGAGATCTGATATCCCAACTTCTCACCACAATTGTCTCTCTTCAGCTAACTACAATCCCCCTGTAAATCCCATCTGGAGAATATAAAAACATGCAAACAGGCCAAATTGGCTTCCAGGAGAGCTAAAATCAGCCTTCTGAGGGAGGAATGAATCTGTTGCAGTTAAAGGGGTCAAAGGGGAGCCCTCAGTCTGATAAATTACTGATATGCTGTGTTCCCTGGATATATGACCTGACTTCATGATGAATGGAGGATTCATGGAGGATTCATCCTGCCATAGCTATGTTCTTACAAACCCCTGCCTGCAAACACACACACACACACACACACACACACACACACACACACACACACACACACACACACACACACACACACACACACACACACACACACACACACACACACACACACTACTTCTGAACACTGGAAGCATGTTGACTATATTAAATACTGAATCATACTGAATGTAAATTCTGTTGAATTGAGCCCTAGCTATCTGGGATACATAGAATGTATCATATTGAAAATCCTAAACGACCTTTTACGACGACAAGTTAGCAGAGTAGCAGGGTGCTTAGGAAAGCCATATTTTATAACTAGGGGAGTAGAGTCTGATGTGTGTTGAAGATAGCACATTTAGCCAATCAAAGTCTCTATCCCCTTCTCTTCCATCCGTCCTGCCCCAGTTTTGGTGAGCTCCCCCATCTGGTTTGACAATCTGTTTTGATGAAAATCATCAGTTGTTTTTACAGCGCTCTCGTCTCCTCTCTCTGCTTGCGTCTCCCCGCTTGAAGTTTCCCTGAGTTCTCTTCTCTGAAGCGGGATGAAGCTCAGCAACGATCACAGTCTTCTCCAACGTCAACATCAACAGTGTGTGTGTTTTAGTGTGTGTGTGTTTTACTGTGGTGTGTACGCACGCTTGTGATCCCTGGGGGAAAGTGTCCTATAAGATCCAATAGTCCAAGGCAGTTTTCATAGATGATTAAGAGGAAGATTAGTCTCTTCTGTCTGTGAACATGATTTTTATGTCTGCTAATTTTCAAAAGCTAGTTTTGAAAATGGTTCCCCTCCTTGGTCTTCTGCCAGTCAAGCTAACATCATTGTCGATATGATATCTAGAGTATCCTGCCATGATTAACACACATTTTTCTACTCACACGCCCCTCTCCCTTAATCATATCACATTATATGTCCGTATCGCTGTTGGGAGTGTCAGTCAAGTTGGGTTATGCTCTCATTAAATTTAAATCAGTAAAGAATAACCTCATGTCAGATTCACCAGCTTGATATTTAAACTGATAAGATAACTTGCTAGGAATATGTGTGTACACATCATACTGTATAATTGCTGGAGTTGTTTATCCTGAATGTCTACTGGATATATGAAAATACTGCAGATACATTTTCAGTGCACTGACAAACCATGAGGGAGCAGAAAGTTGAACAGCACGGGTTAACTGAGTATTATATACCTGTTCTCTCTGTCATTGAAGGGAACGATTTAAATATGAGATGGAGGTAAAGTTTTACGAGCGAATTGCTCTCGCTGTTTGATGTCAGAGGTGTGGGAGTAAACATTGTTTAGAGAGACGGAGGAGAGGGAGTCGGGGAAGTTCACTTCCCTCTCTTTATTTCTCTCTTTGTCTCTCTCCCTCTATCTCTATGGAATAACAGTGACTACCTCTGCAAAGTCTGTCAACAATTGCCACTATATCTTCTGACATCTAAGATATGATGAGCGTCTTGACACTCACCCTCAAGACACATTCCTTCTTTTTTTTTCATTTGGAATTGTAAATATTCCTTTGTGTCCTGCTTTTCTGCTCCTGCCTTTTATATCCTAAAGTTCAGGTTTTTAAATGCAAAGATGCTGTGGATTTCTTCTCACAGAGTGTAGCCTCATCCCTTCCTCCTTCCCTCCCTCTCCCCACCGCCCCGATTTCTTTCTTCCTCCTCTTTCTCTCGCTCTCTCTCCTGCTAGTCCTCCAGATGACGCCTGTGTCTTAACTCTCTCTTTATTCCCTCTTCCCCCTCTCTGCACACATCACTTTTCCTTCTGACTTTACTTCACAGGAGTTTAAGAGAACTAGCTTGACTTTTTTGTCTTTTATCTTAGTGTGCAGTGTGACATGTGCGTGTGTGCTGTGTGTGTCCTAGGATGTACCCAGCTAGCACATTTGGTTCCATGGAAGTTGTGGGAACATGTGTTTTTGGTTTCACATTGGTTGTGGGAATGAAGCCATATGTTTCCTGACCGGCCATTTAAAAGATTACATTCTGACAACAGAAGTGAACATTTTGCCTGTTCTGGGAATGTTTATTTTTAGGTTGCAGGAAGAATCTGAGAACGTTTTACTCTGATTCCTTACTTTTTGTCGCGGGACGTTTCATTAACACTCTAAGAACGGAAATTATAGGTTATTTGGAGGTTTTTGAATAACTTCCTTCAAACATTTACAGAATGTTTCAATAAGACTTTTAATACCACTGCTAGCTTATTTTGGGTTTAAAAAATTCAGCTCCAAGCACAAACGGAAATACATTTCCTTACGCATTAGGAATTTCCTTAGGCAAATAAGAAACATTCATTTTTTATTGTGGCAAGGCGTCAGAGAGATTTGAATCTATGAACTTCTGTTCTCTATCCATGGAATTAGTGCACTGTGCCACAAGGATGGAGCTAGCATAACTTGTTTTTATTACGCTTATAAAGCTGTTAATTTTGGTCTATACAAACAAACCCCAATTCAAAGAAAAAAAGCACTCGTTAATATCAGGATTGGTCAATTAGTGGCTGGTGCCAACACACCTGAACACACTTAACAGGATAGAGTATAGAGAGAGTTTTGTTTATGCTGAGAACGGAATGTATATGTTTTAAAATAACATTATTGTAACAGTCTCTGAACATAACTAAATTTTTCTTGTGATTTCTATGGACCATGAGGAAACCTGTAGGAAATATTATGCTGAAGTATTGAAATTCTGACAGAGGAACATTGTCTTTTAATGTTCTTGGAACAATTAGAGAACATGACTTTACATAGAAGAACAATTTCCCACAGAAGACCAATGTTTCTTAACATTCTCTGAACTATTTGAGAACATTCCCAATGCCAAAGAAATTGGAGAACGTTACGAGAACATTACAATTGTTTCGATTAAATGTAACCATGTTTGAACTTTTAGGAAACTTTTGTTTAATGTAAATGAAATACCAAGAAATCGTTTTTTTCCCAAGTTGATTAAATATGCTCAGAGTGTTCCAAAGCCAAGCAACTATCCTGCGCCACTCCCAGAAAGATGCAAAAAATATCCATAGGACAGCCATGCTCCCACCAAGCTCTAAGAATCATATAGTTCTCAGAACGTTATGTGCTAGCTGGGTAGTCAGCTGTATTAAGGAGACATAGCAGAGTCTCCCCACTGCCACGCTCCAACAGCACACAATCTCACAATTCCCCACCTGTCAGCGAAGATACACACACATGTACTTAGATGTAGACACACACACATCGTACACATAACCGCAATCTATACAGTATCTCTCTCTCTCTCACACACACACACACACACACACACACACACACACACACACACACACACACACACACACACACACACACACACACACACACACACACACACACACACACACACATACACACACACACACACACACTCTGTCCCAGGTGTTTCCATCACTCGCGTGATTTAATAATGTACAAAGAACAAGATCGAAAGACAGCCAGGCCTAGTCGGTGCCTCCCTCCCCTCACCCCTAGACTGCTGATATTTATAGCCATTAACATTATTTTTAATATGAGATCTGATCCCCCACTTCTCACCACTGTTGTCTCTCTTCAGCTAACAACAATCCCCCTGCAAATCCCATCTCGAGAATATAAGAACATGCAAACAGGCCAAATTGGCTTCCAGGAGAGCTAAAAATCAATCTAAACTGAAAATTGCAGGAGAGAAGCCTTGGGATGTTTTGGAGGAAGAGAGATGAAGAGATGAAGGGATGGAGAGGGGGGAATGAGCTAAACCAAGGCTGTTTTGGGTAATGTGAGTGTGAAATGCCACAGCATCACTTACTGAATGATTGAAGACAATCTAAGTGTAGCTGGTGAAGAGCATCTAATGGATACACACTGATTAAGCTCTAGTCGTCTAGATTTATCGTGTTCATATTTACATTACACTGTATGCCCGTACTGTATTTTGGTACAACATCTGTGTTATGGCTTTGAGCGCTTTATGTACTTTATGATTATATGAGTTGTTGTGAAGTTGTCTGACACACCTTGAGATTTGCAAGATAGATGGGTAAACATTGTAATTTCCCGTGCTTAAATCGCTAGGCATTTATGATTGATTTATTGTCAAATTAAATCATGGCAAAGTTAGTCTTTGAATGTTTAAGTTTGCTCACTGCACACTTGGTGCTCGAAGGCTGCACTGTGTGCTGGTTTTAATCCTTACATTTTAATCAGATTCTTAGTTATACTTGACTGACCAGGTAGCCAATGTGAGATCTCTGGCCAGTCAATGATATGGATAAATGATTTGCCTTGGAGGAAGGAAAACCAGCATGACTCTAGCCCTCTGAGACACCTACTTCAAGCTGTGTGGAGAAGAGAAAAGGAGAAGTTCATACATGCCAAGAAGTTGATCATATCTCTCTCTCTCTCTCTCTCTCTCTCTCTCTCTCTCTCATCATCTCCCTCTACCCCTCCACTTCTCTCTCTGTCTCTCCGTCACTCTCCCTCTCTCTCTCTGTCATCTCCTCTCTCACCGCCACTCTCCTTTCTGTCTTTCTTCCTGTCAACTTACCCCTCTCTCTCTCCTACTTAGTTAAGCTAAGTGATAGGCCGTGGCAAGGCCGATCCATTCAAAAGTGAGCCTCATCATTAGGGATCTCCAGAGAGCAGCTCTCAGAGCTCTACCTGCCCCCAGGGGAAGGATGACAGTTCGTCACAGCCCTCGGGGGTTACCTTCCACACAGAATATGGAAATCGAAGAAGGCGACCATAAATATGAATAGAATCAAATTAAATTATTTCAAACTCTTTCTTTTTTTTTGTTACCGATAATTATTACCTGAAAAAAGGGACGGGCGGGAAAAGAAAGAGATGGTGAACAAAAGTATTCACACCGTTTTGAACTGATAATGATTCATCATGGAGTGGAGGGTCTAGGTGTTTGAAAGTGGAAGCTGTCAGTGTTTGAGGATTGGCTTGAAAACAATGTAGAAATGGAGTGTCGTTCTTGAACTACGATCGCATTTGAGCATGGCATTTTGGAAAATAGTTTATATTTAAATGTATTTGGGTACATCTTCCCATTCTATAAATCAACTAAGGTAGCTTAATGACTTTGAATCATGTTGACCATGATAACTTTTAATCATGTTGACCATGATGACTTTGTGCCACCAGTAGCACACCAATGATGTTAACACCCGTGAGAATATTTAGGTAAATTAGGATTGCTCATATTGAAGGTCATACATCCTTTAAAAATAATTGACTAAAGTAATATGATTAATCATTTTGCTAACAGTGTTATTTCCTTTCATTCAAATTGACACAAAGTTACACTTTGGATTTAGACACACCCAAATGATCAATGACAACCTACAATTTATGACATAGTGAAAGAGTGTGATTAGCTAATAATTTTCTTTAATATGGAACCCTCCCCCGATAACAGTTTGCCACTGGAGAGAATGCTCAAGGTATATTACAATATATTATAACATGTATTACATATTTTCAATCAGTGATTTTCCAGGTAGTAACATCACTGACAACTGAGGGACATACATCATACCAGTAGAAAAGGTATTTTAAAAGCCTTCTATACAATATATTAACTACTTTTGTTCACTGTCTAGCTAACATTAAAAAAATAGATAGATATTTCTAAATCAGCAAAACATGTCACTACACCTCTGCATTCACCAGTGAGACAAGCCAATTTTCTATCCCCAAGTAGTTTTTACAATACTTACAAATAGACGTTTGCAGCATAAAATAGATACAGCACAGTACAGTACAGCCTTATTCTAAAATAGTTCCCCCCCCTCACATCTACACACAATACCTCATATTGACAAAACCAAAAAGTGTAGTTTTTTTGTTGCTAATTTATATATATATATTAAATGAAATATCACATTTACATAAGTATTCAGACCCCTTACTCAGTACTTTGTTAGAGTACCTTTGGCAGCGATTACAACCTTGAGTCTTCTTCGGTATGACGCTACAAGCTTGGCACACCTATATTTGAGGAGTTTCTCCAATTCTTCTCTTCAGATCCTCTCAAGATTGTCAGTTTGGATGGGGAGCGTCGCTGCAAGGATCTCTCTGTACTTTACTACGTTCATCTTTGCCTCGATCCTGACTAGTCTCCCAGTCCCTGCTGCGGAAAAACATCCCCACAGCATGATGCTACCACCACCATGCTTCACAGTAGGGATGCTGCCAGGTTTCCTCTAGACGTGACGCTTGGCATTCAGGCCCAAGAGTTCAATCTTGCTTCATCAGACGGGAGGATCTTGTTTCTCATGGTCTGAGAGTATTTAGCTGCCTTTTGGCAAACTCCAAGTGGGCTGTCGTGTGCCTTTAACAGAGGAGTGGCTTCCGTCTGGCCACTCTACCTTAAAGGCCTGCTTGGTAGAGTTCTGCAGAGATGGTTGTCCTTCTGGAAGGTTCTCCCATCTCCACAGAAGAACTCTAGAGCAACCATCGGGTTCTTTGTCACCTCCCTGACCAAGGCCCTTCTCTCCCGATTGCTCAGTTTGGCCAGACGGCCACGAGGAAGAGTTTTGGTGGTTCCAAACTTCTTCCATTTAAGAATGATGCAGGCCACTGGGTTCTTGGAGACCTTCAATGCTGCAGACATTTTTTGGTACACTTCCCCAGATCTGTGCCTCGACACAATCCTGTCTCGGAGCTCTATGGACAATTACTTCAACCTCATGGCTTGGTTTTTGATCTGACATGCACTGTCAACTGTGGAACCTTATTTAGACAGGTTTGTGCCTTTCCAAATCATGTCCAATCAATTGGATTTACCACAGGTGGACTCCAAGCAAGAAACAGCTCAAGGATGATCAATGGAATCAGGATGGACCGAAGGCACAGTGTGTTTTATTATAAAATAACAGGTTAAATAAACTGGAGAACTTATTATTTGTCATGTTTTTGTCATTTATAATGTTTTTACATGGAGCCAAAGTCAAGGGACAGCGGTTACTACCACAATTCAAGAATGACGCTGGAGTAAATGGAGTGAAACAGAATAATAGAGAAGCCGATCCCTCCCCTTTAACAAACTTGTATCGGTCCTGAAACAGAAACAGACAAACTCAAGGTTGACCGAGCACGACCACGGAAGGCAAAAACATATTGATTATTCCAATCCAGGACTCCAAAATCTAGGACAATCTAAACGTCTCAGAAAACAACATTACAGCGGGGGGGGGGGCATTGAAATGACTAAAATCAAATTGAAACTGTGCAGAAATGATAATGGGCCTACATTTATAGTCTTTTCACTCTGTCCAGCTTGCTAATAGTCATCGAAACAAATGTTAGACAGTCAGGGAGCATTGAAAATTCCAAAAGCGATGGATAGAGAACTATTGTTGGCAATGATGAGGAAAAATAACAGATTTTAAGTGCGGCCCTCCAGATCTCAGTAAAGACCGAATGTTTCTTTACTGCAAAATGTGTTTCCCTGTTCAAGATTCTAGAGTCCTGTGTAGAGCGTTGCACAGTTACTCATTGATCCTGTATTCATGCAACATGAGACGGGTGAGAAACTTCACAGCCTATTTGAATATCACTGAACACACCTTTTGATTTGTGGTCTTTGAGGTTTGTCTCAAGTCAGAGTAATTCAGCTCCTTTCTCAAACTCTGTGAGTAACTTTGTTCTGTCAGCTAGCACATTGGTTTTAAAGCATACTTCCTGTGTAGAGTACAGCAAAGGTATAGCTACTGCACTGATCTGCTGCTATGCATGCTAGACAAAGGGTCTGCCGTTGACATACAGTACCAGTGAGAGTTATGAATGACGGTCTTCTGATAACTTTAGATCACACAGTCTCCGAATCAGTTTGCTCTTGTAGAACACCCCACTGTAATTACTCAAAGGACTGACAAGAGATGTATATTCATTTGCATATGATAGGGCTGTGGTGGTCATGACATTTTGTCAGCCGGTTATTGTCATGCAAAAGGCTGGCTCACGGTAATTTATTGTTAATTAACATAAACATGTTTAGCATCTCCAGGCACTCACGCAGACAAGCAGCATGCAAGCCCTGAAGAGTTGAATAAGTCAATTGAACATACACCATCACGATAAATACATTATTTATTTTAAGCAGGTCTAAAGAAACATTATGATATCAAGAAAATATATTTCAGAAGATCAGAATACGAGTTGGCCTACTGTAAATTATCTGGCTATGCGCCATGCCATAGGCTGTAGAATTGTTCATTTAGCAGACAAGATATGCTTATAATATAGCTCTTGGTTCACTCCAGACTTGACTGCCCTTGACCAGCACAAAAACACCCTGTGGCGTACTGCACTAGCATCGAATAGTCCCCGCGATATGCAACATTTCAGGAAAGTCAGGAACCAATACACACAGTCAGGTAGGAAGCAAAGGCTAGCTTTTTCAAACAGAAATGTGCATCATGCAGCACAAATTCCAAAAAGTTTTGGGACACTGCAAAGTCCATGGAGAATAAGAGTACCCCCTCGCAGCTGCCCACTGCACTGAGACACTGCACTAGTTAACACTGTCACCACTGATAAATCCACGATAATCGAGAATTTCAATAAGCATTTCTCTACGGCTGGCCATGCTTTCCACCTGGCTACCCCAACCCCCCGCCAACAGCTCTGCACTCCCCACAGCAACTGGCACAAGACCCTCACGCTTTTCCTTCATCCAAATCCAGGCAACTGATGTTCTGAGAGAGCTGAAAAATCCGTATCCCTACGAATCAGATGGGCTAGACAATCTGGACCCTCTCTTCATAAAATTAGCCGCCGCCATTGTTGCAACCCCTATTACTAGTCTGTTCAACCTCTCTTTCGTATTGTTTGAGATTCCTAAAGACTGGAAAGCCTCCGCGGTCATCCCCCTCTTCAAAGGGGAAGACACTCTAGACCCAAACTGTTACAGACCTTTATCCATCCTGCCCTGCCTTTCTAAACTCTTCAAAAGCTAAGTGAAGAAATAGACCATATCGAATCCCACCATACATTCTCCGCTATGCAATTTGGTTTCTGAGCTAGTCACGGTTGCACCTCAGCCATGCTCAAGGTCCTAAACGATATCATAACCGGCATCAATAAAACTAGTACTGTGCAGCCGTCTTCAACAACCTGGCCAAGGCTTTCGACTCTGTCAATCACCGTATTCTTATCGGCAGACTCAACAGCCTTGGTTTCTCTAATGACTTCCTTGCCTGGTTCACCAACTACTTCTCAAATAGAGTTCAGTGTGTGAAATCGGAGGGCCTGTTGTCCGGACATCTGGCAGTCTCTATGGGGGTGCCACAGGGTTCAATACTCGGGCCGACTCTTTTCTCTGTATACATCAATGATGTCGCTCTTGCTGCGGGTGATTCTTTGATCCACCTCTACGCAGACAACACCATTCTGTATACATCTGGCCATTCTTTGGACATTGTTTAAACAAACCTTCAATCGAGCTTCAACGCCATACAACACTCCTTTTGTGGCCTACAACTGCTCTTAAATGCTAATAAAACTAAATGCATGCTCTTCAGCCGATTGCTGCTCGCACCCACCGGCCCGACTAGAATCATTACTCTGGACAGTTCTGACTTATGTGGACAACTATACATACCTAGGTGTCTGGCTAGACTTTAAACTCTCCTTCCAGACTCACATTAATCATCTCCAATCCAAAGTTAAATCTAGAATCTGCTACCTCTTTCGCAACAAAGCCTCCTTCACTCATGCTGCCAAACAAAACTGACTATCCCACCGATCCTTGACTTCGGCGATGTCATTTACAAAATAGCCTCCAACACTCTGCTCAGCAAATTGGATGCAGTCTATCACAGTGCCATACATTTTTTCACCAAAGCCCTATATACTACCCACCACTGCGACCTGTATGCTCTCGTTGGCTGGTCCTTGCTACATATTCACCGCCAAACTAACTGGCTCAAGGTCATCTATAAGTCTTTGCTAGGTAAAGCTCTGCCTTATCTCAGTTCACTGGTCACCATAGCAACACCCACCCGCAGCATGCACTCCAGCAGGTATATTTCACTGGTCATCCCAAAAGCCAACATCTTCTTTGGCCGCCTTTCCTTCTAGTTCTCTGCTGCCAATGACTGGAACAAATTTTAGTCTCGCTGCATTGCTTTATCTGGCTAGACTGTAAACCGAATCCAAGATGGCGTAGCAATGAAGAAGTGTTTTGTTCGTTCTCTGGTACTTTTGTATTTTTCGTATTTTTTGTATATATATTTCAATTTTATTTTCAATCTCTTTTCAATTTTTAATTCGATTATACCTTCCGGTAACCTGCCTCACCCAAAGTGATACGGAATCGCTATTATTTTTAGTTTTAGAACATATTCAAGAACCTCCAGAAGCGCACCAGCTTATTAGCTACAAGCTATTTAGTCATTGTTAGCCACTGCTAGCGGCTTTTACCTTCTGCACAGATACCAGCCGTGTGTTTAGCCTGGATAATACTCGCCAGTCTACCAGTATCGGACTGTCTCTCCCTGGACCACTACATATGATCTTTACAGCTAGCTTGCAGCTAGCTAGCTCACAGCTTGCAGCTAGCTAGCTCACAGCTTGCAGCTAGCTAGCTCACAGCTAGCTTGCACTGACCGTGGCACCCAGTACCGAAGCTATCCCTGAGTCCCACCTCCCCTCCTACTCAGCTGCTCATCCGAACCCCACTCATACACGGCTAGAGCCCAATACTCCACCGGATCCTTGCTGTAAACTCTGGACCTTTGCACAGGATCACCGCTGCTACCGATTGGCTATAGTGGCTAATGCCACTGCCACGAAGCTAGCACCAGTTAGCCGTGTGCCAGGCGCATCTCCAGGCTAGCAAACTAAATTCTACAATACCTCTTTCGCCATCTGGCTTGGATCCTCTGTCGACACTCCGCCCGCCGCATCACCACGACTGGCCTGCCGACAAATAATCCATCCGCTGTGCCTTCAACCGGCCTCCGTCGGAGCAGACGCTCTTACTAGCCCCGGGCTACTAACTTTAAACGCTGTGTCGCCCGCGTGCTAGCGTAGTGGCGACTTCCCTGTTCCATCTACTGCTGCCCCCTGGACACTATGATCACTTGGCTACATAGCTGATGCCTGCTGGACTGTCCATTAATCCCGGTACTCCATTCTGTTTACTTATTTTTTTAATCTGTCGGCCCCAGCCACAAACTCAGGCTCTGTGTGTATTTAATCCGACCCTCTCTGCCTAGTCATCGCCATTTTACCTGCTGTTGTTGTGTTAGCTGATTAGCTGTTGTTGTCTCACCTGTTGTTTTAGCTAGCTCTCCCAATCAACACCTGCAATTACTTCATGCCTCGCTGTATGTCTCACTCAAATGTCAATATGCCTTGTATACTGTTGTTCTGTTAGTTATCATTGTTTTAGTTTACAATGGAGCCCCTAGTTCCACTCTTCATATCTCTGATACCTTCTTTGTCCCACCTCCCACACATGCGGTGACCTCACCCATTACAACCAGCATGTCCAGAGATACAACCTCTCCTGTCATCACCCAGTGCCTGGGCTTACCTCCGCTGTACCTGCACCCCACCATAATCCTGTCTGTGCATTATGCCCTGAATATTTTCTACTACTCCCAGAAATCTGCTCCTTTAATTCTTTGTCCCCAATGCTCTAGGCAAACAGTTTTGATAGCCTTTAGCCGCACCCTCATCCTACTCCTCCTCTGTTCCATGGGTGATGTGGAGGTGAACCCAGACCCTGCATGTCCCCAGGCACCCTCATTTGTTCACTTCTGTGATCGAAAAAGCCTTGGTTTCATGCATGTCAACATCAGAAGCCTCCTCCCTAAGTTTGTTTTACTCACTCATTGTCGTATCTGAATCCTGGCTTAGGAAGGCACCCAAAATTTCTGAGATTTCCATACCCAACTATAACATTTTCCGTCATGATAGAATTGCCAAAGGGGGAGGAGTTGCAGTCTACTCCAGAAATAAGTCTCTCACTGTTGCCGCCTGCTACCGATCCCCTCAGCTGCCAGCTGTGCCCTGGACACCATTTGTGAATTGATCGTCCCCCATCTAGCTTCAGAGTTTGTTCTGTTAGGTGACCTAAACTGGGATATGCTTAACACCCCAGCAGTCCTACAATCTAAGCTAGATGCCCTCAATCTCACACAAATCATCAAGGAACCTACCAGGTATAACCCTAAATATGTAAACATGGGCACCCTCATAGACATTATCCTGACCAACTGGACCTCCAAATACACTTCCGCTGTCTTTCAACCAGGATCTCAGCGATCACTGCCTCATGGCCTGTATCCGCGACTGGTCCGCGGTCAAACGACCACCCCGCATCACTGTCAAACGCTCCCTAAAACACTTCTGCGAGCAGGCCTTTCTAATCGACCTGGCCCGGGTATCCTGGAAGGATATTGACTTCATCCCGTTCGTTGAGGATGCCTGGTCATTCTTTAAAAGTAACTTCCTCACCATCTTAGATAATAAGCATGCTCCGTTCAAAAAATGCAGAACTAAGAACAGATATAGCCCTTGGTTCACTCCAGACCTGACTGCCCTCGACCAGCACAAAAACATCCTGTGGCGGACTGCAATAGCATCGAGTAGTCCCTGCGATATGCAACTGTTCAAGGAAGTCAGGTACCAATACACGCAGTCAGTCAGGAAAGCAAAGGCTAGCTTTTTCAAGCAGAAATGTGCATCCTGTAGCTCTAACTCCAAAAAGTTATGGGACACTGTAAAGTCCAAGGAGAACAGGAGCACCTCCTCCCAGCTGCCCACTACACTGAGGCTAGGTAACACGGTCACCACCGATAAATCCATGATAATCGATAACCTCTTGAAACTCCCCATCCCGGATCCGGGATCGTGAATAAAGCCTCAAGGCTCATTAGCATAACGCAAATAAAATGAAAATAATGCGCCTACTCTCAAGCTTAGCCTTTTCTTAACAACACTGTCATCTCAGATTTTCAAAATATGCTTTTGAACCATAGCAATTCACTAATTTGTGTAAGAGTATGCTAAGCTAGCTTAGCATTTTGAGTAGCATTTAGCACGCAACATTTTCACAAAAACCAGATAACCAAATAAATAACATCATTTACCTTTGAAGAGCTTCGGATGTTTTCAATGAGGAGACTCTCAGTTACATAGCAAATGTCCAGTTTTTCCTGAAAGCATCTTTGTGTAGGAGAAATCGCTCCATTTTGTACATCACATTTGGCTACCGAAACAAACCGAAAATTCAGTCACCAACAACGTCAAACTTTTTCCGAATTAACTCCATAATATCGACCGAAACATGGCAAACGTTGTTTGGAATCAATCCTCAAGGTGTTTTTTCACATATCTCTTCATTGTTATATCGTTCGTGGAAGCATGCTTTCTTCTCTGAATTCCATGGAAAAATACTTGCAGCTGAGTTTTGCGCACCAATTTCGGCGCAGGACACCGGGCGGACACCTGGTAAATGTGGTCTCTTATGGTCAATCTTCCAATGATATGCCTACAAATACGTCACAATGCTGCAGACACCTTGGGGAAACGACAGAAAGGGCAGACTCATTCCTCTCGCATTCACAGCCATATAAGGAGACAATGGAAAACGGAGCCTCAAAAATCCTGCTCATTTCCTGGATGCCGTCTCATCTTGGTTTTGCCTGTAGCTCACGTTCTAGGGCACGCACACAAAATATCTTTGCAGTTCTGGACACGTCAGAGTGTTTTCTTTCCAAAGCTACCAATTATATGCATAGTCGAGCATCTTTTTGTGACAAAATATTGCGCTTAAAACGGGCACGTCTTTTTATCCAAAAATGATATAGCGCCCCTAGAGTTTCAAGAGGATAACTTCAACAAGCATTTCTCAACGGCTGGCCATGCCTTCCTCCTGGCTACTCCAACCTCGGCCAACAGCTCCGCCCACCCCGCAGCTACTCGCCCAAGCCTCCCCAGCATCTCCTTTACCCAAATCCAGATAACAGATGTTCTGAAAGAGCTGCAAAACCTGGACCCATACAAATCAGCTGGGCTTGACAATATGGACCCTCTATTACCAGCCTGTTCAACCTCTCTTTCCTATCGTCTGATATCCCCAAGGATTGGAAAGCTGCCGCGGTCATCCCCCCTCTTCAAAGGGGGAGACACCCTGGACCCAAACTGTTGCAGACCTATATCCATCCTGCCCTGCCTATCTAAGGTCTTCGAAAGCCAAGTCAACAAACAGATCACTGACCATCTCGAATCCCACCGTACCTTCTCCGCTGTGCAATCTGGTTTCCGAGCTGGTCACGGGTGCACCTCAGCCACGCTCAAGGTACTAAACGATATCATAACCGCCATCGATAAAAGACAGGTCTGTGCAGCCGTCTTCATCGCCCTGCCAAAGCTTTCGACTCTGTCAATCATCCTATTCTTATCGGCAGACTCAGTAGCCTCGGTTTTTCTAATGACTGCCTTGCCTGGTTCACCAACTACTTTGCAGACAGAGTTCAGTGTGTCAAATCAGAGGGCATGTTGTCCGGTCACCTGGCAGTGTCTATGGGGTGGTACAGGGTTCAATTGTCGGGCCGACTCTTTTCTCTGTATATATCAATGATGTTGCTCTTGCTGCGGGTGATTCCCTGATCCACCTCTACGCAGACAACACCATTCTGTATACTTCTGGCCCTTCCTTGGACACTGTGCTATCTAACCTCCAAACAAGCTTCAATGCCATACAACACTCCTTCCTTGGCCTCCAACTGCTCTTAAACGCTAGTAAAACCAAATGCATGCTTTTCAACCGTTCCGTACCTAACTCTCCTTCCAGACTCATATCAAACATCACCAATCTAAATTCAAATCTAGAGTCGGCTTTCTATTTCACAACAAAGCTTCCTTCACTCACGCCGCCAAACTTACCCTAGTAAAACTGACTATTCTACCGATCCTTGACTTCGGCAATGTCATCTACAAAATAGCTTCCGATACTCTACTCAGCAAACTGGATGCAGTTTATCACAGTGCCATCCGTTTTATTACTAAAGCACCTTATACCACCCACCACTGCGACCTGTATGTTCTAGTCGGCTGGCCCTCGCTACATATTCGTCGCCAGACCCACTGGCTCCAGGTCATCTACAAGTACATGCTAGGTAAAGCTCCACCTTATCTAAGTTCACTGGTCACGATGGAAACACCCACCCGTAGCACGCACTCCAGCAGGTGTATCTCACTGATCATCCCGAAAGCCAACACCTCGTTTGGCCGCCTTTCCTTCCAGTTCTCTGCTGCCTGTGACTGGAACGAATTGCAAAAATTGCTGAAGTTGGAGACTTTTATCTCCCTCACCAACTTTAACCTCTTTGAACTCTAGGGGCAGTATTTCATTTTTGGATAAAAAAACGTTCCCGTTTTAAACAAGATATTTTGTCACGAAAAGATGCTCGACTATGCATATAATTGACAGCTTTGGAAAGAAAACACTCTGACGTTTCCAAAACTGCAAAGATATTATCTGTGAGTGCCACAGAACTGATGCTACAGGCGAAACCACGATGAAACTTCAAACAGGAAATGAGCAAAATTTTTGAAGCGCTGTTTTCCAATGTCTTCTTATATGGCTGTGAATGCGCCAGGAATGAGACCACAATTTCTGCCGTTTCCCCAAGGTGTCTGTAGCATTGTGACGTATTTGTAGGCATATCATTGGAAGATTGACCATAAGAGACCACATTTACCAGGTGTCCGCCCGGTGTCCTGCGTCGAAATTGGTGCGTAAACCTCAGCTGCAAGTATTTTTCCATTTAATTCAGAGAAGAAAGCAGACTTCCACGAACGATATATCAATGAAGAGATATGTGAAAAACACCTTGAGGATTGATTCTAAACAACGTTTGCCATGTTTCAGTCGATATTATGGAGATAATTTGGAAAAAAGTTTGGCGTTTTGGTGACTGAATTTTCGTTTTTTTTTTGGTAGCCAAAAGTGATGTACAAAATGGAGCGATTTCTCCTACACAAAGAATCTTTCAGGAAAAACTGAACATTTGCTATCTAACCGAGAGTCTCCTCATTGAAAACATCCGAAGTTCTTCAAAGGTAAATGATTTTATTTGAATGCTTTTCTGTTTTTTGTGAAAATGTTGCCTGCTAAATGCTATGCTAAATGCTACGCGAGCTATCAATACTCTTACACAAATGCTTGTTTTGCTATGGTTGAAAAGCATATTTTGAAAATCTGAGATGGCAGTGTTGTTAACAAAAGTCTAAGCTTGAGATCAAATATATTTATTTCATTTAATTTGCAATTTTCATGAATAGTTAACGTTGCGTTATGCTAATGAGCTTGAGGCTATAAATAGGATCCCGGATCCGGGATTGCTCGTTGCATGAAGTTAAACATCTGCTATCTGAGCAGCTAACCGATCGCTGCAGCTGTACATAGTCCATCGGTAAATAGCCCACCAAATTTACCTACATCATCCC
Organism: Oncorhynchus masou masou; assembly: GCF_036934945.1. Taxonomy (NCBI): domain Eukaryota; kingdom Metazoa; phylum Chordata; class Actinopteri; order Salmoniformes; family Salmonidae; genus Oncorhynchus; species Oncorhynchus masou. Next base: position 50,346,286 of record NC_088241.1, on the reverse strand, counting down.
CATACTGTTTTTATTTATTTACTTTTCTGCCCTTTTGCACACCAGTATCTCTACCTGCACATGACCATCTGATCATTTATCACTCCAGTGTTAATCAGCGAAATTGTAATTATTCCCCTACCTCCTCATGCCTTGTGCACACAATGTATATAGACTTTCTTTTTTTCTACTGTGTTATTGACTTGTTTATTGTTTACTCCATGTGTAACTCTGTGTTGTTGTCTGTTCACACTGCTATGTTTTTCATTTTGGGCAGGTCGCTGTTGTAAATGAGAACTTGTTCTCAACTAGCCTACCTGGTTAAATAAAGGTGAAATAAAAAATATATATATCTTTGTCAGGTCGCAGTTGTACATGAGATCTTGATCTCAACTGGCCTACATGGTTAAATAAAGGTGAAAATAATAATAATAATAAGTCCTGTGCCATTATTTTATATTATATGATTTTATAGTAAGAAGTATAACTAAACTTAAAATAGAATAAAATAGAAAATATGTTTTCCCCATTGCGGAACACTCACTGTTCTCTCTTCAAGTGATTATATTTTCACCCATCAGACTATTCTCAATTTAATCTTGTCTTTACTAATAAACCGTTTTAACAGATTTTTTAGGATGTGTGGAAGTGAACCCTGGAACCCAGACGAACTTCATGTGCGTTTGTAAACAACAGCTGTTCCATCACGGCTGTAAGCAGCTAGCTAGCTAAGGTAACTTAGTCTTGATGTTTTCTGAAGTTCAAAATGAGCATTTTTGATTATAGTATTCACGGGTGGGATGGTCCTTATGTCCTGGGAAAATGTTAGTTCATAGCTAGATTTACCAAAGATACATCGCAGCGGGCTGAATTGCCTGCATGGATAGTAACATTAGCAGCAGCAGGAGGTGGCGCACATGTGTAAGTTGTTTATCAAGTTAGCCATCTATTCTAGGTCATGTCAGGTAGGTAGCTAGCTACATATAAATAGGATAGACAGCCATCCAATATTGTTTTTTTAATGACACAATCCTCAGCTTGATCTTCTAAAAATGACAAGTTAGTTATCTAGTTAGTAGCTAAGTTAACTAGCTAATGAACAGATTTCCAGTCCCAAAGAGAGAACTATGACAATACATGAACAATACAAAAAATATCAAATGTTATACGACTTGAGAATAATGAAACAAGTCCTAGTCTAATTTATATGTTTCCTAATCTCAGATAATGAGACCTGTGAAAGCTGCTAAACCGTGTCTGTGGATGAAGGTCCCAAAGAAATTCCCAAGTCTTTTAGAGACTGAAGGGTATATTGCAAATGGGTTATATATGCTACTGGTTTACTGTTAGAATAGGTTGTAGGACTACATAAATAATGTTAAAAGTAACAATGCATAGACCTAGAACATGCATGGCGAACCTTGCTCCTAGAGATCTAGCTAATGGGTGTGCAGGTTTCTATTCCAGCCCAGCACTGACATTCTGCTTATTATTTGTATGTTACGCCCTGACCGTAGAGCTTTTTATGTCTCTATTTTTGGGTTGGTCAGGGTGTGATTTGGGTGGGCATTCTATGTTCTATTTCTATGTGTTTGTATTTCTTTGTTTTGGTCGGGTATGGTTCTCAATCAGGGACAGCTGTCGATCGTTGTCTCTGATTGAGAACCATACTTAGGTAGCTTTTCCCCACTGGGTTTTTGTGTGTAGTTGTTTTCTGTTTTGTGTCTTTCTGCACCAGACAGAACTGTTTCGGTTTCATTCGTTCTCTTCGTTGTTTTTTTGTTAATCAGTGTTCAGTTCAAATAATAAAGATGAACACGTACAACGCTGCACCTTGGTCCTCCACTCCTTCCAACAGCCTTACATTGTATTAGACACTATTCATTTAACTATTCAATCATCTCTTGTTTTGGAGTAAGATGAATGTCTAAACCCACTAACCATTTACATAGGTGTTCTTTATATGATATTAAATAATGTGTTGATTCTTTGAATTAAGTATAATGTGTTTTTTGTCATTGAACATTCTCTGTTTGCTCTCTCATTTAGTCTGATGATATTGCACAGATTTGCAGGTGCAGCTGATGTCCTTGATCATTGGTGGAGGTGTAACAATCCCTGTATTGCTGACCTTGGATGCAACCCCTGTCCACAACAGCCCTTCATACCCACAAAGCAGAGTCAATTATTTGACCAAAACTATTATCTTGGTTGGGCTAGGATAACAGTAGTTTAGGTCTCAGGGCGGGTGACATTCCCCCATGATGGCAAATAGGGCTTTCTCACTGAGTCTTTCCTTGATTATTCACATCCTATCTCTTCACAAGTATTGTTTTGCAACTGTACTGGATGAGAAGGTACAAGGTCCCTCCCCTCTGACCTTATTCTCCAGTGGGTTTTTAGAAGGAGACAAGGAGAGGAAACGAGGAAGGGTGAATTGAGAAAGAGTCTGGCACTCACCTGTCAAATAGCTCACATGTGCTGCAGACTCACCCCTGTGTTCCACTCACTGACCTCCTTCTCCTCATCAACCTAAGCAGTCAGCAGAGCAGACTGTGTGGACTGAGTCAACCTAGCACCCACAGAATTAATTTTGTGGGTATTTGGTTCTGCTAAATTGAGTTATAGTGTCTGTGGCATAGGAGGAGGGGAAAGAGGGGTTACTGTAACAGATGTGTGCTGCAGGTGAGTTCTAGTAGCCCTGTGATGTGATGTCATCCCCCCTGAGACTTGAGGTAGTTTTCGCCTCCTGTCCATCATGAATGTATCTCTATTTTAATACTGTAAGCATCTCGGCTGCGGGATAATCTCCTCCTGCAATTTTGTGCCCATTTGCTTCATTCTGCTACACTCACTGTCGTCATTCTCTAGTCATTGGCATGCTACTCTAGCTCCAAGTGTACTTTTATAAGGGTTTGCGTCCTGTCCCGGTCAGCCATACAGTACAGGGATGGAACTCATACATTTACATAGTTTCTTTGCAGCCCATGTAAAAGTTCCCCTTCACAGTGATTTTTGTCTTGCCTCCACTATCCATGCTCTACCCTTTTGGTTACGGTGGATGTGAGATCATTTATGGCATGCATGCCCAATGCAGACATGATGGGAATAGTATTGGCCTATTGGGCATGTCCAATGCATTTGTACATGTGACTTATCATTTCTATACTGAAACAGGATTCGCAAATCCTCACAAGTTGCTTATGTTTTCTCCATTTGAAATTCTACTATTAGAAATAGGAAAAGCACTCACACCTGAGAACTTGTGTCTGTTAATAATTCGCAAATAACTTGAAAGAAAATGCTGATTGATACTGGCAAGATCAGTGTGTGGGTTTTTGTCTTTCATTAGACAATTAATGAGTCTAACCATGTTGAAGGATACCAGATTTAACTTCCACAGCTACTGGACAAATATCACTGTCAAGACGGTGTAGAAAGGAATAATTTAAGTTTAATTTGATTTAATTTCAAAAATACATGTTGCTTGAAAATAAAGTTGCAATTTGTTTGGTTCATGTAATGTATCATCCTGGTGTAATTAATATGCAGCTCAACATTACCACCACAAGGTGTCAGCACTAGCATCTGCTTTAATACATGTAAACAAACCACAAGCTTGGTCCCGAAACGTGAGGTCAATAATGCATGCCAAACATAAGCTAGCAATTAATTTAAACTACAGTATGTTTCTTGATTGAAACTAAGTGGGCAATACACCTGGATAAAATATAGTTGCGACAGATTAGTGAGGGGCGAGAGAGAGGTTGATAGTGGGGTAATTACTGCTGCTAGCTAACTTGGATGAAAACAATGTGGCCGTCAGACATTGAACGCCTATGCTAGATACACTTAGTTTAGTTATATTGTTTGGCTGTCATGAAATAAATGAATCTAGCTGGCGAACAAGGTAAGATGATCTTTCTCTACCTTCACATTAAGCCACTTCTGTGGTTATTTACTGTGCTAGCCCAATGTAACACCACCAGAGCAAACGGATAATAAACAGGAAACAAACATTGTCTGATGATTTTGTTTAGTGCGTCTGGTAGCAACAAGTCATTATGTGTATATAATTAATTTGTTAAATATTTTAGTGGATCAAGAAATACGAACTTGTAATTTTGTGCTAGCTAGCCAACTAACTAGCTAGTTATTAATTATGGCACACTGCAGCACTGTATGTTTACCGGGGAACCTCTAAGATGCACGTGTATACAGAACGTGTTATTGTTTTGACAATTGAAAAGGGCTATATGTAAAATTGTTTAGATTTAGAATGGGCCATTGTCATATGGGCAGGAACAGGGCAAGGGGAAAATAGACATGTCATCCATATGCACTCGAATAGCTCCAGTTATTTCACTCCATGCATCAACCATTGTTTGAGGAGCATGCAGCCTCTTGTTGCACGACAGGTGATATTCCGCCCAAACTCTGTGTGCCATGGGCTCGCCAACTCTGTTCCTGCATATGCCCAATGCTTCATTTGGGAAACCAAGTAGTAACATGTTTTCAGAACTAAACATATTTCCTTTAACTGTTGAGAGACCCTCTCTCTGCTCGTTTAAGAAAGGAATGAAGGAGAGAGGGGCGGAGATGGAAACGAAGGGTGGTCAGATTTTCTGTAGCTCCAGGTAATGTGTCAGCCTATTAATTATGGGGAAAAAGCCCTATTGCTAGGCTATTCAAAATCAAATACAAATTCATTATAACTGTAGGCAAACTCTGAATTTGTTTAATTTATATTAAGTATATTAAATCACTTATTTTTTTATGTTTTTCTGCTGTGCGTAATATGCATAGGCTATGTATTGTGTAATGGCACAATTATTAATTTAATTCAGGTTTATTTTGGGCTTGGGCTCATATATAGGCCTATGCATATGCTGAAACTTTCATATGTATATAGGTGTTTTGAATGAATCTTCGTCATAGTATGCACTGTCCATTTCATTGTGTTAAGCTTTGAAACAACATCCATAACGACCATGTTTTCCACTCAGTTTCAACCTGTTGTTGAACTTCTTTCTTCAACTTGATCAATAACAGTGAGGTGAGTTTTAAAAGCTCATACTGTTTTGATGATAAGTGTTTGATGTGATTTTCGATTGCATTTTCATTGATGTCAGAGTGGTTAGAGGGATCATAGAGCCCTGAAAACCAGGCTATCAGTGACCTGATCGTCGTTAGCGAGCTGGGTACTACTAATGCATGTCCAGAGTGCATAAGTGGAGATTACCATAACTCAACAGTCACATCAAATTTTACTGAGGTCATGAATCATGACTTCCGACGTGACGGTAATACGGTCACCGCAACAGCCCTAAAAAAGGTGCATGAACATATGCAGGCTGCCTCACATCCGGCCGTGATTGGGAGTCCCATAGGGCGGCGCACAATTAGCCCAGCGTCAGCCGGGTTTGGCCGGGTCAGGTCGTCATTGTAAATAAGAATTTGTTCTTACAGTAACTGACTTGCCTAGTTAAATAAAGGTTAAATAAAAATTACAAAATAAATGCAGCATATGTTCATTCATTCTCTCTCTCTCTCTCTCTCTCTCTCTCTCTCTCTCTCTCTCTCTTCTCTCTCTCTCTCTCCCTTTCATACACAAACACAAATGCACGCAAGCAGACAGTCAGACACATGCACGCACACACGCACACATGCATGTACGCATGCAGACACGCACACCCTCATTAAGCACCATCCGCATGCAACGCAGCACCACTACAAAGGCTGTGGGCATATGGCCACAGCATCAGCACATCCTGCAACACAGTTTCCTCATTTTACACATTATGCAGTGAATCTGTGGGAATAAAGAACTATTGCGATCCATTTTGGCTCCTGAACCGAAATGTTCTACCCAGCCATGCACTGCCTGCCTATACACTTGGGAGTATTTGACTTATTGCCAAGACCCCTCCCCCCCAGCCCTCCCCATTATCCCTTCCCCTAGCCCTCCCTCTCCACTTTGCGCGATCCTACGAGCCATATGAAGTGGACGTTGTGTCTCAATTCAACTTTGAGTGAGGCGTAGTGTCTTTTCAGCCCTCTAGTTGGCCCTCCAAACAAAGTGAATCGAGTTGCTGACCTCCTACCGAGTGGTACTCAAAACTCCCATGAAGCTCTGCGACCCAAAGCTCAATAGTTGCTTCCGGAATGATGGCTGATAAAAATATTAAGATGGAAGCAAATGTAAGTAATTGTAACTTCCTAATGAATCATGCACAAATTGTACAGTTAAGAAGACTATGTTAGTTAAGGTAGAGAATAACAAGTATGCATATTTAATTGTCGTAAAGTTATTTCATGATAATCTATATTTAACGAATTAGCTGACTCGCTAACATTAGCCGTCTGGCTATACATTTAACTTGCTACATGGCCATTTGACATTTGTATGAATTGTAACCAGCAAACCAGGCTGTCATCTTGTGAAACTCAGTGAATGTAAAGAATCTAGTTAAAGCATTTACTGCAAATTGAATATCCCATTTTGTAAGCTTGCCTTGTTGTTCAAGTCAATCACTTATCATTGTTCTTTATTGTAGAATCGATTAACATTAATGATTGAAGATATTTGCCATGCCATGCAACTGAAGTGACATAGCTAACTCCTGCCTATGAATGTGTAGCTATGTAGTCAATCTGTGTATAGACCCTAAAACGTTTGGCGCAAATATTACACTGAACAAAAATATAAATGCAACATGTAAATTGTTTCATGAGCTGAAATAAAGGATCCCAGAAATGTTTCACACACACAAAAAGCTTAGTTATCTTACATTTTGTGCACACATTTGTTTACATTCATGTTAGTAAGTTTTTCTTCTTTGCCAAGATAATCCATCCACCTGATAGGTGTGGCATATCAAGAAGCTGATTAAACGGCATGATTATTACACAGGTGCACACAACACAATGCCACAGATGTCTCAAGTTTTGAGGGAGCATGCAATTGGCATGCTGACTGCAGGATTGTCCACAAGAGCTGTTTCCAGAGAACTGAATGTTCATTTCTCCACCATGTCTTTTTAGAGAATTTGGCAGTATGTCCAACCGGCCTCACAACTGCAGACCACATGTAACCATGCCAGACCAAGACCTCTACATCTGGCTTCTTCACCTGTGGGATTGTCTAAGACCAGCCAAACAGCTGATGGAACTGTGAGTTTGTACAGCCAAAACATTTCTGCAGAAACTGTCAGAAACCCTGTCAGGGAAGCTCATCTGTGCACTTGTCAAACTCACCAGGGTCTTAAGCTGACTGAAGTTCAGTGTGGTAACCAACTGAAGTGGGCAAATGCTCACCTTCGATGGCCAATGCACGGAGATACCTTGATGAGATTCTGAGGCCCATTGTTGTGCCATTCATCTTCCAACATCACCTCATGTTTCAGCATGATAATGCACGGCCCCTTGCTGCAAGGATCTGTACACAGTTCCTGGAAGCTGAAAATATCCCAGTTCTTCCATGGCCTGCATACTCACCAGACAGGTCACCCAATGAGTAGGTTTGGGATGCTCTGGATTGACTTGTAAGCCAGCATGTTCCCACCAATATCCAGCACCTTTGCACAGCCATTGAAGAGGAGTGGGACAACATTCCACAGGCCACAATCAACAGCCTGATCAACTCTATGTGAAGGAGATGTGTGGCGCCGCATGAGATGAATGGTGGTCACACCAGATACCGACTGGTTTTCTGATCCAAGCCCCTACGTTTTTTCTAAAGGTATCTGGGACCAACAGATGCATATCTGAAATTCCCAGTCGTGAAATCCATAGATTAGTGCCTAATTATATATATATATGTATATATATATGAATTGTATGAACTGTAACTCAGTAAAATCTTTGAAATTGTTGCATGTTGCATTTATATTTTTGCTCACTATAGTGGTCTTAATTGTTCCAAAAGGCTTCCACTAGTTAATCATGAATCCCTAAGACATTGCAGAAAGTGACTGAGTGAAGGAAATACGACAAACTGTCAAACTGCTATTCTGGAATGAAAGCCCTGCTCTAGTGCTGCTCCACATTGAACTTCAGCCAGAGGACGGGTATATTACAGGCACATTATTGTTTTGCTGTTCTCATTTGTGGCTCATATGGAAGTATGTATTTGTTGCATGAGAAATACTGTATAAGGAAAGCTATTACGGACGCAAGTACGTCCCTGTGAAAAACACAAGGCATGTTTTCACTGAATTGCATGGTAGTCTATCTTTTTTTTAAACTTTATTTTACTAGGCAAGTCAGTTATGAACAAATTCTTATTTTCAATGATGGCCTAGGAACAGTGGGTTAGCTGCCTGTTCAGGGGCAGAACGACAGATTTGTACCTTGTCAGCTCGGGGATTTGAACTGCACAAGTGATGTAGTGATGTCCCTTACCCCAGGGTTATTTATCTCTCCAACCACTAGTTGCTCTGTTTTCGAGTGCAACTCCCCCACCGAGGGACACTTGAAAGCGAGGGGGAGGGCTCAGAGGAGGTATTGGGATTGAGTCTTTGTCAATGCTAATTGGCCAGACTACTCAACAGTGAAGTGGAACATTACATCCTGCACACATCACACCTTGTTTGTTAGCAAATAAATCCTGACGCTAACAACTGGAGCTGTTGAAGTGAAGGTACTGTTGTATTGAGCAGTGGACAGTGGGGGAGAGAGAGCGATAGAGAGAGAAAGAAAGAGTGAGGAGGGGGAGAGGGACAGAGAGAGAGATGGAGAATGATAGAGGGAGATGCATAGATAGATAGAGAGGGATAACTAGATGAACCTGTGATATCCTACCAGGGGACCGGAGAGGCAGAAGGGAGGAGTCAGCCCAAGCAGTGGATTAGGGAGGAAAGTATCTGAGGCCCGCCATGCACACACACACACACACACACACACACACACACACACACACACACACACACACACACACACACACACACACACACACACACACACACACACACACACACACACACACACACACACACACACACACACACACACACACACACACACACAGAGCTATTTCCCTCCAGAGGTAATACAGAAATCTCAATTCTCACTTTCCTTGACATTCCATTAATCTCAATTTCAGCTAAATTTCATGAAGAAATGTTTACCCTATTTACGGCTATACCATCTGTACTTGTCTGGTGTACACTGACAATCCACAATTAAACATACCTTTTTACATTTTCCTAAGTAAAGTGGGAGTGGATAGGTATGCTCCGAGAGAGAGAGAGAGAGAGAGAGAGAGAGAGAGAGAGAGAGAGAGAGAGAGAGAGAGAGAGAGAGAGAGAGAGAGCGTTACCTACCTAATTCCTACAGTTGTTATTGTTTTGTCTAGGTCATGTGCTTCATTGGATGTGTGTAAACACCCTCTTTCAGGGTGGGGTAACTCATCACTAAACAGCGAGGGTGAATAGCTAGCGTCTTTGCGGTTAGATCTAAGAGTGCTGCATGGGGTGTGTGAATGCTCCCATTAACAGCGTGTTAGAGAGATTGTGTTCAGTGGCGTTTTGCCTCCTCTTTCTGTCTCTCCCGTTGTCTCGCTCTTCTTATTAACATGCACTTAAATTCCCTTTGTTCTCTCAAGTGCTCATTAAAGACTACAGTGCCTTCTGATGTCTAAAGCTTTACATAATTAGAACCCAAGAGGTTTTCCACCACACACCAAACTTCTTAGTTTGTTTTATTCCGCATTAGAGGAACAATTTGTTTAATTTCTCAAGAGTTTAACCTCACTGACTGTGATGGAAGGAAGGCACCTGGTTGCATGTAATCTCATTTCATTTTGTTGTATCCTTCTGTTTTTGGGAACTGGGAAGCTATCAGTTGTGATTATTACAGTTGTTGTCAGTGAATGTGTTTATATCATGGTCTTTCATGCATTTCTTACATTTCTGAGAAACAATGGTTCTTACACACTGAAGGGTCCATGTCTGATGTTTCTTGTTAAATCATTGAGTTTGCATCATCAGTAGGTCACTTCATGTTCTTTTTTACTGATTATGAATCATGAATTTATATTTAGTATCATTGCTATTAAATCATTGTTTGGTTTATGCTGTGTACCATAGTTGGTAACGTGGGCCAGAGTTACCATTTCAAAACCAATGAGACATGTTGTTTGCACACATTCCATCACTTTTGATCTGCTACAAAATGATCTTGGCCCTCTGTGCTCTGACCAACCCCTGTGTACCACTACTACCAACCCATGTCCCTGACAGTGACTGCACTCCCTCCCTCAATTTTGAGGTGCAGCGAGACACTCTTCAGTTGCCAGCTCAATCCAGAGCTGAGGGGAGGAACTTGGCAGATCCCTCCCCCAGGGAGCTCTTCCTTGGCCAACATCGCAGCCTTTCTCCGTGGGCACTTTCCATTGCAGGAACAGACAGGGTGGAGTCGTTCCTTCCACTCTCCTCTTATCTGACTCTCCCTCTTCTTTTCTTTTTTATCCTCCTGTTCTATTCCTCTCCCCTCTCCTCTCCACATCCCATTTGAGCCATTCTTGGCACACCAAAGTGTGTGTCATTGTGGGACAAGGATTTACATTTTATTTAACTAGGCAAGTCAGTTAAGAAACAATTGTTAATTATAATGATGGCCTACCCTGGCCAAACCCTAACCTGGGCAATGCTGGGCCAATTGTGCGCCGTCCTCTGGGACTCCCAAACACGACCGGTTGTGATACAACCTGAATCGAACGAGGGTCTGTAGTGATGCCTCTAGCACTGAGATGCAGTGCCTTAGATTGCTGTGCCACTCGGGAGCCCCGAGTAGATGGTAGTGATCTGTTTTGAAGCTGCGCCCTCCTCAGTAATTTCCACTCCATGTCCACCTTGTGTTGAGTGTGTGTCTTCAGCGTTTGAAGCCTAAAACCCCAAATATCTGCCTGCTTCTCCTTCTTTATCTTACACCACTTTACACCATATTGATAAGGTAAAGGTACTCCTACATAGCTTCATTCTTGTGTGTTTTATTTCTCATGTCTTTTTTTTTTCTTTTTTTTTCCGATTTAACTTTGCATCGTTGGGAAAGAGCATTTCATTGTACGGTCTACAACTGTTGTATTCGATACATGTGACAAGTACAATTTGATTTAATTTGACTTTACGAGTGCAGTCAAGAGGGAAGACAGGGTGTGTGTGAGTTGCGGAAAGGTGTGTATGAGTATTTGTGTGTGTGTGTGTGTGTGTGTGTGTGTATGCGCTCATGTGCATGTGTGTGTGTGTGTGTGTGTGTGTGTGTGTGTGTGTGTGTGTCTCTCTGTGTCTACGAATGTGTTCCAAAATGGAGCGGCCCGCCGAGAAAAACAATAAAGCACAAATGACAGGAACAGATGGTCCTCTTTATGGTGCCCTGAAATGAAAACACTGAATAGCTTTACTGGGTGGCAGTTTTTTATCCTCTCTCCTCTCCTCTGCCTGGTTATGGGCCGCTAACACTTCACCACCTGGTCGTACAGTAGTCATTAACCACCTCTCCTCTTGGACCGTGGCGAGACGTCGGGCGAGACACCAGAGGAGGATAATAACTGGGTGAAAAAAAGGGCAGGGACACTGACAAACATATCCTATGGTAAGTAATCAAGTGGACGTTGATTAATTCAGTTATGTCATGATTAATGTGTCGTGATACAGTGGAGTGGACTGTTGCTGACAAGGTCTGGCACGGGAGAGTTGTTAGGAAGACAGGAGACAGGCTAGCATAGAGATGGAGGAGTGTTGAGTGTCCCAACATTTCTGGACATAAAATATCCACAGGCAGTTAATGTGTGTGTTTGCTTGTGTGTTAGCTTGTGTACTTGTTTGTGTATGTGTGTGTGCGTGTGCGTGTGTGTGTGTGTGCGTGTGTGTGCATGTGCCTCCGTGTATATCAAGCAGCGTGCCTCGTATGGCTTAATATTCTCATCAATATCATTCCCATGGAGCTAGTCATGCTACTTCCCCTTTCTCTGTCATTTATGTTGATAACCAACCACAACATCTCATAAACACTTTGTCAATTACACCCTAGTTTCATTTAGACAGATTCAAGATTATGGTTTCAATCTCCCCCTTATTGAGTCATATTTAGAGCTAGGCCTACTGCCCAAATCACAGAGCAGATCAATTATAACTAATCTATCAGAGATGGAGATGGTCCTGCATTGGCTTCAGTTTATAAGAACAATAAAAATGTCTTGTGTTTAGGGATAATCACATCCCAGTATCACTGAGCCATCCACATATTTGTGTCACACCATTTACACATTTCTCTCTCTCCCTCACCTCCCCCCTTTCTCGCTCCTCCTCTACCTATCTCAGTCATTCTTTCCTTTCCCACATTCCATCTCTTTCTCCCTCACTCCAATCTCTCTATCTCTGTCTGTATTTCTCCCCTTTCACTGCATCTTCCCACTCCTCCTTCTCTCTGTCCCTCTCTGCCTTTCTCTCTTTCCACCTCTTCGCGAACCACAACACACACCCCTCCCCCCTTGTAGCTGAGGACAATCGCTCTTCTCTACTCTGATAATCCCCCAGTATTAACTGGCTGTGGAGTTATTACCCCTCATATGAGCAGTCTATGTCGAGGGCTGCTTTATGAGCTCGCTGCTCTCTGTGGATAAGATGATGGAGCCGCCGAGCACTGTCATCCCCAGCTGGATAATAGCATCAGGAAGACAATAGGGGATATACAGAAAGCCACGGGTTATTGATAGAGCCATATCTGTATCTGCACCCCTCCTGTCTGCCTGCTGACAAATACTAGGGCTGGGTGGAAGGGGCAGCTAATCCTGAAGGATATCAGTAGTAATATGGCCCACCTCTTTCTATGCAATCCCTCTCACTTCCACTGCTTTGGATTGCATTCTCTTTGGATTGCATTCTCTTTGGGGTGCGTTGGTGTTTTTGCCTCCCCTATGACGAATGGTCCCGAGGTTTGTAGTGATTTAAATCAGAGGGCGGAGATGGATTGCTACAATAGGGGACTCACATGGTAGATCTAGCTGTGATACTGATAGCAAACCGAAGCATTGTCTTGGCTCTCTCAATGTGTGCTCTGAAATTGTGGTCTGCATAGCAAGGGCTTTACAGTAACGACAAAATATAAAGTGTGATGCATTATCTCAGGATGTGAATAACACTTAGTCAGAGTTGCAATAATACATCGAAAAATATCTCACACACAAAATCACATCTCATCAAAGATTCAGAGATCCTCTCTACGAGTTAACCACACAGCAAACGACAACAATCTCCTCCCCACATAAACAGACCAGTCAAAATCTCCTGACTCTCGTTATGTGGTCCTCTCCCATTCTCTTGTATTGTGTTGTGGAGGGACTGACTGAGGGCTCAGTAGTGTTTACTTTGTGAGGCCACAGGCTGCTCTCTCAGCCACAGCACTGATCCTTGATCCCAGATGCCGGGATTACAGGCTAATGTCTGCCTGGGGGGGGGGGGGGGGGGTCACTGATCAAAAACAGGCCGTTAACCCAAGTCTGTTTGTGTGTGTGAGAGGATGTCTGAGAGAGGATAACTGATCAAATACAGGCAGTTATCACAAGTCTACCAGGGGATCCACAAGTGTACTGGAATAGCGAGTGTGTGTGAGTGTGTGTGAGTGTGTGTGAGTGTGTGTGTGTGTGTGTGTGTGTGTGTGTGTGTGTGTGTGTGTGTGTGTGTGTGTGTGTGTGTGTGTGTGTGTGTGTGTGTTGCTCTAGCCTTGCTTTACACCAGACTGATCCACTCCTAGCACCAATCAACCCATGTAGCCATTTTGCTTTTTCAGGGAATATAAAATTACAATCAGGGAAATCAAGGTATTGTTGGGCTGCAGTCCTCTGGGCTGCATTGTGTAGTATTGCTTTGGAAACTGGCCTAATTGGTTTGTGTGGGCCAAAGTCCCTCCAATGCCCACATCACGCTGGCTCCATTTTCACAACAATTGGATTTTAAATAGCTGGCCTAGATTGGTTATATTCCAGGACTTGAGACACCTCTTGTAAATGTTAAGAGTATTGTTTCTTAGGTTAAATAACTCAACAACTTTATCCACCAAAAGCACACAGCCATGCAATCGCCATAGAAAAGTATAGGTAGTAGAATGGCCCATAGTGAAGAGCTCAGTGTCTTTCAACGTGGCATCATCACAGGATGCAACCTTTCCAACAAGTAGGTAAGCCACACAAGCTCACAAAACAGGACTGCCAAGTGCTGAAGCGAATATCGCGTACAAATCGTCTGTCATCGGTTGCAACACTCACTAACAATTTCCAAACTGCCTCTGGAAGCATCGTCAGCACAATAACTGTTCATCGGGAGCTTCGTGAACTAGGTTTCCATGACCGAGTAGCCGCACACAAGCCTACAATCACAATGGGCAATGCAAAGCATCGGCTGGAGTGGTGTAAAGCTCACCGCAATAGGACTCTGGAGCAGTGAAAACATGTTCTCTAGAGTGATGAATCATGTTTCACCATCTGTTAGTCCAACGGACGAATCTTGGCTTCCCCCAACATTTTTACAATAAAAAAAAGAAACTAACGTATTAAATTATTTCCCATTCTCGTCTGTCCCCGTGTTTCATAATTGTCCTTCAATTTGCAAGAGGCTGAATCTATTCACCATCAGAGAGAGACAACAGCGCCCCTCTGTTTTAGTATCTGTAGCCCATGTATCTAATGCTGTCTGGCCAAAAATAATATGACATGTCATACTCTTTTTGGCCAGAAAGCATCAAATACATGGGCCACATATACTAAGACTGAGGGGCGCTATTTTGCTCGCTCTGATACTTTCTCCTGAGAGATTGATACATCTTTCTGTCGGTGTGCTTCTTGGTCAAAATTATCAATATATTCATATCTCAGTTTCTGGGGGGTGGGGGGGGGTCACTGGGGTAGCCAATCAGATTTCAGGGGGACCGTGGCCACCCTGGGCCACACTCTGGACATGCCACTGACTCCATCCACCATGTTCGTCTCTCTAACAAATATCAGAGATGTTCAAATCAAATCATTTTATTTGTCACATGTGCCAAATATAACAGGTGTAGACCTTACAGTGAAATGCTTATTTACAAGCCCTTAACCAACAATGCAGTTTTAAGAAAATGCCCACCAAATGTTTGTTTTTTTTAAAGGAAAAGAAAGTAAGAGATAAGAAAAACAAATAATTAAAGAGCAGCAGTAAATAACAATAGCTGGGCTATATACAGGGATACCGGTACAGAGTCAATGTGTCATTGTGCGGGGGCACCGGTGTCGAGGTAATTATGTACATGCAGGTAGGGTTGTTAAAGTGGCTATGCATAGATAATAACAGAGAGTAGTAGCTTTGTGTGTGTGTGTGTGTGTGTGTGTGTGTGTGTGTGTGTGTGTGTGTGTGTGTGTGTGTGTGTGTGTGTGTGTGTGTGTGTGTGTGTGTGTGTGTGTGTGTGTGTGTGTGTGTGTGTGTTGGGGGGGTGCAAATAGTCTGGGTAGCCATTTGATTAGCTGTTCAGGAGTCTTATGGCTTGAGGTTAGAAGCTGTTCAGAAGCCTCTTGGACATCGAAGTAGCTTGCCTTCATATCCCTTAGAGATAAATGACATGTCCTGTTTATTCTATACCCCGCCATTTTAGATCTAAACACAGGAGAAACATGAAAACCAATAGTAAGCAAACAGTGATACATTTCCCCTAATGGACGTAGTAATATCCTCAACTTACCAAATATCCTTCTTTTTCTGCATGTGCCGTTATTCTGTAGCCAGCCTCCACACAACCCTACTGTGTAACAACGGAGAGGGCGGGAACAGGACTCTGCCTCCGTCCTACCTCTCTATCTCCTACCTCTCCATTTCCTCCCTCCATCTCTCCTTCCCACCGGAGGCAATAAAGGCACAAAGTGGAAATAATTGGCGAGCATATGAACTCCCCTTCTGTTCTTCCCCAGGACCGTAAGGAATGCCGGGTAATGTGCATTGTTGCTCACCTCACCACCGAAGTGTGTGTTTCTGAATTAGCTTGCGCTGGTAAATATTTTGCAGAAATCACACCGCAGGGGGATATCGTCTCGGCGCTTGGAATGTGATTACAAACAGTAAGTTATCGCCATGGGCACAATTAAAAACTTTGCAGACGTGCATCATCTGATTGCAAATTGAATCAGGTATTGCGATGTAGGGGGTTGTTACTTGTTAATTACTGAGGGAGTCTTGCTAAACAAGTATTAATGGGACTATCTGCTTAGAAAGACAACTTTACCTTGTTGCCTCCTGTGCATTGGGGATGGGCGGGATGGGGGATCCCTCGTCTAAAAATAAGCTCATCAGCAATTTGGTGCATAGGCTGTAATCATCTCATATTTATTACTTTTTCCCAAATTTGTGTTCGTGTCACGTGTGAGAGTAAAGTTTAAGTTAAACAATTCAATTTGGATTCATTACTTGCCCTAGTCGCGGAGGCAGTGAGAGTGGATTATTCAAAATGTGGGTAGTTGACAATCCCAGAATGCACTGCTTTGTGTACAGTAAACAACAACAACAATGAGATGAATGATATAAAGTAAACACGATGTCAGAAATAACCCTAAGATCTTCATAATTGTTATTTATTCTAACACACTCAACATGTAGTGCAACCTCCCATTAAATACAACAACAAAAAAGATACTATGACTGTTGAATAAAACCTGAATGTTTCCAAAACAAGAAAAACAAGAAAGACATGTAATTCAACCTTTCAACAAACTAAATCCAACGGCTGCAAAGTGCACAAAAGCGCCAATGACCAGTGGCTTCAATGCCATGTCTTGCATGTTTTTGTCCAAGCCATGAGAGAAAACACCCCAGGGTATGGAGTGTCCAGAAGGACAGCTGCCTCACAGCCTCCCAACCTTACTCTCTCCTCACACCTCAGGATGAAACATGCTGTGCTGGGCTGTGTTAGTCAATGCCCTCAACTCCTTCAGACGCACAGGTCTTACTTAGAGGCAACCCGGTCAGTGTTCAGTGTTGCTTGAGTAAATCTGAAGTGTTTTGTGAGTGACTGCGACTGCGTGAGGCTCTGATTAAAGCAATGCCACTGGCTAAAAGCTGTCCACTTCCCTTTACAAGCTGCTTTTCTGACCTTTCTTTTAACCAAGCTTCCTGAGACTGAAGACCCTGACACAATATGACATGTTGCCAGGTCACTAAACATGGTTTTGCTTGAAAAAAAGGAACCAAAAATAAGATAAAGATATAAATAGAAAAAACAGGCAAAACACCCCTAAATAACTTGCTTGTGTTTTACTAGTTATTTTTCTCTGAGACACATCTTGTGATTGGATTCATTATACCTTAGGCCACTGTGTGAGTTTTATTTTTTTGCTCTACTCCAAACCATTTTGTTTGAAACAAAACAAACACGACACAGTGCGAGAAAGGGTAGTTACTATACAGAACCCTGAACAGTTTATGTATTGCAGAGTTTGTTAAATAAAGAAACATATCCAATCTTTGGATTGTGTCACATTTTGACACAATAATTGCTTACTTGCAAGTTTGGAATACCTCTGTTTTCATTTCCTGTTGAACGCTGGGCATGCAGTATTTACAGAGATTGTCACAACAATTTTTTTGA
This sequence comes from Oncorhynchus masou masou, assembly GCF_036934945.1. Classification (NCBI taxonomy): domain Eukaryota; kingdom Metazoa; phylum Chordata; class Actinopteri; order Salmoniformes; family Salmonidae; genus Oncorhynchus; species Oncorhynchus masou. The sequence continues at coordinate 50,328,703 of NC_088241.1, read as the reverse complement.
GAACGCTTCCGTAATGATCTCCTCTCACAGGCAATGTGTAAAGCTCAATTATATTATCCCTGCATTAATGCAGACACAACAAACAAGCATATTTCACCACACAAATTACTGCTTGAACTGCAACAATCACAAGAGCCACCCAGCCGTAGACTGTCACACTCAGTCACAGCGCAGACTGACACCCTGCTCTCTCTCTCTCTCCCTAAAAAATAAACACAGGTTACGGAACATGTGCGCAAAAGAGAGTGAGATATCAAACAGCATAGCCCAAAATTACAGCTGAAGTGAAAACATGTAAAACATTACCACACACACACACACACACACACACACACACACACACACACACACACACACACACACACACACACACACACACACACACACACACACACACACACACACACACACACACACACACACACACACACACACACTTCAGCCTTAATGATGTGCCTATGCACTTCACACGTTAGAGTTGATATTCCAGAAGATTTGAAAAATCCTTCAACATTGTTAATATTTCAGTCATTAATATTTCATACAGGTATTATCAAAATAGCTTCCCTGTGGTGCCCATACACCTCCATACACTTTAGATCCCATTGGAACAGGCCTCAGAGCACCTGTCTGGCTGGGTACCACCATGGGCCTGCCACTTGGCACCTTCTGATCAATGGTCCCAGATGACCAGATCTGGCACTGCCAAGACTACCATGTAATCATCGTCTGTACTACGTACATCCAGCAGATTTCACTGGTCCAGAGAACTGTACACAAAATGGTGGCAGGATTGTATCAAATCAAATCACATTTTATTGGTCGCATGTGCCAATACAACAGGGGTAGACGTTACAGTGAATTGCTTACTTACAAGCCCTTAACTAACAATGCAGATTTAAGAAAAATAAGAGATAAGAAAAGGGCAACAGGTTAGTTGAGGTAATTGTGGTAATATAGTCTGGGTAGCCATTTGATTAGCTGTTCAGAAGTCTTATTGCTTGGGGGTAGAAGCTGTTAAGGAGCCTTTTGGAGCTAGACTTGGCGCTCCGGTACACCGTGCCGTGCGATAGCAGAGAGAACAGTCTATGACTAGTGTGGCTGGAGTCTTTGGCAGTTTTTGGGGAATTTCTCTGACACCGCCTGGTACAGATGTCCTGGATGGCAGGAAGCTTGGCCCCAGTTATGTACTGGGCCGTACGCACTACCATGTACAGAGCCTTGCGGTCGGAGGCCAGGCAGTTGCCATACCAGGCAGTGATGCAACCAGTCAGGATGCTCTCGATGGTGCAGCTGTAGAACTTTTTGAGGATCTGAGGACCCATGCCAAATCTTTTCAGTCTCCTGAGCGGGAATAGTCCTTTTCATGCCCTCTTTATGACTGTCTTGGTGTGTTTGGACCATGATAGTTTGCTGGTGATGTGGACACCAAGGAACTTAAAGCTCTCAACCTGCTCCACTACAGTCCTGTTGATGAGAATGGGGGTGTGCTCAGCCCTTCCTGTAGTTCACGATCATGTCCTTTGTCTTGATCTCGTTGAGGGAGAGGTTATTGTTCCCAGCACCACACTGTCAGGTCTCTGACCTCCTCCCTATAGGCTGTCTCATTGTTGTCTGTGATCAGGCCGACCACCATTGTGTCGTCGGCAAAAGTAACGATGGTGATGGAGTCGTGCTTAGCCACACAGTCTTGGGTCAACAGGGAGTACAGGAGGGGACTAAGCACCCACCCCTTAGGGGCCCCCGTGTTGAGGGTCAGCGTGGCAGATGTGTTGTTGCCTATCTTTACCACTTAGGGGAGGTCCGTCAGGTAATCCAGGATCCAGTTGCAGACGGTGGTGTTTAGTCCCAGGGTCCTTAGCTTAGTGATGAGCTTTGAGGACACTATGTGGAACCCTGAGCTGTAGTCAATGAACAGCATTCAAATGTAAGTGCTCTATTTGTCCAGGTGGGAAAGGGCAGTGTGGAGTGCAATAGAGATTGCATCATCTGTGGATCTGTTGGGGCAGAGGGTTATCATATCAAGTGTTTTCATTGTGTCAGTTTACCATTCTTAAAAGAAAGGATAATCCTAGTGCCTTGGTCAGAACTTAAAAACTCTACCTACAACACAGTGTGGGTATTCTCATGCCAAAACTTCGACCCACACTCCACACCTGAGTTGCTGTACTATTTTTTTAGTGTTGGCCAACTCGGCCCGTTAAAACTTCTTCAGAATTGGTGGGTCCCCTGCGGGACGGTTGAGCTAATGCAAGCTAATGCGATTAGCATGAGGTTGTAAGTAACAAGAACATTTCCCAGGACATAGACATATCTTATATTGGCAGAAAGCTTGTTAATCTAACTGCACTGTCCAATTTACAGTAGCTATTACAGTGAACAAATGCATGCCACTGTTTGTGAAGAGTACACAGTTTTGAACATGAAAAGTAATTAATAAACAAATTAGGCACATTTGGGCAGTCTTCATACAACATTTTGAACAGAAAAACAATGGTTCATTGGATCAGTCTAAAACTTTGCACATACACTGCTGTCAGCTGGTGGCCAAAATCTACATTGAACATGGGCACATAATATATTATGTTCTTTCTCTTGCATTTCAAACATGTATTAAAAATCTTTGTATTATCTTTTACCAGATCGAATGTGTTATATTCTCCTACATCCCATTCACATTTCCACAAACTTCAAAGTGTTTCCTTCAAATGGTACCAATAATATGCATATCCTTGCTTCGGGGCCTGAGCTATAGGCAGTTAGATTTGGGTATGTAATTTTAGGCGAATTTATTTTTAAAGGGTCCGATCCTTAAATGTGGGATAAATGGCTTCTTCTGAAACATAAACAGGACTGTACAACCACCGAGACCTGAGAGCAGGACAAGAACCAGGCAAAATGCACAGTCAAAAGAAAGAGCGAAAGAGACAAAGAGAGTGAGCGAGAGAGAGAAAGACAAAAAACATTGGCAGTTATTTTTCATTTGTTCTGTAAACAATATCCTCTCTTAGCTTGTCTGACTCCCCCACCTCCAAAACAATCCCAAAACAATATCCCACGCCATGCCTGCATTTCAGTCAATATAAAGCTATGTGTTGGAACATCTGAGTGTGCTGGTCCTATTTCATTATTGTCTCAACCCCTGCTACTTTCTCATCCATTCTCTCAGGATATTAGGTCATGTTGTTGGACTCATCCGGAGGTGCCAAGGATGCAACTAATTAAGGCAGGGAGCATCACTAGCGGGCAAATCCTTTATTGACGAGCATAAAGAAACTTTGTGGTGAGAGAGAGAGAGAGAGAGAGAGAGAGAGAGAGAGAGAGAGCGAGAGAGAGAGAGAGAGAGAGAATGAGAGAGAGAGACAAACACAGGTTATGAGAGAGAGAAAGCGTCACATCAGAGGATAGTTACATAAATGGCTGTGAGTCTGCAATTCTCCTGGTGAGGCCTTGTTCATAGAACAGGTCAGACTTCTCATCTCATTTCCAGAGAACAATAGTCGTCAAGTCACAGAATTAGAGAAAGCCTGTGGTTTGTTTTCAGCATAATTCGTATTGCGTTTTCAGAGGCTTTGTTATAATGGTCAGTCAGTGTCCAATCTGATCTGCACCCAAGACAATCAGCTAAACAAAAATGAATAAATTGTCACATTGCAATTTAGTCATGATAAATGCATTTTCAGTAGCAACTCTAAACTTGTAGATGTCTCTAAGTGGATTGTATAAAAAAATAGCTCAAATTGTTGAGGGGATTCCCACATTTGTATGAATCACCAAAGCATTCCGAAAACATAATACGGCATGTAAGCACTCTATTGGTCAACTCCAACCGCTAATGGTTGTGTTTGCAACTCCCTGTCTCAGCTCCCTGTCTCAACAAGCTCTCACAGTCTCACTCCAGAATTAGACGTTTATCCACGTTTCTCCAAAATCAGACATTTAAAAGTTGCTCCAAGAGTAAAATTTAGAAAGTTAAGGCTTAAGGTTTTGGATAAAACATTAAGTTTAGGCACTCATTCCAAATGGTTACGGTAAGGGTTAATGTTTGGGATAGGGTTAAAACCTAAACAAATTAAATAAACTAATGTCCACCATTGGCATTGAACACACATTCTTCTGATCCAGAGTCATGGGATTATGATGACCGAGAGTCATTCGCCATCCCCGTCCACAACGCCATTGATAAACCCAAGCCAACTTTATGGTAATAGCGCTCACTGTTGCCCTTCATGGCCGGTTTTGAAGGCATTTCCTGATATCCTCAAGGCATGGATAGACGTCTAATTTTGAAGCCCCTCTTTAGCGATCTGCCTGGCCTGTCTAGCCCATGAGTGATGTGTGTGTGGTTAAGGCCTACTGAGATCCATTAGGCTAATTTAGATCTAATATAGAACCCTGCCTCAGCACTTCAAAGACATATCAACACTACTGCACCGCCCATGCATCTCATATATCCCATATACTGGACAGTTTGTGGCCATACTGTATCGGTTATTTGCATATGTGAGTTATGAAATTGCTCTCAGCTTAATTGTAGCTGTAGAGAAGTAGTGGGAGGTAGATTAGTTAAGAGAGGATGGAAAATAACAATATCTTAGTAAATCAGACCAACTCACTAAGTGTTCATGTTTTATACATTTATTATAATCTTTTGACAAACCTAATTAATTATTTGACATGTTTGTCTGTGTCGATGTATGTGCGGTGCTTTTTCTGTGTTGAGACTGAATGAATCAAATTGGATTTGATTGTTGTGATATCAAGGGGCTGTACTATAACAGTAGCACAGTATGTTAAAGTAAGCAACTATGAGGAGAATGAACAATGAGTATCACTGGCAGACGCATCTAGCCACACACCTCAGTCATGACTATAGCTAGATAAATAAATTACCATCGCTGGGTCCCTCTCCACTCATAAAATATTACCCACAACCCTTCCCCAAGTTGTTGTGCTATAGAAACAGCTGTTGTTGTGCTGGATTCTGCCATCTCTTCCACATCACGTTTCCCCTGCTCTTCCCCTGAGAGGATAGGGTAATATTTAGCTGGGGGAGTTGGAGAGGAAGGGGGTAAGGGAGGATGTAAGGGGAGAGAATAGGAGGAAGAGAGGTAGGGAAAAGGGAAGGTGATAGCAGAGAGCAGGAGGGGAGGGGGAGGAGTATAGGGGGAGATGGTGGATGTGAGATACACTCTTAGAAAAAGGTTCCACATAGAACCAAAAAGGTTTCTATCACTTGCTTCATGCACTGAGTATACAAAACATAAGGAACATCTTCCTAATAATGAGTTGCCCCCCCCCTTGCCCTCAGAACAGCCTCAATAAGTTGGGGCATGGACTCTACTGTACAAGGTGTTGAAAGCGTTCCACAGGGATGCTGTCCCATGTTGACTCCAATGCTGCCCAAAGTTGTATCAAATTGGCTGGGTGGTGGAGCATTCTTGATACGCACAGGAAACCGGAAACTGTTCCCCGGGCGCTGAAGACGTGGATGTCAATTATGGCAGCTCCTCGCACCTCTCTGATTCAGAGGGGTTGGGTTAAATGCGGAAGACACATTTCAGTTGAATGCATGCAGTTGTACAACTGACTAGGTATCCCCCTTTCCGATTCAAAGGCATACTGAATAAAAATATAAACTCAACATGCTTCAAAGATTTTACTGAGTTGCAGTTCATATGAGGAAATCAGTCAATTTAAATAAATTCATTAGGCCCTAATCTGTGAATTTCACGACATACAGTGTATGCATCTGTTGGTCACAAATACCATAAAAAAGGTAGGGGTGTGGATCAGAAAACCAATCATTTGCTTCATGCAGCGCCACACATCTCTGTCGCATAGTGTTGATCAGGCTGTTGATTATGGTCTGTGGAATGTTGTCCCACTCCTCTTCAACGGCTGTGCGAAGGTGCTGGATATTTGTGGGAACTGGAACACGCTGTCAAACACGTCGATCCATAGCATCTTAAACATGCTCAATGGGTGACATGTCTGGTGAGTATGCAGGCCATGGAAGAACTGGGACATTTTCAGCTTCCAGGAATTGTGTACAGATTCTTGCAACATGGAGACTTGCATTATCATGCTGAAACATGAGGTGATGGTTGTGGATGAATGGCACGATAATGGGCCATGAGGAACTCGTCACGGATCTCTGTGCGTTCAATTTTATCATGATATCCAATTGGTAGTTACAGTCTTGACCCATCGCTACAACACACCCGTACAGACACGGGAGAGGTGAAGCCAAGCCACACTGCTTCTTGACACACTGCTTGCTTAACCCGGAGGCTAGCCGCACCAATGTGTCAGAGGAAACACAGTACAACTGGCGACTCGAAGTCACCGTGCAAGCGCCAGGCCCGCCACAAGGAGTCGCTAGAGCCCGATGGTACAAGGACATCCCGGCCAGCCAAACCCTCCCCCAACCCGGATTACTTTGGGCAAATTGTGCACCGCCTCATGCGTCTCCCTGTCTGTAGTTGGGGTCTGTAGTGATGCCTCAAGCACTGCGATGAGAGAAATAAGTTTAATGTAGGTATGGAACATTTCTGTGATCTTTTATCTCATTTCATGAAACATGGGACCAACACATTACATGTTGGGTTTATATTTTTGTTCAGTGTAAAACTTGAGTTTTGTCCATTCACCCTCTGAATGGCTCACATACACAATCAATGTCTCAATTATCTCAATTTTCAACATCTTTCTTTAACCTGTCTCCTCCCCATTCATCTAGCACACAGCTCAGACACCCATGCATACCCACAAGACATGCCACCACAGTGCCCAAGTCCAGAACAGACTATGGGAGGCGCACAGTACTACATAGAGCCATGAGTATTCCACATCAGGTAACTGATAGAAGCAGAAGAAGCAGATTTAAAAAACAGATAAAAAATAGATCTTATGGAACAGCTGGAACTGTGAAGCAACACAAACATAGACACAGACATGCATACACAAACATGATAACATACACACTATATACATACACATGGATTTGTTTGTAGATATATGATAGTGGAGTAGGGGCCTGAGGGCACACACTTAGTATGTTGTGAAATCTGTTATAAATGTATTGTAGAGTTTTTAAAATTGTATAACCGCCTTAATTTTGCCAGACCCCAGGAAGAGTAGCTGCTGCCTTGGCAGGAACTAATGGGGTTCCATTATAAATACAAATACAAATATACACTGATTGAAGTGGATTTAACAAGTGACATCACCTGGATACACCTATTCAGTCTATGTCATGGAATGGTGTTCTTAATGTTTTGTACACTTAGTGTATATGGAACCCCTGAGTTCTATAAAAAAAACATTGATTAATCTTCAGAAATAAGCATGAGATAGTCTGCCAAAATGAAATCAAAATTATATCAAATCAAAGCACTGAATACAACTGGTAAAGACTTCATTGTGAAATGCTTGCTTACGAACCTTTCCCAAAAATTCAGAGTTTATAAATATAAATAAAATAGTAATAAAATGAAATATACAAAATGGAGCTCCAGTTGAAGTCTGGACTTCATTATGTGAAGTGCACCAGTCCCTCCTGCAGCAAAGCAACAGACCAGAGAAGATCGTACTTTTTTTCTCCAGAAAGTACGATATTTGTCCACATGTGCAGTTGCAAACCGTAGTCTGGCTTTTTTTATGGAGGTTTTGGAGCACTTGCGTTTTCCTTGCGGAGCGGCCTTTCAGGTTATGTCGATATAGGACTCGTTTTACTGTGGATACAGATACTTTTGTACCTGTTTCCCCCAGCATCTTCACAAGGTCCTCTGCTGTTGTTCTGGGATTGATTTGTATGGTGGGCTGGTGCCCCCCCCCCCCCTTGGGTTGTGCAGTGGTGGAGATCTTTGTGGGCTATACTCGGCTTTGTCTCAGGATGGTAATTTGGTGGTTGAAGATATCCCTCTAGTGGTGTGGGGGCTGTGCTTTGGCAAAGTGGGTGGGGTTATATCCTTCCTGTTTGGCCCTGTCCGGGGGTATCATCGGATGGGGCCACAGTGTCTCCTGACCCCTCCTGCCTCAGCCTCCAGTATTTATGCTGCAGTAGTTTATGTGTCGGGGGGCTAGGGTCAGTTTTTTATATCTGGAGTACTTCTCCTGTCTTATCCGGTGTCCTGTGTGAATTTAAGTATGCTCTCTCTAATTCTCTCTTCCTCTCTTTCTCTCTCTCGGAGGCCCTGAGCCCTAGGACCATGCCTCAGGACTACCTGGCATGATGACTCCTTGCTGTCCCCAGTCCACCTGGCCGTGCTGCTGCTCCAGTTTCAATTCTTCTGCCTGCGGCTATGGAATCCTGACCTGTTCACCGGACGTGCTACCTGTCCCAGATCTGCTGTTTTCAACTCTCTAGAGACAGCAGGAGTGGTAGAGATACTCTTAATGATCGGCTATGAAAAGCCAACTGACATTTCCTCCTGAGGTGCTGATTTGCTGCACCCTCGACAACTACTGTGATTATTATTATTTGACCATGCTGGTCAATTATGAACATTTGAACAACTTGGCCATGTTCTCTTATAATCTCCACACTGCACAGCCAGAAGAGCACTGGCCACCCCTCATAGCCTGGTTCCTCTCTAGGTTTCTTCCTAGGTTTAGGCCTTTCTAGGGAGTTTTTCCTAGCCACTGTGCTTCTACACTTGCATTGCTTGCTGTTTGGGGTTTTAGGCTGGGTATCTGTACAGCACTTTAGAGATCTCAGTTGATGTACGAAGGGCAATATAAATACATTTGATTTGATTTGATTTACACTTTTCTCACCAAAGTACGTTCATCTCTGGGAGAAAGAACTCCTTCCTGAGCGGTATGACGGCTGAGTGGTCCTATGGTGTTTATACTTGCATACTATTGTTTATAGAGACGAACATGGTACCTTCGGGTGTTTGGAAATTGCTCCCATGGATGAACCAGACTTGTGGAGGTCTACAATTTTTTTCTGAGGTCTTGGATGATTTCTTTTTATTTTCCCATGATGTCAAGCAACAAGACACTGAGTTTGAAGGTAGGCATTGAAATACATCCACGGGTACACCTCCAATTGACTCAAATGATAGCCTATCAGAAGCTTCCAAAGCCATGTTCTGGAATTTTCCAAGCTGGTAAAGGCAGAGTCAACTTAATGTATGTAAACTTCTGACCCACTGGAATTGTGATACAGTGAATTATAAGTGAAATAATCTGTCTGTAAACAATTGTTGGAAAAAATACTTGTGTCATGCACAAAGTAGATGTCCTAACTGCCTTGCCAAAACCAAAGTTTGTTAACAAGAAATTTGTGGAGTGGTTGAAAAGCGAGTTTTAATGACTCCAACCTAAGTGCATGTAAACTTCCGACTTCAACTGTACATACAGGGTGTACCAGTAACAGATCAATGTAAAGAGGTAAGAGGTGTTTGAGGTAGATATGTGCATGAAAGTTGGAATCAGGATAGAATAATAAGAGTGAAAATAAGAACAGAGTAGCATCAGCAAATGATGAGTGTACAAATACATTACCAGTTAAAACTTTGGACACACATAGTCATTCAAGGGTTTTTCTTTATTTTACTTTTTTCTACATTGTGAAGACATCAAAACTATGAAATTACACATATGGAATCATGTAAAAACAAAAAAAGTGTTAAATAAATCAAAATATCAGACATTATTTACAAAAATGCATTTGTGTTAATGAGTCCGCCAGACCGTAGCCAGTAGGGATGACCACGTGTTCCCTTGATAAGTGTGTGAATTTCACAATTTTCCTGTCCTGTTAAGCATTCAACAAGTACTTTGGCTTGTCAGGGAAAATGTATGGAGTAAAAAGTAAAATATTTCCTTTAGGAATGTAATGAAATAAAAATATAAGTTGTCAAAAATAGTAAAGTAGTAAAGTAAAGTACCCCCCCCCCCCCCAAAAGAAAAGTATTTTTAACAGGATACTTAGCAGTCTTATGGTTAGGGGTAGAAGTTGTCTCGGAGCCTGTTGGTCCGAGAGCCGATGCTCCGGTACCATTTATCTGTAATACCGTTTCACCTTTATCAGAAATACAGTATACATAATTATTATGATGTAGAAGAACAACTTACAGCACTTGTTGTCAGCAGCAGCCGAAAGAGAGATCGCTGCCTCCGATAGTTGGGTTCCTGACAGACTTAGCAAAACCGAGATAATGTGTTAAAAGTCATGTAAAGATTAACTAGGCTATTGAATCACCAGGACTTATTATACATAATTTGCTAGAAATGATTGAGATACATACTTCATCTAAGTCAGCCCACTGCCCATCGTCTGCATTCAATAGAGGTCAGCAACAGTCTTCCAATGGCTTCATGATTCCACACTGAAATACTGAAATAAAAGTAACAATTAGCTCATTGCCAAAGCCAGGCTCTATTTGCCATATTCCATAATGAAACATAATGTTTATATGTAAGAGTTATGTAGCTAGCTTGTAAAGTGGCTAATTAATGTAGCCTAGCTTTTTCCTATTTAGCTAGCTAGAAAGCTCTATCTAGCCTAGACTAAAGTTAATCATATGACTTTGGCTTGTTATATTTTAATTAACCCTGCTTACCTTAATAAATAAAAAACATAACTTGCTTATTGGTCGGCTATTAATTTCAGGAAATTAGCTTTAAAAGTGCACACAAAAAATCCCCACACCATGACAAAACACATATAAATGCTGTAAATTTGCTGTAAAACCACAACATAATGGTTCTGTAAAGCAAAAGTTATAAAAACAAATGTCTGCTAACAGACCCTTCAGTATGTGTTAAATTATTGTTTTCAATCCCAGTGCTAAATTCATATGTATCTGCTTACTGTATAGTTAAGAAGCTATGTGTTTGTAGATCAACTGAGGAGAATTAAAATGCATTAACTGATGGCTGGGGTAATTTTTGCTTGTCTTGGCTGTTCTCCAAATATAATTTTGGAGTTTCGTATGGTATGCATTAACTTGTGGATGTCCATCATCCATTTCGTATGGTATGTTACAAATTACTATTGGTATGATCTGTTACCAATTGCAATTCGTACAATTTCAATTTGTTGTGGCTAACATTAGCTAGGTTGCTAATACTAATCTAGGCTAGGGGTTAGCGGTTAAAGTTAGGGTTAAGTTTAGGGTTAGAAGCCAGGTTAAAAGATTAAGGTTAGTGTTACGATAATGGTTAACTAACATGCTAAGTAGTTGCAAAGTAGCTAAAAAAGTAGTAAGTGGTTGCAAAGTTGCTAATTAGCTAAAATGCCAAAGTTGTCCACGATGAGATTCGAACACAGGGTGGTCAAACATGCAACCAACAAACTACCCTCTTTTAGTTTTTGCCTTAAGTAACAATACCAAATATAACATATCATACTAATTTCAGTGTCTCTGATTTACATTTACTAGTCTAGTCTATGAGACCAGGCTGACGGGACTGAGCAGGAGGTGAATGAGAGAGAAAGAGAGAAAGAGGGAGGAAGAAGATGAAGAGAAGAAAGGGGACCTATAGTGCATTCGGAAAGTATTCAGACCCCTTGACTTTTTCCACATTTTTAGCCTTAAATTGAAAACAGGTTTTCAGAAAATTTTGCAAACATATTAGAAATAAATACAATTTATTTACATTAGTATTCAGACCCTTTGCTAAGAGATTTGAAATTGAGCTCAGGTGCATCCTGTGTCCTCATCTCATCCTTGAGATGTTTCTACAACTTGATTGGAGTCCACCTGTGGTAAATGTAATCGATTGGACATGATTTGGAAAGGCACACACGTCTATATAAGGTCCCACAGTTGACAGTGCATGTCAAAGAAAAAAACAAGCATGGAATTGTCAGTAGTGCTCTTGGACAGGATTGTGTCGAAGCACAGATCTGGGGAAGGGTACCAAAAAATGTCTGCAGCATTGAAGGTCCCCAAGAACACAGTGGTCTCTATAACTCTTAAATGGAAGATGTTTGGAACCACAAAAGACTCTTCCGAGTGCTGACCCCCGGCCAAACTGAGCAATCTGGGGAGAAGGGCCTTTGTCAGGGAGATGATCAAGAATCTGATGGTCACTCTGACAGAGCTCCAGAGTTCCTCTGTGGAGATGGGAGAACCTTCCAGAAGGACAACCATCTCTGCAGCACTCCACCAATCAGGCCTTTATGGTAGCGTGACCTATTATTAATATTATCCAACCAACGAGACATTAAAAACTGTAACATCCTGTTTCACCGAGATGTGACTGAACAAAGAAAGGGACAATATAGAGCTGGCGGGATGCACCGGCAGAACAGAGACGCTACCTCTGGTAAGATGAGAGGTGAGGCTGTGTGTATTTTTGTCAATAACAGCTGGTGTGCAATGTCTAATATTGATATTAAAGAAGTATTGAGATATTGCTCGCCTGAGGTAGAGCACCTTATGATAAGTTGTTGACCAAACTATCTACCAAGAGAGTTTTCATCTGTATTATTCATAGCCGTCTATTTACCACCACATATCCTAACCCAGAATTGGTGCTCCTAGTGGCCGGGGACTTTAATGCAGGCAAATTAAATCAGTTTTACCAAATTTTTACCAGCATGTCACATGTGCAACCACGGAAATTACCCTAGACAGCCTTTACTCCACACACAGAAACACATACAAAGCTCTCCCCCGCCCTCCATTTGACAAATCTGACCACAATTCTATCCTCCTGATTCCTGCTTACAAGCAAAAACTAAAGCAGGAAGTCCCAGTGACTCGCTCAATACGGAACTGGTCAGATGACGCGGATGCTACACTACAGGACTGTTTTGCTAGCACAGACTGGAAAACGTTCTGGGATTCATCCAATGGCATTGAGGAATACACCATCTCAGTCATTGGCTTCATAAATAAATGCATCAATAACTTTGTCCCCGCAGTGACTGTAAGTACATATCTCAAACAGAAGCCATGGATTACAGGCAACATCCGCTGCCACTTTCAAGGAGTGGGAGACTTATCCGGACACTTAAATGAATCCCGCCATGACTTCAGACGAAACATCAAACAAGCAAAGCATCATTACAGGATTAAGATTGAATCTTACTACACCGGCTCTGACGCTCGTCGGATGTTGCAGGGCTTGAAAACTACTACGGACTACAAAGGGAAACCCAGACGCAAGCAGCCCAGTGACGCGAGCCTACCAGACGAGCTAAATGCCTTTTATGCTCGCTTCGAGGCAAGCAACACTGAAGCATGCATGAGATCACCAGCTGTTCTGGATGACTGTGTAACGCCCTCGGTAGCTAATGTGAACAAAACCTTTAAACAGGTCAACATTCACAAATCCGCTGGGCCAGATGGTTTACCAGGACGTGTACTCAAAGCATGGGCGGATCAACTGGCAAGTGTCTTCACTGACATTTTCAAGAGTCTGTAGTAACTACATGTTTCAGGCAGACCACCATAGTCCCTGTGCCCAAGGAAGTGAAGGTAACCTGCCTAAAAGATTACCGCCCCGTGGCACTCACGTCGGTAGCCATGAAGTGCTTTGAAATGCTGGTCATGGCTCACATCACAGCATCCTCCCGGACACCCTAGACCCATTCCAATTTGCATACCGCCCCAACAGATCCACAGCCCTTTCTCACTTGGACAAAGGGAACACCTAAGTGAGAATGCTGTTCATCAACTACAGCTCAGTGTTCAACACCATAGTGCCCACAAAGCTAATCACTAAGCTAAGGACTCTGGGACTAAACACCTCCCCCTGCAACTGGATCCTGGACTTCCTGACGGGCCGGCCCCAGGTGGTAAGAGTAGGCAACAATATGGCCCCTCAGGGGTGTGTACTTAGTCCTCTTCTGTACTCTCTGTTCACCCACAACTGTGTGGCCAAACACGACTCCAACACCATCATTAAGTTTTCTGATGACACAACAATGAAAAAATGTGTCATAACCCTTGTTTTGTCACTGTAAAGTGTGCCGGTATAGTCAGTCTTCTGATTCAGAGGTAAACAAAACAGACGCTGCTCAACTCCTACTTCAAAAAACAAGGATCCCCGACAACGATGAGCCTATAAGGAGGAGGTCAGAGAACTGGCAGTGTGGTGCCAGGACAACAACCTCACCCTCAATGTGAGCACGACAAAGGAGCTGATCGTGGACTACATGAAAAGGAGGGCCGAAAGTGAAGTGGGTCGATAGTTTCAAGTTCCTTGGTGTGTCCACATCCCCAACGAACTATCATGGTCCAAACATACCAGGACAGTCATGAAGAGGGAACAACAAAATATTTTCCCCCTCAGGAGACTGAAAAGATTTGTCATGGGCCCCTAGATCCTCAAAAGGTTCTACAGCTGCACCATCAAGAGCATCCTGACTGGTTGCATCACCGCCTGGTATGGCAACTGCTCGGCATCTTACCGTAAGGCGCTACAGAGGGTAGTGCGCACGGCCCAGTACATCACTGGGGCCAAGCTTCCTGCCATCCAGGACCTATATAATAGGCGGTGTCAGAGGAAAGCCCAAGTCTTGGACCAAAAGGCTTCTCAACAGCTTCTACCCCCAAGCCATTAGACTGCTGAACATTTCATGTAAATCGCTACTGGAGAATTTACATTGACACCACCCCCTCTTGTACACTGCTGCTACGTGCTGTTTGTTTGTTACCTATGCATTGTCACTTCGTCCCCACCTACATGTACAGATTACCTCAACTAGCTTATACCAGTGCACACTGACTCGGTGCCCCCTGTATATAGCCTTGTTATTGTTATTCTTATTGTTACTCTTTATTATTGCTTTCTATTTTAGCCTACTTGGAAAATATTTTCTTCTTCTTGAACTGCACTGTTGGTTAAGGGCTTGTAAGTAAAATCTACACTTGTTGTATTCGGGGCATGTGGCAAATAAAGTTTGATTTGATTTGATTTGGTTCAATCCTGGGCCGTATCACAACCGGTCGTGATTGGGAGTCCCATAGGGTGGCGCACAATTGGCCCAGCTTTGTCCGGGTTAGGATTTGGACAGTGTAGGCCGTCATTGTAAATAGGAATTTGTTCTTAAATGACTTGCCTAGTTAAATAAAGGTTAAGTATAATACAAGTAAAAAATATCCAAATCATGTACCCTGCCTGGCCTGCTCTTGCTGATGGAAACGTTTGTGTGCTTCCTAACCAATGGCTTAGCTGTGTATTTTTGATTTGTCCCAAAAAGACTATATACAGTATGTGTGCGCACTGGCTGTTGATGTCATGTTCAGTTTGAGAGGGAGACAATCCATTTGAGATGGACAGCGCATGGGTGCGGAAAGTAGGCTAATTTGAGAAAGCCAAATTCATTTCAACTTCTTTTAATTTTAAATTGACTTTACAGCAAGAGGGCTTTACGTTAAAGCCTATTTCTTCTTATTTAAGAAATAAGAGGTAGGGCTACCTGTTTGGCAGACAAAATTATAGGCTACTATCCATAGATTTAGCCTATATAATAATGATTTAACAACAATATTGTCAGGACCCGGTTACGAACCTGGGTCTCTGGAGTGAGAAACAGTCACTTAACCAACTGAGCCACGAATAGTCAGCAGAACCCAGAAGATGAGGCAGACACAGCAGTACTTAAGACGGTGTATTTAATAAAGTAAAAAGGAGAAGTCCTTCAATACAAAAATGGCAAATCCAAAAGGTGGTAGGAATAGCACAAAAAAGCCTCAAGAGATACTCAAAAACAAAAACAGAATTCCACAAGAGCATCCACCGGAATCGACAAGAATACACAGAACACTAGGGCTGGGTGCTAACATACAAACACAGAGCACAGAACTGAGGGAAACAAAGGGTTTAAATACAATCAGGGGAAAAAGAGGCACAGGTGCAAATAATAATGGGGAACAAGGGAAAAACACAAGGTCAAAAAGCACAATGGGGGCATCTAGTGACCAAAACCCGGAACAACCCTGGCCAAATCCTGACAGAATCCCCCCTAGGAACGGCTCCTGACGTTCCTACCAGCTCTCTCAGGGTGGAGGGCCCTGAACTGACGAATGAGGTCAGGGTCCAGGATGTCTTTGGCAGGAACCCAGGAGCGCTTACCGTAGCCTTCCCAGTCCACCAGATACTGCCAGGACCGCTGCACCCGGCGGGAATCCAGTATCCGATGGACGGTATAAGCCGGCTGGCCTCCAATGACACGAGGCGGAGGGGGAGGTCTGTCTGCCGGGACAAGGGGAGAAAAACAACAGGTTTTAACAATGATATGTGAAATGTGGGATTAATCTTAAGGGATCTGGGTAAGTGTAGGCGATAAGAAACTGGGTTAACTCTCCTGGCAACCTTGAAGGGACCGATGTATTTTTGGGACAGCTTGCGAGACTCCACCCGTAGAGGTAAGTCTCTTGTGGAGAGCCAGACTCTCTGGCCGGGGCGCAGGGTAGGCCCGGACGGCGACGTCTGTTGGCTTGTTGTTGGTACCTCTGTGAGGAACGCATAAGATTAAGACGGGTCTTCCTCCACATAAGCCGACAGCGTCTGACGAACTTCAAGGCTGAAGGCACTCTGACTTCTGCCTCCTGGTCCGGGAACAATGGAGGAGCATAGCCAAACTGACACTGCAAGGGGGACATACCAGTGGAGGAGGAGCGCAAGGTGTTGTGCGCGTATTCGGCCCAAACAATAAAGGATGACCATGTGGACGGGTTGTCACGAGTCATACATCGGAGGGTGGTTTCCAGCTCTTGATTCATCCTCTGTTTGGCCGTTGGACTCCGGATGGTACCCTGAAGATAGACTGGCAGAAGCCCCCATGAGTTGGCAGAAGGCCTTCCAAAACCTTGAGGCGAACTGGGGACCTCTGTCAGAAACCATATCTTGAGGAATGCCGAAGACTCGGAACACATGATTAATTACCAACTCAGCCGTTTCCTTGGCAGAAGGTAACTTAGTCAGAGGGACGAACCTGGCCGCCTTTGAAAACCTGTCGATTATGACTAGGATAGTAGTATTGCCATGGGATGGAGGAAGTCCAGTAATAAAGTCCAATGAGATATGGGACCAGGGTCTGTGGGGAACAGGTAAAGGGTGAAGGAGTCCTTGAGGGCGGAGGTGAGAAGATTTGCCCTGGCAGCACACGGGACAGGCATTGACGAAAGTGGCAAGGTCTTCTCTTATGGTAGGCCACCAGAACTTACGCTGGATGAACTCCAAGGTGCGACCTACGCCCGGATGACAGGTGAGGCGAGAGGAGTGCCCCCACAGAAGGACCTGAGTCCTCACTGCCTTGGGGACAAACAACCGATTGGCAGGACCTCCTTTCGGGTCCGGTTCGCTAGCTTGAGCACGTCTCACGGTATCCTCAACTTGCCACGAGATCGGAGCCACAATCTTAGCAGCAGGAAGGACAGGCATGTCCGTGTCATCTCGAATGGCAGGAGCGTAGACTCGGGACAGGGCATCCGGTTTGAGATTCTTCGACCCGGGCCGATAGGTGAGGATAAACTGGAATCGATTGAAGAAAAGAGACCATCTAGCTTGTCTAGAGTTCAACCGCTCGCCTGCTGGATATACTCCAGATTTTTGTGGTCCGTAAGCACTTGAAACGGGTGAGAAGCCCCCTCGAGCCAGTGTCTCCATTCCTTCAATGCCATCTTAACCGCTAGGAGTTCACGATCCCCCACATCATAGTTCCTCTCAGTCGGGGTAAGCCGGTGAGAAGAAAGCGCACGGATGAAGCTTCTGTCTTCACCCTCTGAGACAGGACAGCTCCAACACCAACCTCTGATGCGTCTACCTCCACCACAAATGGTTCATCCGTAGTCGGTAGTATCAGGATGGGAGCAGAGAGAACGCGCTGCTTGAGTCCTTGGAAGGCCGTCTCAGCTTCTCTTCCCCACAAAAACCTTGCATTGCCACCCTTGGTTAAAGCTGAGAGAGGGGCTGCCACCAAGCTGAAGTTCTTGATGAACTTGCGGTAAAAGTTTGTGAAGCCCAGGAAACGCTGAACTTCCTTAACGGATTTGGGGGTGGGCCAATCCGCTACCGCCCCTACCTTCCTGGGGTCCATTTGGACTCGACCGGGTTCCACTACAAATCCCAGGAATTGTACTCGGATGAATGGAATTCACATTTTTCCGGCTTAACGTACAGATGGCTGTCTAGGAGGCGTTTGAGTACTTGTCTGACATGCTTAGTGTGTTCTTGAAGGAGCTCTGAGGATGTCATCCAAGTAAACGAACACAAATATGTTAAGCATATCCCTAAGCACATCGTTTATGAGCGCTTTCGCTGGGGCGTTGGTCAGGCCGAAGGGCATCACCAAGTATTCATAGTGACCAGTAGGCGTGTTGAAAGCGGTCTTCCACTCGTCACCAGGTCTGATCCGCACAAGATGGTATGCGTTCCGCAGGTCAAGCTTTAGTGAAAACAACTGCTTCCTGGAGCAGCTCGAAGGCTGTGGCCATAAGGGGTAGCGGGTAACGGTTACGGACGGTTATGGCATTGAGTCCCCGGTAGTCGATGCAAGGACGTAATCCACCGTCTTTCTTGGCCACAAAGAAAAACCCTGCTCCCGCCGGGGAGGTGGATGGACGCATGAGGCCTGCTTCCAGAGCGTCCTTGATGTAGGTATCCATAGCAGCTCGTTCGGGTGGAGATAGGGAAAAGATCCGACCCCTGGGGGGGCAAGTGCCCGGAAACAGGTCGATGGGGCAATCGTAAGGTCTATGGGGTGGTAGCATGGTGGCCCTCTGTTTGCTAAACACCAGTTTGAGGTTATGGTAACACTCGGGTCAGGTCGATGGATTCTAAAGACTCGGGAGTAGAACTCGGGGAATTCTGGAAAAATACAAGTAGCTTGGCACGTAGGACCCCACTGCTTGATAGTGCCCATAGACCAGTCGATGTGAGGGTTATGGCTGTGAAGCCAGGGGTATCCAAGGACGAGAGGGAACTCGGAACAGGAGATCAAATGAAAGTTCATCAATTCCTGGTGTTGTGAAACTGAAAGTCGCAAGGAGGTAGTGACATGAGTGACAAGTCCAGATCCCAAAGGGCTTCCATCCAATGTAGTGACCCTCATGGGTTCACTTAGAGGTTCAGAGGGAACGCCATTCTCCTTCGCCCAGACACCATCCATGAAGTTACCTGCGGCTCCAGAGTCTACCAAGGCTTGAAGGTGAAGCTTGTGGTTGTCCCAGGAGAGGGTGACTGGAATGAGCAGACGGGAGTTGGACGGATGGGAGGAGGTTATGTTTCCCGTTACAGTTCCCCCGGTCTGTACGGGACAGAGCGTTTCCCTGGAGCCCGGGACACGTGGAACGGAAATGGCCCGGTTTGCCGCAATATAGACAGCGTCGCTCCTCATCCGGCGGTCTCTCTCAGCCTGGGAGATGCGTCCAATCTGCATGGGTTCCGATGGAGCCAGCGAGGATAAAGGTGGGGACTCGGAGCTGGGACTGATAGGGGCTAGAGGTCTAAGGTTGAGTTCTCTCTCTCAGACGCTGGTCAATGCGTGAGGCCAACTTGATCAGGGACTCGAGATTGTCCGGTGGTTCCCGAGTGGCCAGTTCATCTTGGATAGTGTCGGAAAGGCCTTTCAGAAAGCACACCGTGAGCGCCTCGTTGTTCCAGCCACTTGCTGCTGCCACCGTGCGGAACTGGATGGCATAGTCCGTCACGCTGCGCCAACCTTGTTGGAGAGTCAGGAGCTGTTTGGCTGAGTCAGAACCACTGCTTGGGCCTTGAAACACTCGCAATTCCTCAGCAAAGGCAGAGTAGCTGGCACAGCAGGAACTATGGGCATCCCACACAGCAGTAGCCCAGGCCAGGGCTTTTTCCGACAGGAGGGTGATGATATAAGCGATCTTAGACCGGTCGGTGGGAAACGACGAGGGTTGTAGCTCAAAGGAGAGAGAACATTGGGTGAGAAACCCTTTACAAGCACTTGGATCACCTGAGAACCGTTGGGGAGGTGGAAGACGAGGTTCAGCCAGGGGGTTAACTGCCATGGGTACGTGAATCTGAGGTACTGGGACGGGAACTGTTGCCGGGGTAAGACGATCAGATATTTGCTTAATGGAAGTCAGCATCTCCGACAGAAGATGAGAATGTCTAGCCATTAAGGCCTCTTGCTGAACCAGGGCGGCTTCGTGGCTTTGGACAGTCTCCTGGTGGTGGGACAGCATGGCAAAAAGGTCCTGGGAACTGGCTGCCTCTGGGTTCATATTTGGCTCTGTGTTTCTGTCAGGACCCGGTTACGAACCTGGGTCTCCGGAGTGAGAAACAGTCACTTAACCAACTGAGCCACGAATAGTCAGCAGAACCCAGAAGATGAGGCAGACACAGCAGTACTTAAGACGGTGTATTTAATAAAGTAAAAAGGAGAAGTCCTTCAATACAAAAATGGCAAATCCAAAAGGTGGTAGGAATAGCACAAAAAAGCCTCAAGAGATACTCAAAAACAAAAACAGAATTCCACAAGAGCATCCACCGGAATCGACAAGAATACACAGAACACTAGGGCTGGGTGCTAACATACAAACACAGAGCACAGAACTGAGGGAAACAAAGGGTTTAAATACAATCAGGGGAAAAAGAGGCACAGGTGCAAATAATAATGGGGAACAAGGGAAAAAACATAAGGTCAAAAAGCACAATGGGGGCATCTAGTGACCAAAACCCGGAACAACCCTGGCCAAATCCTGACAAATATAATGGAATAAAATCCAATAAATTTGAAAAGGATCATTTCCCCGATATGTTTTTTGCAAGCCATCAGGGAGTGTCGCGTAAAAAAGGCAGGGCCCTTTACAGATACACCAGAAAACTACTTAAGTAGTACTTCAAATATTTTTACTTAGTTCGCTTACACCAGTGTTAATAACTTACAGTCCCTTAGCAGCTTATGAATGATATTTAGGTACAAACAAATATGACTAGAGGACAAAACAACACGTGCAGAAAGCATTATGTGAAAATGAGCCTTTTAGCCAATTAAGCTGACTTTATTACTGTCCACAGCTGAATATTGTTCCTCAACACAGAGCAGCACTTAGTCCTCATTACTGGGCGATTAAGCTCTCATCCTACACAATCTGCAGGTAAATCCTGTCTGCTCTGCTAATAGCATCATACATCTGTATCGTCATCATCTCTCTCTCTCTCTCTCTCTCTCTCTCTCTCTCTCTCTCTCTCTCATTCTCTCTCTCTCTCTCTCTCCCTCTCTCTCTCGCTCTCTGTCATTCTCTCTCTCTCTCTCTCTCTCTCTCTCTCTCTCTTGCTCTCTCCTTCTCTCTCATTGGAGAATGAAGAGGTATTTTTCACAACTTTGCTCCGTTGTCTCTGAAGAAATTCCTATTGAAATCCAGTCTATTGTCTCCTCCACCACCGTCGTCTCTGAAGAGGTTCCTATTGAAACCCAGTCTATTGTCACCACCACCTCTTTCAATGTTCCTTCATTCAAATCCCATGTAATACCTTCAGATTGATACACGCCTGCATAATGACACATAATTAACAAAGTCCCAGAGAGTGTGTATTTAAAATTGCTTAGACGTGAATTTGATGTGAAATGTTTAATATGAAAAGCTATTTCCTCTCTGTGTATGTGTAAGGGGCATGATTTGCATTATTAATTGTTGTCCTTGTCTCAAGGCCTTGTTGATTACCAGAGGTCAAATAACAGCATCCCTGTACATAAACAAATAGAATCTTGAATGTTTTTAATGGAAATGTCTGCGTGTTTTGTGTGTGCAGCACATGTAACTGTGTACATGCTGATACGTTCGATTTCTCTAGAGTTGTATTAAACATACCTACACACAAAGGCACACATCCAAACATTTTCGTTCCCCAAATTAGTCATTTTGGTTTCAGTGCTGTGGATGTGTTTATTGCCATTGTAGGAAGAATATGAGAGCTGCAGTGTTTTTAATAGTCTGCCCAGTGAGCACTCATCAATCACACAACAGAGCCAGCGCTCTCTCTCTGTCTCCCTGTCTCTCCACAGTCAAACCCTAACTATGTTACGGCTCCCAGAAACTAACTTCAAGTTTTTAAATGTGATAAAAGTAATGTGATTTTTCGAAGTTGGGGTTCTTACGGATGTGAATCGATTACATTAATTATCTCTTCGTATTATGACAAACAAATGCACTATTCTCCAATTTCATTTATGAAGAGGCATTATAGTCTACCAGGGTGTATTGATGCACAAGCCATGACTGAGTTATTACCATCACTGTCTCCACCCATCCTGTACCCCTCTGTATTACCTCTTTGCTATCACTAGCCAGCTACCACCTGGTTACTGCACCTTAGAGGCTGCTGCCCTATATACAGTACATAGACATGGAATCACTGGTCACTTGAATAATGGAACACTAGTCACTTTAATCATGTTTACATACTGCTTTACTCATTTCATATGTATACACTGTATTCCGTTCTACTGTATTTCAGTCAATGCTACTCTGACATTGCTCGTCCTAATATTGATATATTTCTTAATTCCATTCTTTGACTTTTAGATTTGTATTGTTGTGAATTGTTAGATATTACTGCACTGTTGTGACCAATACCATTTGATTTGTATTTGGTATATTAGCCTACTATGTAACATTTTACAGGAGAGGAAAACCCCCAAGAAGCACCTTTGAAATGGTACTTTTAGTTATTCCTGTTGTACAGAATGCAAATATAGTGATGGGAATTTTAGGTAATGATTGGGATTTCATATGTAACATCTGCATAATGATCTCTCTTATGGTGAAAATGTCAATGTTTACCTGTTTAATCTAAATGTAATCTATGCCCTCAGGGGACCGTTTATAACTCTTCTGTGTCAAGATGAGGCTCAATATGTGTTTGAATAGTTAAATACTTCCTCAATAATTTTGCTGACATGCACCACTTAACACCAAATGCTTTGTAAACGTTAAAGGCCGTGAGAGTTAATGCTACTGACAGTGTGGACACAGGGATGACAGTAGTTCTAACAAAGACAGAATACCCCCCTCCCCCTACACACACACACACACACACACTGACAAGTGACATTACGCTAGCCATCCAAGCGAGACTAAAACCTCATCATTGTTTGGATTTCCTTTATCAGTCACTCTTTGCCGCTAACAAGCCATATGGAAAGGAAATGAGATTCACTACACGGAGCATTATGAAATACAGAGGAGACTCTCAAATGACCTCTCTGCCTGTTTTAGAATTAGGACATGAGACATGCTTCCAATGCTTCCTTGTTAGTAGCAGTGGGGAGATTCCCCTTGGGATTTAACGTTGTTCCAGACATGTATCCTCATAAAAATTGCAATAGCACTCCTTTCTTCTTACATGACATTCATCATGTTATGTGTCATTAATATTAAAGAGATGTATATTACTTTAAATGGGGAGTTATTGAGTTATAAATAATTATTTTTTTCAAATAATTTTTAATAAATTATATTGTTGTTCATATGTTATAAGGGCTTTGTAGCTTGATTGTCATGCAGATTTCTACTAATATGGCCCGTGTTTAAAGTCCTTCAACACTTGCAGTTAAGTCTCAGATAGACTCATCTTACATTAATGACAGTATATCTGTGCTTGATCATTGTTTTTATAAATAGACCAGACCTATTAACTAACTCTAATTATCTTACTGCCTGCTGTTTTCACTAAACATGTCTCCCCGGGCCATATTACACACACACGCACAGGCACACGTGCACACACACATACATACGCACTCATACTTTCACACACGCTTTGATGTGTCATAACACACCCGCACCAAAATTCCTTTGCTGAAAAATTGACAGCTCCTGAAGTCACCCATAAATAACTAAGAGGCACAGATTCAGGATGAGTTTACTCTCCCCCAAACCTAACTTTAACATTTAGTTGAAGAACACAACATCATCCTATACATCCTATATAAATTGCCAATACAGTAAGTAAGCATGGCTATAGCTAGTCACCACAAACTAGCCACAAAAACAATGACAGTGGCACTGAGGCTGACTTGATATGCATAAGCACATACACAAATTAGATGTTGTTAAGGTCAGATGAGGTGAATTGAGAAGCCAACCCCAGGGATAGTCACACTGAGATGATAGAGAGAGAGAGTTAGAGAGAGCAGCGCTGGGCTGGGTTAGCAACACTCTGAGTGTGATAGTTTGAGGCTGGGTTGCTCTTGGCTCCTCCCGGCATTAATAAGGCCAGGCCAAGACGAGCAGAGGGACACTGGTGACTCAACATGTGCTCCATCCGCTGATGGGCTCGTGCAAATTAAATTAATGGGTAAGGGAAATCAAGTGAGTGAGGCCAAAATCAAATTACCAATACAGCCTCAAAAACGAATTAGTCGGGTGTCAAAGTTGTAATTGATAGCAATGCAGGAGCATGGTATTGGATCAGACAATATGATCTAGCATGCGAATGCAACTGATGTGATTTGCTTCTCTGTTGTTCTTGATTAAATATTAAAGAAGTGTGTGTGTGACAGGGTGGTCCCATTGGTGTGTGTGGTTGCGTTTGTTTGTGGATACACAGGACAGTGCTGTAGGGGGCTTGGTTAGGGACACGGGCTGAATTCCGATCGGCCATGGGGCAGGGAAGCAGACTCAGTACGAACTTTTCCCCAGGTTGAGGCTAAACAATGGACTGGTGCCAAGTAGGCCAGGAGCAAATGGACGATCTCTTGAGTAGTAGAATATACATTTCTTTCTTGGGCTATAAATAAAGAGCTATTTCTTGTTGTGATACACACTGATTGGGATAGGTATATAGACTGAACAAACATTTAAACGCAACATGTAAAGTGTTGGTCCCATGATTCATGAGCTGAAATAAAATGTTCCAAATGCACAAAAAGCTTATTTCGTTCAAGTGTTGTGCACACATTTGTTTACATCCCTGTTAGTGAGCATTCTCCTTTGCCAAGATTATCCATTCAACTGACAGGTGTGGCATATCAAGAAGCTGATTAAACAGCATGATCATTAGAAAGGTAGCCCTTGTGCTGGGGACAACAACAGGCCACTCTAAAATGTGTAGTTTTGTCACAAAGCACAATGCCAAAGATGTTTCAAGTTTTGAGGGAGCGTGCAATTGGCATGCCGACTGCAGGATTATCCACCAGAGTTGTTGCCAGATAATGAAATATCTCTACCATAAGCCCCCTCCAACGTTGTTTTAGAGAATTTGGCAGTACGTCCAACCGGCCTCACAACTCCAGATCATCTGTATGGCGTTGTGTGGGCGAGCGGTTTGCTGATGTCAACGGTGTGTAAAGAGTGCCCCATGGTGGCGGTAAAGATTATGGATGGGCAGGCATAAGCTATGGACAACGGACACTATTGAATGCACAGCGATACTGTGACGAGATCCTGAGGCCCATTGTCATGTCATTCATCTGCCGCCATCACCTCATGTTTCAGCATGATAATGCCCAGCCCCATGTCGCAACGATCTGTACACAATTCCTGGAAGCTAAAAATGTCCAAGTTCTTCCATGGCCTGCATACTCACTAGACATGTCACCCATTGAGCATGTTTGGGATGCTCTGGATCAACGTGCATGTTCCAGTTCCCTCCAATATCCAGCAACTTCCCACAGCCATTGAAGAGAAGTGGGACAACATTACACAGGCCACAATCAACAGCATGATCAACTCTGTGCGAAAGAGATGTGTCGCGCTGCAGGAGACAAAAGATAATGATTTGTTTTCTGATCCACACCCCAACCTTTTTTTTAAAGGTATTGGTGACCAACAGATGCATATCTGTATTCCCAGTCATGTGGAATCCATAGTTTAGGACCTAATTCATTTATTTCAATTGACTGATTTCCTTATATGATTTGTAACTCAGTAAACATTTTCAATTGTTGCGTGTTGTGTTTATAGTTTTGTTCAGTATGTACAGTGCCTTGCAAAAGTATTCGGCCCCCTTGAACTTTGCGACCTTTTGCCACATTTCAGGCTTCAAACATAAAGATATAAAACTGTATTTTTTTGTAAAGAATCAACAACAAGTGGGACACAATCATGAAGTGGAACGACAATTATTGGATGTTTCAAATTTTTTTAACAAATCAAAAACTGAAAGATTGGGCGTGCAAAATGATTCAGCCCCCTTAAGTTAATACTTTGTAGCGCCACCTTTTGCTGCGATTACAGCTGTAAGTCGCTTGGGGTATGTCTCTATCAGTTTTGCACATTGAGAGACTGAATTTTTTCCCCATTCCTCCTTGCAAAACAGCTCGAGCTCAGTGAGGTTGGATGGAGAGCATTTGTGAACAGCAGTTTTCAGTTCTTTACACAGATTCTCGATTGGATTCAGGTCTGGACTTTGACTTGGCCATTCTAACACCTGGATATGTTTATTTTTTAACCATTCCATTGTAGATTTTGCTTTATGTTTTGGATCATTGTCTTGTTGGAAGACAAATCTCCGTCCCAGTCTCAGGTCTTTTGCAGACTCCATCAGGTTTTCTTCCAGAATGGACCTGTATTTGGCTCCATCCATCTTCCCATCAATTTTAACCATCTTCCCTGTCCCTGCTGAAGAAAAGCAGGCCCAAGCCATGATGCTGCCACCACCATGTTTGACAGTGGGGATGGTGTGGTCAGGGTGATGAGCTGTGTTGCTTTTACGCCAAACATAACGTTTTGCATTGTTGCCAAAAAGTAAAATTTTGGTTTCATCTGACCAGAGCACCTTCTTCCACATGTTTGGTGTGTCTCCCAGGTGGCTTGTGGCAAACTTTAAACAACACTTTTTATGGATAACTTTAAGAAATGGCTTTCTTCTTGCCACTCTTCCATAAAGGCCAGATTTGTGCAATATACGACTGATTGTTGTCCTATGGACAAAGTCTCCCACCTCAGCTGTAGATCTCTGCAGTTCATCCAGAGTGATCATGGGCATCTTGGCTGCATCTCTGATCAGTCTTCTTCTTGTATGAGCTGAAAGTTTAGAGGGACGGCCAGGTCTTGGTAGATTTGCAGTGGTCTGATACTCCTTCCATTTCAATATTATCGCTTGCACAGTGCTCCTTGGGACGTTTAAAGCTTGGGAAATCTTTTTGTATCCAAATCCGGCTTTAAACTTCTTCACAACAGTATTTCGGACCTGCCTGGTTTGTTCCTTGTTCTTCATGATGCTCTCTGCGCTTTTAATGGACCTCTGAGACTATCACAGTGCAGGTGCATTTATACAGAGACTTGATTACACACAGGTGGATTGTATTTATCATCGTTAGTAATTTAGGTCAACAGTGGATCATTCAGAGATCCTCACTGAACTTCTGGAGAGAGTTTGCTGCACTGAAAGTAAAGGGGCTGAATAATTTTGCACGCCCAATTTTTCAGTTTTTGATTTGTTAAAAAAGTTTGAAATATCCAATAAATGTCGTTCCACTTCATGATTGTGTCCCACTTGTTGTTGATTCTTCACAAAAAAATACAGTTTTATATCTTTATGTTTGAAGCCTGAAATGTGGCAAAAGGTCGCAAAGTTCAAGGGGGCCGAATACTTTCGCAAGGCACTGTATCTGGTATTTATCAATTTGTGTTGACAAAATAGAGTTGTAGGGACAGTATTCCAATCTTGTTTGTTCAGCAACCCCTGTGCACTGTCAAAGGATATTAGAGACCCTTGGC
This sequence comes from Oncorhynchus masou masou, assembly GCF_036934945.1. Classification (NCBI taxonomy): domain Eukaryota; kingdom Metazoa; phylum Chordata; class Actinopteri; order Salmoniformes; family Salmonidae; genus Oncorhynchus; species Oncorhynchus masou. Next base: position 50,301,089 of record NC_088241.1, on the reverse strand, counting down.
TTTTGATTTGTGGAGGCTTTTATGCCAGCCAACGGATAGGATTTTATATAATGAACTGAGGTGCTTTAATAAAACATAATGATCAGCTAAAAACTGGTTGGAAATTAAGCACACTGCCGTGGCTCAGCAAAACGCATATCTCAAGGCACAGCGCTGTGTGGGTGTTTGTGTGTGTGCGTGTGTGTGTGTGTTTTGCATGTGTGTGCATGTGTATCTTAAGGCACATCCACCCAGCCTGAATAAGAGATGAGAGATTTTTTTTCAACTTTTGACGTTAAGTTCAGGCATTTAAAGCTCAACTGCACTTTCTGATTAGGCCTAACTTTTAATCATTGCTCTTTAAAAAATGCTAGCTGCCCTGACAGAAGGCAAATGAGAGTTGTCTTGGCGGTGTGGTTTGATGTGGATGTTTCTTGGGTGTGTCTTTGCCATTCAATCACAACAAACAAGGGCAGAAGTGAGTACAGCAAGGTAAGCTAAGCTGGCTTTGCTATTGAGAGAACAACATTTTGAAGTTGAGGACTTCTCCCCTCCTGACGGACTCACCAACACAAGATGGTCAGCTAATTCAGTTCTATGTGTAGGCTAAAACCTGCGCTTACAGAAGCCAGCTAGCATAGCTTGGTGATAGCTGAAGCTGGCTATCCAATCTAGCTGATATTTATCTGTCAAATAAGTTATGGCCAGAGTCAGTGTCTGGAAAGTGCTTCATAGTGCTCGTAACTTAGTTTCAAAGTTTCATCACGTCATGTTAATACACATGTTACTGTGGAAACGTGCAGACAATGAACAAACATTGCCCAGCTTGTGTACAGTAGATACGTCAACAAAAAAATGTATGGATCGAGAAAAACATTTCTGCTGTAAATATCATATTGATATGCTTATAAAGACAGTATGCAAACAAATCAAAATCAGTTTGGATTAGAGTATGTAACATGGGGGACTTAAATATAAATATCTAGTCCTGTAGGGCTCCGTACTATACCAACTTGTTATACACGTGGTAAGGTCCTCGGGACTAAGCTAAACATAAGGGTTTCTTCAGACAACAATATCAGAACGCAACAATAATTTAAGGCACAATCTCCATAGGCCTGCATTATTTCTATACATTATTTTCAGGAGTGCCGTACAACTGTCCTACAAGACAGACTTAAAAAAAATAGCAATATCAGAATTCTGAAACACATATCACTAGGTTTTATAAGCTTCATTCACATACTCAAACAGGCAATAATAATGTGTTGCAACACTCCTGGAGGGCGTGCACAGGGAGAAGGAGAGCAGGTCTAGGTGGAATAAAAACACTACATTTACAATCATTCCTATTTCTCATGCTTACTTTGTAAAACAAGAAAACACCATCATGCTCCCGTGCTCCCAAGGTACGCCGGCCAGCACATTGTAAGGGGATCCCTGAATGATAGAAACAGGAAGGCTTTTATTCAAAAGGCCATGCCCTTAAAGGAAACTTTGAACTCTCCCGGCATTTTTGTGTCGGGAGAGTTCAACCAATGACTCTACGTCATTGGTTGATTGGGCCTGCTGTCTGTTTAAAAAATGAATGAAGCCATGTTTAGTAGCAATTATTGTGGCCTTTGTGTTTCGCTGATTGCAGGATCTTGCTAGCACAAGTAGATATGGTTTTCCTTGTTCAATGGAGCCACTATACTCATCTCAAAGATGTTCCTATCTTCTAGGGCATTGCAGGATAACAATGGCACTAGAGAAGAAGGCGTTGTTTGTTTTTTGACTTATTTTGTACATAATGTTGCCGCTACCATCTCTTATGACCGAAAATAACTTCTGGACATCAGGACTGCGATTACTCACAACGGACTGGCATAATTTTTTTCCAAGTCTGACGAGCCCAACGTGAGTTATATACTGCTTTCTCAGAAACAGGCCCAGATCCCCATGATTTGAGTGAAGAGGAGGCTGAGAAAAAGGGGCCAGAGGACAGGCTGCCTTCTGAAAATGTGTAAACGATCGAATAAACCTCCACTTCCTTCCATTCTGCTAGCAAACGTGCAATCTTTGGAGAATAAAATAGATTACCCTTCCTGCAGGCTCATCCTGACATGACCCTCCAAGCATGACAATGCCACCAGCCACACCGCTCGTTCTGTGCATGATTTCCGGCAAGACAGGAATGTCAGTGTTCTGCCATGGCCAGTGAAGATCCCGTATCTCAATCCCATTGAGCACGTCTGGGACCTGTTGGATCGGAAGGTGAGGGCTAGGGCCATTCCCCCAAGAAATGTCCAGGAACTTGCAGGTACCTTGGTGGAGGAGTGGGATAACATTTCACAGCAAGTACTGGCAGATCTGATGCAGTCCATGAGGAGGAGATGCACTGCAGTACTTAATGCAGCTGGTGGCCACACCAGATACTGACTGTTACTTTTGATTTTGACCCCTCTTTGTTCAAGTACACATTATTCCATTTCTGTTAGTCACATGTCTGTGGAACTTGTTCAGTTTATGGCTTAGTTGTTAAATCTTGTCTTGTTTATACAAATATTTACACATGTTAAGTTTGCTGAAAATAAAGACAGTTGACAGTGAGAGGACGTTACATTTTTTGCTGAGTTTATAACGATGTGAAAATATTACACTTGTCTTTCATATTTCATTATCATGTCACCGATACAGATACTGTACCTGTCAACATTTTGCCTGGTGGTGCTGGGGCTACAGAGAAGGTGCCACAAGGCTTGCTTTTGCTCTCCCATCCTTCCTGTACTCGGGCTTCTGCGGAGGGGGAGATCTTTGTTGACTATATTCTTCCTTGTCTTGGGGTAGTAATTTAGTGGTCTGTTGATATACCTTTGGTGGTGTGGGGCTGTGCTTTGGCAAAGTGGGTGGTGTTATATCCTACCTGGTCGGCCCTGTCGGGGGTAAATTTGGATGGGGCCACAATGTCTCCTGACACCTCTCTCGTCTCCAGTATCTAGGCTGCAATAGTCTATGTGTTGGGCGCCTAGGGTCAATCTGTCATATCTGGTGTAAGTCTCCTGTCTTATCTGTTGTCCTGTGTGATCTTAGGTAATTTCCCTCTAAGTCTCCCATCTCTCTTTCTCTCTCCCCTCCCAGAGGACCTGAGCCCTAGAGTCATGCCTCAGGACTACCTGGCCTGACGACTTCTTGCTGTCCCCATCCCCAGCCCAACTGGTTGTGCTGCTGATCCAGTTTCTGCTGTCCTGTCTACAGCTATAGAACCCTGACCTGTTCACCGGACGTTCTACCTTGCCCCGGACCTGCTGTTTCGACCCTCCCCCTCTCTCTCTTCCTAGGTTCCTGCCTTTCTAGGGAGTTGCTGCTAGCCACCGTGCTTCTACATCTGCATTGCTTGCTCTTTGGGGTTTTAGGCTCAGTTTCTGTATAAGCACTTTGTGAAACCTGCTGATGTTAAATGGGATTTATAAATACATTTTATTGATTTATTGAGGGTACTTGTGTCACATGACACACTTTTATTAAGCTGTAAAAATAGTAAATGAAGAGTGAATTAAAATATTTTGGGAGGTCACTAAACCATTGCAATCACATTGCTGGACATGTTATGATACCCACCTTCGCTCCTTCTATCAGAACTCAGGATAAGACCCAGAGGCAGAAAGCTAGAAATACAAGACGTTTATTGACCCAAACAGGGATAAAAAATGGGGTCAAAGACAGGTCAACTGTAGGCAGAGATCCTCCATTCCTGGGCAGAGATCCTCCATTCCTGTCATTATTGAAAGAGATCATGATACCTGACATCTCAAAATAGGGCTACTTAATGTTAGATCCCTTACTTCAAAGGCAATTATAGTCGATGAACTAATCACTGATCATAATCTTGATGTGATTGGCTTGACTGAAACATGGCTTAAGCCTGATGAATTTACTGTTTTAAATGAGGCCTCACCTCCTGGCTACACTAGTGATCATATCCCCCGTGCATCCCGCAAAGGCGGAGGTGTTGCTAACATTTCCGATAGCAAATTTCAATTTACAAAAAAAAAATGGCGTTTTCGTCTTTTGAGCTTCTCGTCATGTAATCTATGCAGCCTACTCAATCACTTTTTATAGCTACTGTTTACAGGCCTCCTGGGCCATATACAGCGTTCCTCTTTGAGTTACATGTATGTCCAAAATTGATGTAGAAAAATTAATCCATGCTTGTGTTACTTCTCGGTTAGACTACTGCAATGCTCTACTTTTCGGCTACCCGGATAAAGCACTAAATAAACGTCAGTTAGTGCTAAATAAGGCTGCTAGAATCCTGACTAGAACCAAAAAATTGGATCATATTACTTCAGTGCTAGCCTCCCTACACTGGCTTCCTGTCAAGGCAAGGGCTCATTTCAAGGTTTTACTGCTAACCTACAAAGCATTACATGGGCTTGCTCCTACCTATCTCTCTGATTTGGTCCTGCCGTACATACCTACAAGTACTCTATGGTCACAAGACGCAGGCCTCCTAATTGTCCCTAGAATTTCTAAGCAAACAGCTGGAGGCAAGGCTTTCTCCTATAGAGCTCAATTTTTATGGAATGGTTTGCCTACCCATGTGAGAGACGCAAACTCAGTCTCAACCTTTAAGTCTTTACTGAAGACTCGTCTCTTCAGTGGGTCATATGATTGAGTGTAGTCTGGCCCAGGAGTGTGAAGGTGAACGGAAAGGCTCTGGAGCAACGAAACGCCCTTGCTGTCTCTGCCTGGCCGGTTCCCCTCTTTCCACTGGGATTCTCTGCCTCTAACCCTATTACAGGGGCTGAGTCACTGGCTTACTGGTGCTCTTTCATGCCGTCCCTAGAAGGGGTGCGTCACTTGAGTGGTTTGAGTCACAGATGTGATCTTCCTGTCTGGGTTGGCGCACCCCCTTGGGTGGCCTTGTCTCAGGATGGTAAGTTGGTGGTTGAAGATATCCCTCTCGTGGTGTGGGGGCTGTGCTTTGGCAAAGTGGGTGGTGTTATATCCTTCCTGTTTGGCTCTGTCCGGGGGTATCATCGGATGGGGCCACAGTGTCTCCTGACCCCTCCTATCTCAGCCTCCAGTATTTATGCTGCAGTAGTTTATGTGTCGGGGGGCTAGGGTCAGTTTGTTATATCTGGAGTACTTCTCCTGTCCTATCCGGTGTCCTGTGTGAATTTAAGTATGCTCTCTCTAATTCTCTCTTTCTCTCTTTCTTTCTCTCTCTCTGAGGACCATGCCTCAGGACTACCTGGCATAATGACTCCTTGCTGTCCCCGTCCACCTGGCAGTGCTGCTGCTCCAGTTTCAACTGTTCTGCCTGTGATTATTATTATTTAACCATGCTGGTCATTTATGAACATTTGAACATCTTGGCCATGTTCTGTTATAATCTCCACCCGGCACAGCAAGAATAAGACTGGCCACCCCACATAGCCTGGTTCCTCTCTAGGTTTCTTCCTAGGTTTTGGCCTTTCTAGGGAGTTTTTCCTAGCCAACTTGCTTCTACACCTGCATTGCTTGCTGTTTGGGGTTTTAGGCTGGGTTTCTGTACAGCACTTTGAGATATCAGCTGATGTATGAAGGGCTATATAAATACATTTGATTTGATTTGATTTAATCCAGGGCAAAGTCAATAAGGTACAGAACGGCAGGCAGGCTCGGGGTCAGGGCAGGCAGAATGGTCAGAACCGGGAAACTAGGAAACAGGATCTTGAGAAAGCAGGAAGACGGGAAAACAAGTTGGTAAGACCTGACAAGACAAGATGAACTGGCAACAGACAAACAGAGAATGCAGGTATAAATGAACAGGGTTTAATGGGAAAGATGGGCGACACCTGGAGGGGGGTGAAGACAAGCACAAAGACAGGTGAAACCGATCAGGGTGTGACACCTTCTGGTAGGCCCCGGCATCAGTTCATGACCAGGAGATCAGTCTGGCACCGGACTGTGCACTTCGTCTAACATAATTTTCCAGAATTCAAAAGTACAGTGCGTGGCTTTCATAATTTGGTCAGATATACTTGGATATGTAGTGTCAGCGTTTGTTGCTGGCATGTCATCCCTAAGTTTGCTTATCTTGTCAATGAAAAAGTAATTTAAGTAGTTGCAATATCAGTGGGTTTTGTGATGAATGAGCCATCTGATTCAATGAATGATGGAGCCGAGTTTGCCTTTTTTCCCAAAATGTCATTTAAGGAGCTCCAAAGCTTTTTTATTAATATCCTTTATATCAGAATTGTTTTCATAGTATTGTTTATTTTTAGTTAGTTTAGTCACATGATTTTGTAATTTGCAGTATGTTTGCCAATCGATTGGGCTGCCAGACTTATTTGCCATACCATTTGCCTCATCCCTCTCTACCATACACTTCCTCATCAATCCAAGGGGATTCAACCGTTGTTATAGTCATTTTCATAATGGTGCATGATTATTAGTGACTGGAATAAGCAATTTCATAAATGTGTCAAGTGCAACGTCTGGTTGCTCCTCATTACATACCACAGACCAGCAAATATGAATTACATCATCAATATAATAATCACTACAAAACATATTGTATGACCTCTTATACACCATATTAGGCCCAGCCTTTGGAACTTTGGTTTTCCCAGATATGGCTACTATATAGTGATCACTACATCCTGTGTATTTGAATACTGCTTTAAAGCAAATTTCTGCAGCATTAGTAAAGATGTGATCAATACATGTTGATGATTTCATTCCTGTGCTGTTTGTAACTACCCTAGTAGGTTGACTGACAACCTGAACCAGGTTGCAGGCACTGGTTACAGTTTAAAAAAAATATGGAGCAGGCATTTTGATGAAGGCCAGTCAATATTTTAATCACCCAGAAAATATACTTCTCTGTCGATATCAAATACATTATCAAGCATTTCACACATATTATCCAGATACTGACTGTTAGCACTTGGTGGTCTATAGCAATACCAGCAGATATTAAATCAAAACCTGACTGCCTGTGGTAGGAAGCTTAAACTGGGCTGTGGTTGGATCTTCCAGCAGGACAATGATCCAAAGCACACCTCAAAATCAACACAAAAATGGTTCACTGACCACAGAATCAAGGTTCTGCCATGACCATTCCAGTCCCCTGACCTAAAACTGTGGGATGAGCTGAAGAGGAGAGTCCACAGGCATGGACCTCGGAATCTGAAGGATCTGGAGAGATTCTGTATGGAGGAATGGTCTCAGATCCCTTGCCATGTGTTCTCCAACCTCATTACGCATTATAGGAGAAGACTCAGAGCTGTTATCCTGGCAAAGGGAGGTTTTACAAAGTATTGAATGAAGGGGTGCCAATAATTATGGCACACATATATTTGACAAAAAAAATATTTGTTTTATGATAAGAATGTATTATTTCTTTCAATTATGTTTCTTTAATTAAAGGTTTGATTTTGAATGAAAGACCAAGAGGCTAAACAAGGTATTCGGGATGCACAATATATCGGTGAACATATCGGTATCGGCCCAATGTTTAGTTTCAAGCTGATGTGCAAAACCAATGTCAAAGCTGACTTGCATACCTATATATGCATGTACATGACGTAATGACGCAACATAAAACTTCTCGCTACACGTGCAACACACCGATATATTGTGCATCCCGAATACCTTGTTTATCCTCTTGGTCTTTCATTCAAAATCAAACTGCAGTCATTTTAATTATTCTTAGCAATGATTTAGAAATTCCTAACCTAGATCACAATATCTGCTGTGTGGATCGAGCAGTCAACAAGTCGAGGAGTCATTTGAAAGAGTAAGAACATTTTAGCAAGACAATTCAAAGGCGAAATCCATTAACGCCAAGATAATGGAATTCATTGTCCTAGACCGTTCTCTGTCGTGGGTGATGTTGGCTTTCGACAAGTCAAATAACATTATTTGACGCGGTAAATAAGCTTTAAATTTGACACGTCAAATAAGACATTTCTATTATAGAATGTTGTGTGTTCTGAATTTGCATGTGCAAGCCAAGCACCACCACTACTATCAGTAGCACTGTCGAAGCTGTACAAAAAAGTCTGCAAACAACCAAACACTGGCCACGAATGATGTGTTTACAATACCGCTTTGGTATAAAGCATTATTTGTTTGACCGCAACTTCTGGGGTAGCTAGCTTTAGCTTGGCACCTAACTATCACCAATACAACCAGCCTGAAAACAATGACCAGTAGAAACTGCAGTCATTTTCATTATTCTTAGCAATGATTTAGGAATCCTTGTGAGTAAGTATTAGCTAAGTTGCCAATTGTTGTTCACCTATTGAAATTGAACTTCAGTTCATGAAAATAAATATCTAACCAGCTACTTAACCATGTTGCCCAAAGCTAACGTTATAAGCAGCTAGCTAGCTTCACCTGGCTAGTGATGCTTGACAAGACCAAGTTATGTGTTGTGAAGCTAGCCACAATAACGATTAGGCACAATAGTGGAATTTGCAGGTTTCCTTCAAAATAAAAGTACCTCTATAAAGGTGATGCAGAAGGTTACCTTAGGTGGAATCATGCCATATTTTGACTAGATAATGTTAATCAAGGTGGGAATGTGAAGCAATGAAATGGGGATTCAGTCTACTCAGTGACACCCACAGAACACAACTGTGAAGACTTTATGCAAATATTAGCGTGGTAGCTCTTATTGCAGGACTGTGACTGTGTGACCTCACCTCCCCAGTCAGCCTATTGTGTGTATTACATTCATATAGCACTGTACAGCCTTACCCAAGGATTGGGGATCAATGAAAATAGGTATCAGTCTATTCAATATCTAAGCTATTTTTCCCAATATATTCCATGCAGTATTGTTTTTCCTCAGGAATAGTTTTCAATACACATAGATTGACAATAAATGTGGCTCAATTCACAGTTGTTTCAGAGTCCCGCAATAAGAGCTACGATGCTAATGTTCTCTGTGTGTCAGATAGTAGACTGATAACCGATGTCATTGATCCACAATCAATAGGTAAGGCTGTACATTGAAATAAGTATGCCCCCAATGCAATTCTAAAGTATAATACATCCAGTGTGATTTCAACTGATTTTTGGCAAATTAACAAATGATTGTTTTTTGTTGATTTTATATAACAACATTCCAACCTCGTTCAGCATGATCTATTCAATTATGGCATAATTCTGCTATTTATATTCATTTGCATCACTGTCAATAACATATTTTTATTTTGAAGGCTAACCGCAAAGTCCACTATTGTGGCTAATCCTTATTGTGGCTCGCTTCACATAAATGGGCCCGACCACCATTAATCAAATAATGTCTCATAAATTAGGGTTAGTTAATATGATGACACCTAGCTATATAGTTAGCTAGCTAACTGTGGTTACTGAAACAGATGATGTCGTTTTACTATGTTTTTAGGGAAGAACCGTGTTTGCATCCATGAGATAGCTAGCTTTTTATATGACCAGCACGGTAGACAACTTTACCATCATCATAGCATACGTATCGATGAAGTGTTGTGACATATGAAATACGAGTGATAGTGTAATCAATGTGAAATAACTACTTAAGAAATGTATGAACGCGTTACATTATTATGTGACGTGCAGTCATATTCAGGTCCTAATTGGTCAACAAGCTTATTTGACACGTCAAATAGTGTTATTTGACACGCAAAGACCCAAACGGCATTCCATAGTATGAGAAATCCTGGTTGAGAACGAAACCACTGAACAAATGAACAATGAAACAGCACAGCAAGTAAGTGAAAGAAATAGGTTTTGATTATGTTTTACTGGTGATGGGGACCTACATAAATGCCAACAAAATGACTTTTTGGTCAGTGTGGTGTGTGTGTGTAACCTTGATTTAACTAGGCAAGTCAGTTAAGAACAAATTCTTATTTACAATGATGGCCTACACCGGCCAAACCCAGACAACAATGGGCCAATTATTCACGGCCGGATGTGATACAGCCTAGATTCGGACCAGGGACTGTAGTGACGCCTCTTGCACTGAGATGCAGTGCCTTAGGCCACTGTGTCCATGTGTGTGTTAACTATTTAACTGTACTATAATGCTTAAAACATTTTAAATATTGGTTATTGGTGTCATTTTCATTTTTGGCAAGGACAATATTGGATATCGGTATCTGCTGAAAATGTCAAATTAGTGCATCACTATAATATACATGTATAAAAGAAATTCACAGTCCGTTTTTCTCAAGGATGCCAATATTAGTTGAGGGCACTGAATCAAAACCACATAGGCCATTTTCAAAGGGATTCTTTTTTTTACAGGCCGTCGTTCTTTAATGGTTATAATAAAGGTTGAGGTTTGGATAGGGTTACAACAGAAACAACTCAACGGTTAAGTTTAGGCATTCATTCCGAAAGGTTAAGGTAAGGGATAAGGTTTGGAATAGGGTTGAAACCACATAGGCCATTTTGAAGACAACCCCAGGTGGTGGTAACAAGGGGAGTGGTGAAGGGGGAGTCATGAGTCTTCCAAAACATCACCCGCCTAACCGTGCCCCTTAACACCCTCCAGCTTAACCCGGAAGCCAGCCGCACCAATGTGTTGGAGGAAACACTTTTCAACTGGCGACCGGGGTCAGCTCGCATACACCCGGATAGTGGCCGGATTTGATGGCTTCTCCTGGGATACTGGGGACCTGGTCGAATATTGAATATCACCTTGGATCTTGAGTGACCTAGCTGGTGTGATTTCAACACTGGCTTCTTATACACCTACTTTACACAGCAGAGGTGAGTGTGCTTGCATAGGTGTGTGCAAGTGTGGGTGTGTGTGTGTGTATATGTCAGTGTGTATGTGAGTGCGCATGTGTTGTGTGCTTGTGCATTTGTGTGTGTTTCTGTGTGCGTATGAACATAGGGGCGTCCTCTTTGAAGTCTGTTTGCTGCCGTGGAGCATGCTGGGAACACTGGGCTGGCAATCTGTGACACCACTGACACCTGGCCTGTAAACATCGACTAAAACTCCATCTTCAAGCCTCCCGCAGGGCTGCCCTTTCTTACCTTCACAGGGCTCTGGCGGATGATACTCTGCCCCCATTGGTTACTGCCATCTTCCCCTTCCTTTGCCCCCGCTCTCTGAGTTGTCTCGGAGTTTGCCAAGATATTGTTTGAAGTGTCTATCTTAGCATTATTGTCAAATACTAGTACAAAGCATATACTCTCCTTATCCTGGATGATAGTGGTGTCTATCAAGGTTGGGGTAAATTCAACAACAGTTTAGTCAAATCCAGAGAAAGTGTATGTATTTCTGTAAAAGCATCCCCATGTCTATATGAAGAACAAATGCATGCATTAATTCGTATTTAGTGGCTGTAAGTTGATTGATACAGTGTGGACAATACAGAGAGACAAATTATGTTGTTTCAGACTTCCTACCGAAGTACACTTGTACATGTTGACGTGTCACATCACAACTCTCACTGTGGTCCAACACTTCCGTCAACCATATGCTGTCCCTCCTTTCCCTTTGGATTCCCTTTGAGAAACAATTGACTTTTTGAACATGATTCGTCATCGGGGAGCGAGGGCTAGCTCATTAGCATATAATTCTGCTAACTCTCGGCTGTGTTTTGACACATAGCTTTCATAAGTCACCGATAAAAACCTTCGGCAGACATTTTAGATTTTTACTGTCTCTGCGCCTCCATCTGTTCTGTTTGTATCCCGTTTTATACCACGCCATCACTCACCTCCTACAAGCAATAAAGACTTCCCTTCACCGTATCGCTTCCCTGCCTGGTTGGTCCCTTTCTAATATAGTTCCATCTGAAAAACAAGGAAAAGGACAATCTTGGGAATAATATGATGGAAGAACAGTGTTTGTTCTGTTTTGAGAGGTTTGAGGTTTGATCCACCTGTGGTCTGATCTTAAGGTTCCTGTCTCTTGATTCTTGGTGTGTTCATATAAAACATTTATGGCGACTGCCGGTTTTATAAGGCTTTAAAGAATAACAAACTTCAAAGTATCATATCCAAGATAAAAGCTTATGTCTGGAGTATAGGATTCAGATTTGATAGACGGCTTCTTCCTCTTTTTTTATACCAAGGAAGAATAGACAGTAAGGTATGAATATAGAGAAAGAATGATCTGGAGGAACCAGTATAATCAATATATAGTTTTCTAACGTGGCTCTGATGCATATCTGGCTCAATGCATTTTGACATTTGCCTTGTGACACAGATAGAGTCTGACCAGCATGCAGCTTGGAGAGATGAAGAAGAGTGATTTTTCAAGCCAACCCACAGCAAGACATTAGGAATGAGATACAATTGTTTTCCCAAATCAAAATAAATGGGTCACAAGAGGTTCTCATATCATCAAATGTGTTGGAGTCAAAAGTTAGCTGTGCAATATTGACTGTATAATGAAATCATATTTTTGCAGAGTAGATTTCAAACAATAGATTTGAAAAGATGAGGTATGCGATAAGGAGCCATGCATCAAAGCAAATATTTCTTCACTTTTGGGCACTCTAAACATTACTCCACTTACTCCACTTACTTGTATGAACTGGGTGAGTTTGTGACCAACTCTAAACAATTCATTTATTTAGAAAAAGGAACACAACAAAAGTATTCAGTTTTTTGAGTGAAAACTATTTACGAAACAAAAAAATGTTTGCAACATCCAACAATTTTAAAGATTTTACAGATTTATTCATTAGGCCCTAATCTATTAATTTCACATGACTGGGAATAGAGATATGCATCTGTTGGTCACAGATACCTTTAAAAAAATGGGCCTCACAATAGGCCTCTGGATTTCATCACGGTATTTCTGTGCATTCAAATTGCCATCGATAAAACGCAATTGTGTTTGTTGTCTGTAGCTGATGACTGCCCATACCATAACCTCACCACCACCATGAGGAACTCTGATCACTACGTTGACATCAGCAAACCTCTCACCCACACGACGCCATACACGTGGTCTACTGATGTGAGGCCAGTTGGACATACTGCCAAATTCTGTAAAACAACTTATGGTAGAAAAATAAGCATAGAATTTTCTGGCAACAGCTCTGGTGGACATTCCTGCAGTCAGCATGCCAATGGCACTCTCCCTTAAAACTTGAGACATCTGTTGCATTGTGTTGTGTGACAATACTGTACATTTTAGAGTGGACTTTTATTGTCACCAACACAAGGTGCACCTGTGTAAAGATCATGCTGTTTAATCAGCTTCTTGTCCGGTGGATGGATTATCTTGGCAAAGGAGTAATTCTCACTAACAGGGATGAAAACAAATATGTGCAAAAAAAATAGAAAATGGGTGTGGGGATCTTTTGTTTCAGCTAATGAAACACGTGACCACCACTTTACATGTTGCGTATATATTTGTGTATAGGGTATATTTTTGATAGCTTTTGATTTTTGCAAGCTGATATGTGTATGACAGTTGAATCCTGGATAATGCTGTTGTTTTGAGGATACATGAGAAGATGACTGTACATTTTGGGGAAAACACTCATTGGTATTTCAATCACAGAAAACTTTCGCTAAGACAGAACTTTGTGCTGAAAAGTTTTTGTGCTTTACAAATCTGACACATGTAATGCCCCTGGACTTTTTGAAATTATTATCCCAATCACCGCCCTCACCATTCTTTCCACAAATGCGTCATATCCACTTTGTTCTCCTAAACCAAACAGTTACCCTGAGTGTAGCAATTCCCTCACTCTGAACAATAAAGCAATTACTTCTTTCAACAATTTTAATCTTCACTGGATTTCATTGTGAGAAAAACCTAGCTATACCGAACACCCCATACATTTGTGCCGGTAAAAAGCTGCCAACAGTAAAGTCATTTCAACAGTTATCAATCACCAAAATTTAGGATGCTGTGTAAAACTCCCTCCAGACTATTTTGATAACTTGTAATTTTCTTATTCTGAAATCAAGCCACTCCAACCATCGACGCTGATCGTCCGATGGGAATTAATCAAAGGTATGAGTTACATTATGAAGTAATACATCAGTCACACATTACTCACTGTTCCCAACAGGAAACAAGCAAGTGGAAACGTAAGTACCTCCTGTAACAGGAAGTGTGTTGCAGGTAATTGTGGGAAGTTTCAGTTCTGCTAGGAGACCACATCCATTTCTCTAGAAAGTACAGTGGAATTGAGAGTGCCCACCGATCACAGGATCCTAACATGAGATACACTCACTAAAGTTGGAATGCATATTGTTGAATGGTACTGTAGAGTTGGAATAATGCGATCCCACTGTGCACAGATGTCAGATTTACATTTGATTGAGTTGTCAACTAAAGTGAAATCAAAAAAGAATGTCACCCTGTTATTGGATTTGGGTTAAAAAATTAAAAATTAAAAAAAAAAGCCCTTATGTTAATGACTTTTTAAAATCCAATCAGTTTTTCATGTTGATTCAACATCATCACATATATTTTTGGGGCTGAAATGACATGGAAACAATGTTGATTGAAACAGTTTTTGCCCAGTGCGATGACTGTGGGAAATTCTACTCCCTAGACTTGACATACTGTTGTCAGTGAAAGTGTTACTGTATATTGGCGTAACAACTAGCACAACATGCCATGGCAGCTTCTGACAAACAGGAGGTAGAGAAAACACATTATATTCTTATGAAGAAATGGAAGTTGAGAAATATGATCATTTTTTACAAGTGCTCTTTGTTAGTATTCTCTGACCCTTTGGAACACTCTTCAGGGCCCCATTGGAACTTGGTATGGAAATCATTATTGTATTGGACTTCCAAGTACGATTAGATGGTGAGGAGAGCCAATGATGTAGGGAGTATATCCATTTCAGGATAACACTGACAGTATTGGGAATAAAGCTCCACCCAGAAATTCATTAGCAACATGAAGTTAGGCTAAGACTAAACTGACGTGTAAACAGCTAGTCACTCTTCATAAACATTGTCAATTTACAGCCCCCGCTAAAGCGGTGGTCGAGTGGGTCATGTGACGTCATACTCTACAAGAAGTTTAGAAACAGACTAGTTTTAAGAATGGATAAGCCATTTGAATAGGACAACAAAGTCTAATTTCCACAATCAACATGAAAACCTATCCATTATTTAGAATGAAGTTAATATAGTTTAGTCAAAGATATGTTGTAATGTTGTTGTAATGAAGAAATCAAGCCATACGGTAGCTCAAAACGCTCTATGAAGCCCAAAAAGTCAAAGGGTGTTGTCATCCGACCTTAACACGCGCAGGTCTGTTTGTGGATAACACACAGGTGGAGGCGAGAAAGTGTCAAAGTGGTATTTGATCACACAGTGGAAGCATGAACACACAGCATGTCAAATCATATCAAAGTGCTAAAATAGGGTGATTAACACATGAGATAATGGAGACACAAGGAAGACACCAAGTCACACACTGAGAGTTGAGATCATTGACATTTGAGTCATAATTCACTAGATGCTGATAGCTGATTCCTGATCGAATGTACAATGTACAGGTCGTCTGTGTGGGATAGCCTGTATTTACTATTTACCCTAGAGAGAGATTAATGAAGAATATTGTATTGTATTTGCTTGTATTGTTTTGTATTTTAAACAACTGTTAAAGTAAGTGCCTGGTTTATCGTCCCCACACCACATTATTTTAATTGAACTCTGAGAGAAGAATGAGATCAGAGAAATTGACTGCTGAATTAAAAAAGTAATCTTGTCTAGACAAGCGGTATATTCCCCCGGCAGACCACGGGGGCTTTGTCTTTCAGGGGGTGTTTAGATGCTAAGTCAAGACATGGTAATGTGTGCGGCCCGAGCACAACTTTTCATTAAACCCTGGCCGCTCTTGTGTTTCTCCAGCGCTCGGTGCTCACATCATCAGTGCGAGACCGCCCTGATCTCCGGGATAATTTGTTGGGTTCCCTCCACGGGATTATTGATCCCGGTGTGATGAAAGAGAGTGCCCTACAATAGTAGTCCAATTACGGGTAGAAGACCCAAGTAAAGCCAGCTAGTTTATTTTTGATCATTGTGTCAAGTATATTATAAGCATTGCCATTCGTCAGCAGTCATGAACATCTCCACAGCTAAAGAAGATGTAATCATTCAGCGACAGACAGACAGACACCTACTGCTATCATAAGGAATGTGAATATATCATAGATATTTGAGTGAATCCCATATAGAGCTTCATATGTAAACTGCAAAAGTAATGATCAATTAGCAAAGCCAATTATTGTGTTGTACCAGAATTAGCAGATGTTAATAGATGCAGAATGTGGAGTAATGAATTGTTATTGATTATTTACTACGGTTAATGTGTTGTTAATGTATCATGTAGTAGGGATACTGTGTTGCTAATATATGATGCAGTAAGGTTAATGTGTTGTTAATTGATCATGTAGTAGGGTTCATGTGCTGTTATTGATCATTTAGTACGGTTAATGTGCTGTTCATACAGAGAATGGCCATTGTAGTCTGCCCAAGCCCCTGGCTAATTTATTATGAGACACGGTAAGGCAGAGATGGAGAGAGGGGGAGGGGTAGATGATGCATTTCTGATAGATACCTATTATTCGCTCTGGCAGTCCTTCTGAATCAAATGACAGACCTGACATGAAATGACTGCTGTACAACATAAAGGTGTTTCCCATTCAACCTGAGTGTGTTGTCTTATGTTTGTACGTGTTTGTAGTGTGTGTGGGGAAATGATGTTTGTTTGTTTGGCCATTGTGTGTGATCTATCTCATATATTTGCTCAGCCGACCAGTGACTCACCCCACCAGGGTACTTCACAGAGTTGAGAGATAGGGCTGCATCATTTCGGCAGCCATTTCATCAGAAGAGCTTGGTGCAGGGGACTTCACTGTGTAATGACACATACGCTGGGGGAAAACACGAGCTAGCTACCAAAAAACCCTGTCTCTATGGTGATGCCATGCTTGGCCACCAGGGCTTCTGAAGGCTCCTGAATAATGATGAAACTGAGACATATGTAGGATTGTGCATTCAATGTTTTTACTACCTAACTAACTGGAAGACATGGTAAAATAACTATTTTCTGCGTGAACCATATAGATACAGAGTAGAGACATGAAAAGTACATTGTACACTCTAAACATGAAGGGGTTGAATCATCAAGATGTCCACCACATGAAAGGTAAAAACATATAGAGTAGATTGTATAGGTAAAGATGGAGCCAAGTAGAGCCAAGTAGTGCCAAGTAGAGCGAGCACTACACTTAGTGTGTTCTTATCTGTCTGTGAGGCGGCGATGTTTAAACTACAGGTCCTCAGTCAGACAGACGGTTCCACAACCCCTTTGATCACTTGTCTAACATCTTGTTTCACAGAGAGCAGATAGGGAGCTTTTTGGCTCTATAACAAAGAACAAACAGAAAAAATGTGATCATGATCAAATACAAATCTCAGAATCAACTATTAAAGACGAGCAGAAACCCCTGGATTCTCCAATTACATTGAATGAACTACACAACACAAAGGCATGTGGGGTCGATGCGATCCTAAATGAAATTGTAAAATGTACAGAAAACAAATTCCAGATTTTCAGTAAAATTCCAAATAGCAAATTTCAGATTACACAGACCCACAAAGAATTAGAAAACAAATCCAATTTTGATAAACTCCCATATCTATTGGGTGAAATAACAAAGTGTGCAATCACAGCAGCAAGATGTGTGACCTGTTGCCACAAGAAAAGGGCAACCAGTGAAGAACAAACACCATTGTAAATGCAACCTATATTTATGTTAATTTATTTTCCCTCTAGTATTTTAACTATTTGCACATTATTACAAAACTGTATATAGACATAATATGACATTTGACATGTCTTTATTCGTTTGGAACTTTTGTGAATGAAATGTTTACTGTTCATTTTTTATTATTTTTTTTCACTTTTGTTTATCTATTTCACCTGCTTTGGCAATGTTTCCCATGCCAATAAAGCCCCTTCAATTCAAATTGAATTGAGAAAGAGAGAGAGAGAGAGAGAGAGAGAGAGGGGAGAGCGAGAGAGAGAAAGGTGGGGGAGAAGGGTGGAGAGCGAAAGAGGAAGAGTGATTAAGAGGGAGACAGTGAGAGAGTTCATCAAGTAACCCACCTCACAAAGGTTTGGATACACCTACTCATTCAAGGGTTTTTCTTTATTGTTACTATTTTCTACATTGTAGAATAATAGTGAAGAAATCAAAACTATGAAATAACACATGGAATCATGTAGTAAGAAAAAAGTAGCCACCCTTTGCCTTGAAGACAGCTTTGCACACTCTTGGTGTTCTCTCTACCAGCTTCACCCTGGAATGCTTTTCCATCAATCTTGAAGGAGTTCCCACATATGCTGAGCACCTGTTGGCTGCTTTTCCTTCACGCTGCGGTCCAACTCATCCCAAACCATCTCAATTTGGTGGAGGCCAGGTCATCTGATGCAGCAGTCCATTAATCTCCTTGGTCAAATAGCCCTTACACAGCCTGGATGTGTGTTGAGTCATTGTCCTGTTGAAAAACAAATTATAGTCCCACTTAGCGCAAACCAGATGAGATGGCATATCACTGCGGAATGCTGTGGTAGCCATGCTGGTTAAGGATGCCTTAAATACTAAATAAATCACAGGCTGTGTCACCTGCAAAGCACCCCCACACCATAACACCTCCTCCCCCATGCTTCACAGTGGGAACCACACATGCGGAGATCATCCGTTCACCTACTCTGTGTCTCACAAAGACATGCTGGTTGGAACCAAAAATCTCAAATTTGGACTCAACAGATCAAATGAAAAATGTCCTACAGTCTAACGTTCATTGCTCATGTTTCTTGGCCCAAGCAAGTCTCATCTTATTATTGGTGTCTTTTGGTAGTGGTTCTTTGCAACAATTCGACCATGAAAGTCTGATTCATGCAGTCTCCTCTGAACAGTTGATGTTGAGTGTCACGTATACTCCCTCTAGGTCACCAGGCTGCTGATTATTATGCACTCCTGTCACCATCGTCACGTGCACCAGTGCTTCATGACACTCACCTGGACTCCATCACCTCCTTGATTACCTTCCCTATATTTGTCACTCCCCTTGGTTCTTTCCTCATGTGGTTATTGACTCTGTTCTGTGTTAGTACATTGTTCGTGTTCCTTGTTTTCTGTTCCGTTTATTTATTAAACATTCAGTCCCTGTACTTGCTTCCTGACTCTCAGTGCATTCGTTACAGAGTAACACCTGACCCAAGGGAGTGTTTTTGTGTTGGAGGTGACGTCGGGTTCTGCTGCCGGAGCAACCGAGGATGCCTCAACCGGCTCATCAGGCTTTCACACCTCAGCCAGTACATTGGGGTGTCAAGACTCAGTTGGTGGGTAAAGCGTCTTTTGTCGAGTCTACCGAGGATGCCTCAGCTAGCTCGTCAGGCTTTCATGCCTTAGCTAGCTCGTCAGGTTCTCAAGACTCGTTGGGCTCGGCAGGCTCCCATACCAATGCTGGCTCGGCACTTCTATCTGCTCGTCGGGTTCCTATACCTCAACCTGTGCCTTTGGGATGAATTTGAACGAGGACTGCAAGCCAGACCTAATCACCCAACATAAGTGCCTGACCTCACTACTGCTCTTGTGGCTGAATGGTAGCGAGTCCCTGCAGCAATGTTCCAACATCTAGTGAAAAACCTTCCCAGAAGAGTGGAGGCTGTTATCGCAGCAAAGGGGGGACCAACTCCATATTAATGCTCATGATTTTGGAATGAGATGTTTGACGAGCAAGTATCCACATACTTTTGGTTATTGTGGTGTATATTCCATGGGTTGGAACTAGGGTCTGTTACAGTGACCGTATTACCACCACATCAACATTTCTATAGGCTATGCAATTGCATGACAAAATAATTGTTTTGATTGCTTCTATTAAAATAAGGAGGATCCCATCAGCTTTCTATAGGTTAGGCCTACTATATTTATTCCTCAACTTTCCTAATATTAAGGACATTGCTTATCTTTACAACAGGAGTATAGTCTACCTGGCTGGCATTAAAATGAATAATGGGGAAAGCATCCTACATTCGCTATTCAAATGCATAGACAACATGTATTTGTTCCCGCTGCCACTGTTTAGAGACAGGCGCATGATAATGGTCCATTATAAATCAAATTTCACATTGTTTAGTAAGACAAGACTAAATCCAGAATAGTCTGATGCGTGACAATATTAGCACATCACTTGAACGACAGATCATTAATTGTGAATTATGCCCAACTTGTGCAGTAAGGCAAGAAATAGCTCATGCCTTTTTTTGCAACTTTTTCTAATCATAGTGGCACACCTGATGTAGCCTAGCCCATAGGCCTATATGTTTTGATAAGGTTCGTATGACAATTCAAGTGGCAAAATCATTTCTTCAGAGTAAGCGCATTAATGCGCTTTTCAACCGGTGTAGGGCCTAACTGCCAAGTTTGGGGAAGATCATTTTCACCATAAAAATGCATCTTTATCATAAAGCATTTTATGCTAAATAAGATTTGTGGTTAATTGATTGCATTTTTTAAACATTTGCGCTTATTTGCTGTTGTTATTTGTCACATGCACCAAATACAACAGGTGTAGACCTTACAGTGAAATTATTACTTACAAGCCCTTAACCAACAATGCAGTTTTAAGAAAAACAAGTATTAAGTAAAAAATAGATAAGTAAAACATTTAAATAACAAATAGTTAAAGAACAGCAGTAAAATAACAATATCGAGGCTATATACAGGAGGGGGAGGGGGGTGTAAATAGTCTGGGGTAGACATTTGGCTTGGGGGTAGAAGCTGTTAGAAGCCATACCCCCAAGCCATAAGACTCCTGAACAGCTTCTACCCCCAAGCCACAAGACTCCTAAACAGCTTCTACCCCCAAGCCACAAGACTCCTAAACAGCTTCTATCCCCAAGCCATAAGACTCCTAAACAGCTTCTATCCCCAAGCCATAAGACTCCTAAACAGCTTCTATCCCCAAGCCACAAGACTCCTAAACAGCTTCTACCCCCAAGCCATAAGACTCCTAAACAGCTTCTATCCCCAAGCCATAAGACTCCTAAACAGCTTCTACCCCCAAGCCATAAGACTCCTGAACAGCTAATCAAATTGTAACGACGTTCTTCTGTTGAAGGAGGAGCGGACCAAAATGCAGCGTGGTAGTTACTCATATTTATTCATGAAAGTAGACTAGACGTGAAATAACTGACATGTACAAAAACAACAGACGAAAACGTGAAAAAACTATACAGCCTGTCTGGTGAAACATAAACACAGAGACAGGAACAATCACCCACAAACACTCAAAGAATATGGCTGCCTAAATATGGTTCCCAATCAGAGACAACGATAATCACCTGACTCTGATTGAGAACCGCCTCAGGCAGCCATAGACTACGCTAGACACCCCACAAAACCCCAAGACAAAAACACACCACAATAACCCATGTCACACCCTGGCCAGACCGAATAAATGAAGAATAAACATAATATATTTCGACCAGGGCGTGACACAAATGGCTAACCCAGACTATAGACTTGTCACTCCGGTACCGCTTGCCATGTGGTAGCAGAGAGAAAAGTCTATGACTAGGGTGGCTGGAGT
This sequence comes from Oncorhynchus masou masou, assembly GCF_036934945.1. Classification (NCBI taxonomy): domain Eukaryota; kingdom Metazoa; phylum Chordata; class Actinopteri; order Salmoniformes; family Salmonidae; genus Oncorhynchus; species Oncorhynchus masou. The sequence goes on along the minus strand of NC_088241.1, from coordinate 50,279,540 downwards.
CTTTGACCATTTTTAAGGGCCTTCCTCTAACACCGCCTGGTACAGAGGACCTGGATGGCAGGAAGCTTGGCCCCAGTGATGTACTGGGCCGTAAACACTACCCTCTGTAGTGCCTTGCGGTCGGAGGCCGAGCAGTTGCCATACCAGGCAGTGATGCAGCCATGCTCTCGCTGGTGCAAGCTGTAGAACACTTTGAGGATCTACCACTGTTGTGTCGTCGGCAAACTCAATGATGGTGTTGGAGTCGTTCCTGGCCATGCAGTCATGAGTAAACAGAGAGTACAGAAGGGGACTGAGCACGCACACAAAAGAGGCCCACGTGTTGACGATCAGCGTGATGGATGTGTTGTTATCTACCCTCACCACCTGGGGGCGGCCCGTCAGGAAGTCCAGGATCCAGTTGCAGAGGGAGGTGTTCCCAGTGTCCTTAGCTTAGTGATGAGCTTTGAGGGCACTATGGTGTTGAATGCTGAGCGGTAGTCAATGAATAGCATGCTCACGTAGGTGTTCCTTTTGTCCAGGTGGGAAAGGGCAGTGTGGAGTGCAATAGGGATTGCATCATCTGTGGATCTGTTGGGGCGGTATGCAAATTGGAGTGGGTCTAGGGTTTCTGGGATAATGGTGTTGATGTGAGCCATGACCAGCCTTTCAAAGCACTTTATGGCTACAGAGGTGAGTGCTACGGGTCGGTTGTCATTTAGGCAGGTTACCTTAGTGTTCTTGGGCACAGAGGTCTGCCTGAAACATGTTGGTATTAGAGACTCAGTCAGGGACAGGTTGAAAATATCAGTGAAGACACTTGCCAGTTTGTCAGCACATGCTCAGAGTACACGTCCCGGTAATCCATCTGGCCCAGCGGCCTTTTGAATGTTGATGTGTTTAAAGGTCTTACTCACATCGGCTACGGAGAGCGTGATAACACAGTCCTTCGGAACAGCTGATGCTCTCATGCATGTTTCAGTTTTGCTTGCCTCGACGTGAGCATAGAAATAATTTAGCTCATCTATTAGGCTCATATCACTGGGCAGCTCGCGGTTGTGCTTCCCTTTGTAGTCTGTAATAGTTTGCAAGCCCTGCCACATGTGATGAGCATCGGAGCCGGTATAGTACCATTCAATCTTAGTCCTGTATTGACGCTTTGCCTGTTTCATGGTTCGTCTGAGGGCATAGCGTAATTTCTTATAAGTGTCCGGTTTAGTCCAGCTCCTTGAAAGCGGCAGCTCTACCCTTTAGCTCAGTGTGGATGATGCCTGTAATCCATGGCTTTTGGTTGGGGTATGTACATATGATCACTGTGGGGACGACGTCATCAATGCACTTATTGATGATGCCAGTGACTGATGTGGTGTACTCCTCAATGCTTTCCTAAAATCCCCGGAACATTTTCCAGTCTGTGCTAGCAAAACAGTGCTGTAGCTTAGCATCTGCCTCCTCTGACTACTTCTTTACTGACCAAGTCACTGGTTGTAAGCAGAAATCTGGAAGATTGAATTATGGTCAGATTTGCCAAATGGAGGGCGAGGGAGAGCTTTGTACACGTCTCTGTGTGGATTCAAGATTTTTTTTTCCTCTGGTTGCGCATCTAACATGCTGATTGAAATTCGGTTTAACGTATTTAAGTTTCCCTGCATTAAAGTCCCCAGCCACTAGGAAGTCCATCTCCGGATTAGCATTTTCCTGTTTGTATATGGCCTTATACAGCTCATTGAGTACGGACTTAGTGCTGTGATCAGTTTGTTGTTGTAAAGTGACAAAAAATATAAATGAAAACTCTCTTGGTAAGTAGTGTGGTCTACAGCTTATCATGAAATACTCTACTTCAGGTGAGCAAAACCGCGAGACTTCCTTAATATTAGATTTCGTTCAACGGTTGTTGTTTACAAATATGCACAGACCACCACCCCTTGTCTTACCGGAGGCAGCTGTTCTATCTTGCCCGACACATCATAAATCCAGTCAGCTGTATTTGATTAATGTCTTTGTTCAGCCACGACTCGGGGAAACATAAGACATGTCCCGTTGGTCGGATATTCGTGATCGTAGCTCGTCTGTTCCTTGATCTGGTCCCAAAGCAACACATACAGACATGGTGTTCCTCAGTCACACACAGGCCGATGGACGGATGGACAGACAAACAGGTGTGATATTTATAATACAAGTCAGGTGGGGTAGAGTTCTATCTTTGCTGATGGAGGTGTTGGTGTGTCACGTCCACCTGTGCATGTCTATATCCTATTAGCCCAGAAGTAAAACAACAGGAGACTCACTGACTGTTTTCCTGTAGCAGCTTTTGGCCTAACAGGAAGATGCTTAATTCGCTGGCACATGCGAATGGCTGCCCGGCTGCCACCTATCACAATGAATAACCTCAATCCCTAACTGGCCGCGTCCATCCGCTCATACTGTATGTACCCCTTCACAAGTATGCAGGGAAAACATCTACCACGTCGGCAGAATAATGGGCCTCCGTGCACACCACTCGGCAGAAATGAAATTAGTAATCTAGGACAAAAATTAAAAATGTATTTCCTCCGAACAGCATTCTGAGAGATGAGCAAGTCGGGCTGGATTGTCTCAGTGCAACAGTGCCATTTGTAAACTCTGGCATGAATTATTAACAGAGAGACTTTGCACATAGTATGGAATAGTGCATAGCACAATTGTCTATGAGGTCATAGTTTATAATTGAAATAATAACAGAGTACGCTATGATTGCCATCATGCATTTCTGAAAAATGAGGATTATTCATGTTGGAAATTACTTCACTATTTTATTCAGATAACAGACCAAAGCAGGGTGAAATACTGTATACTGTATACTGCGATGATTTTACCCTCCATTGTAATCACTGTTATCTCGATATAATCACTGGCAACAAAAAAGGAACAACATGAAACAAACTTCTTGACGTAAAACTCTACCTGACTCACCATAGCTTGGACGTCAACATACGGTTTCAGAAAGGCAATGTGCTGCCTCTGCATTCCTGACCATATGTATGGCATTGTGTATATGAATTGCCAGCAAATAGGCTATAATAGCCATATGCCACCAAGTTATAGTGCTGTTTTTTCATCCCAGAAGCAGTCATTTAGATGCAGCTGTATCATTTACATATCGGCATGTCAGACAAATTGTTAATTACATCTGTTTTGGGACTTGAGCTCGTACATCAAAATCACTGCATCTTTCTCTGCTGGGACTGTAACGTTACACTGTCAATTTTCAATGAATAGGGCGAGGCAATGGAGTTTGCTGGTTGGGGTTTGCTGAGAACAATCAGTTGCTCAATGTACAGAATCAAAAAGTACTACATTATGTATGGATTTACAGTAAAATAGCATAGATCTGATTTTCATATGTTACAAACACTGTCTCTATAATGACACAGAGAATGTTGAGATTTGAATGTTCCAATTTAAACTAACAAACACGACACTGGATAAAGGTGAAAGATAGAGGGAGTTATAGTAATAACAAGACACTGGATAAAGGTGAAAGATGGAGGGAGTTATAGTAATAACAAGACACTGTATAAAGGTGAAAGATAGATGGAGTTATAGTAATAACAAGACACTGTATAAAGGTGAAAGATAGAGGGAGTTATAGTAATAATAAGACACTGTATAAAGGTGAAAGATAGAGGGAGTTATAGTAATAACAAGACACTGGATAAAGGTGAAAGATAGAGGGAGTTATAGTAATAACAAGACACTGGATAAAGGTGAAAGATAGAGGGAGTTATAGTAATAACAAGACACTGGATAAAGGTGAAAGATAGAGGGAGTTATAGTAATAACAAGACACTGGATAAAGGTAAAGATAGTGAAAATAAGATAGAAAGGAGGGAGTTATAGTAATAACAAGACACTGTATAAAGGTGAAAGATAGATGGAGTTATAGTAATAACAAGACACTGTATAAAGGTGAAAGATAGAGGGAGTTATAGTAATAACAAGGCACTGTATAAAGGTGAAAGATAGAGGGAGTTATAGTAATAACAAGGCACTGTATAAAGGTGAAAGATAGAGGGAGTTATAGTAATAACAAGACACTGTAGGCCTATTGTCTTTCTTTCTTCTTCTTTTTTTTCTTTTACACAAAAGCACTTTGACCCCATCTCTTTCCGGCAGTGGTAGTACCATCTCTCTCTCCATTGGTATTCAGGCACGGTTTGATGGTCTGGAGAGAGGAACACCAGCAACACTACTCTCATAACTCCCTATTAAAATGCAGACAAAGTGCAGGCCATAAAATCTGCCCCAATCATATCTAATCCATTACGCACAAGTGAAAAAAATGCACAAATAGCCCTTTATTGCCGCCCGAGAATATCTGATATAAAATGTACACATTAATATTTAAATCATTCGCACATGAATCGGCCATTAAATTGTGCTCTGTGCCGTTTACAAGGACCTGCAAGTTGTGTTCTTACGAGAGGCACAAAGAGATAATGACAGTCGACAGGTCAGGATTTTATGTTGCGTAACTCCGGAACTACATTTTAAAAAGGACATTCAGAGTTTTTCATTTCGTAATCAATGTTTTTCTTTTCACTCAAAAATAGATCCCCCCCACCTCCCTCTATTGATTCAAGCATGATTAAAAATGGATTGGCACTTAAGTCCGGTGTCAGGGGCTGTAGACTCGCTATGGCGTCTCATAAGTTGTTTTTTTTACCTTGGAGTATTAACTGCAATAAAAGTAGATTGCTCAGGAGCTGGCCAGGAGCCTCCGAGGGCCAAAGGTTCAGTTCATAGAGGAAGAGCAAAGGAAAATAAGCAATTTATCTCTGAAAAAACATACCGTGGCACCAGCCCAGAAAAACAACCACTGAGCCTTCATCTTATAGTTTCTACTCTGGTGTCAGAAAGTCTCTGTTGTAGTGTGTGTTTGTGTGTGACAATATTAAAGAGATAGTTCAGCACTCAAATGTCAGATAACATTTGTTTTCAAAATTGCAGTCTAATGGCCTCAGTCCCAAATGATTGTGAAAGATTGTTGTCATTGCTAATGGACAAAAGTGCAGCAATAAGGTTGGCCAGAGAAAATGTAATCGCAGAGGTCATGCATAGGGTGTTGCGTGTGGGTGGTATGCGCTTTGTCCTCGGGGCACGGGGTCGCAAGGGTGTGTGTGTGTTTGTGGCTGTGTGTGTGAGTGTGTTGCCCAGGGCAGAGGTTGTATGAGGTGTCATGGGAAGGCTGCGGTGTGTGACAGTTCAGCATGACTAGGAGCCTGCAGGGTTCACACACACTCACACTACCGGGAAGGTTAGACACAGGGTGTTGACCTAAGGACAACACAAGGTAACTACTGCGTAAGGTTAAAGATGAAGTTATCACTAACAACGATGCGCCTGTGAAGGTTATCCACACAGTTATCACTAAGTATCATGAAAGAGGGAAAAGACAGATTCTATGTGTGTGTGTCTGGGTGCTTGTCAGTCAGTCTCTGTGTGTGTGTGTGTGTGTGTGTGTGTGTGTGTGTGTGTGTGTGTGTGTGTGTGTGTGTGTGTGTGTGTGTGTGTGTGTGTGTGTGTGTGTGTGTGTGTGTGTGTGTGTGTGTGTGTGTGTGTGTGTGTGTGTGTGTGTGTGTGTGTGTGTGTGTCTGCGTGTGTGTGTGTGCCTGTGTGCATATTATGTGTGTGTGCATAGTTTTTTGTATGTCTGTGTGTGGGGCAGAAGCCACGGGCCTTGAGAGTCATGAACCCACCAGTCCAGTGCATTAGCCTGACACAAACAGAGTGCCACTAAAATTACTGGACACGTCTCTATAGACACACATTCAGGCTTCTCATGGCCCAGGGTGTCGCATAACATAGTCTCGCGAGAGGGCGGAAGGGTGGAAAGTGTGTAGAAACCCTTGGAGGGAAACAAAGGGACAACAATGAACTCATCCGCAGGAACTGTCATAGCCCCAAAGTGATGATGGACAACCCTCACAGCCGTCTCCTTACTTCATCAGCGGTCAGACTGACACTTCCACTGAAACATTCAACGTTCGACTGGAATAAACTGGATCTTATCATACAGATCTCCATACCCATTTTCTGCTCTTTGTAAATTATGTTAAACAAGATCCCCCACTGCATTAGTAGACTTACAGGGGCAACGTGAACAAAAGTTATCCAAAGTTGTTATGGAGTTTCTTGGACATATACCTGTGTCAGTGAAGCAGAAAGCTCATGTATCTCACCGTACAGCTCTACAGCAATGCTAACTAGGCCCAGACCCGGGCCACTTGTCTCTGAAGAGGCAGGCTGGTGTTGTTGGAGTCTGGGTCTGTACTCAGGAACATGAGGGGAGCTGACACTCTGCAGAAGGGGAGACACACTGTGATGCCTGGCTGCCTGGGCCATGTCTCCCGATAGCTACTAGACATGGAGAGGAGGAGTGTGTAGGGGTGGAGGGTGTGAGTGTGCATGTGTGCGTACGTGCATGCATGTGTGTGAGAGAGAGAGAGAGAGTGAGAGAGAGAGAGAGAGAGAGAGAGAGAGAGAGAGAGAGAGAGAGAGAGAGAAAAAAAGTGAAGGAGAGAGAGAGTCTATATTTCGTTTTAAGAAGCAGCTCATTCTCAGTCTGCCCACCACACACACTTATGCAAAGCAGAGAAATCCCTTATCTCTGAGCTGGTTCAAGGTCTGCTGCTGTTGATGACAGTTGATGACAATCCCTCAGAGACCGGGAGAATATCACCTGTGACTGTGAGAGTAAGGAAGTGAGAGAGAGGAGTTGGATGACTGAAGAAACCTACCAAGACAACATCACTTTTTTAGGATCCAGGAATGGATTTTTCCATTGATTGGTGCACATAATAAGTCAATTAATCACTGTGGTAATCAGACATGCTGGCACTCTACTTAATTCATGTGTGTGTGTGTGTGTGTGTGTGTGTGTGTGTGTGTGTGTGTGTGTGTGTGTGTGTGTGTGTGTGTGTGTGTGTGTGTGTGTGTGTGTGTGTGTGTGTGTGTGTGTGTGTGTGTGTGTGTGTGTGTGTGTGTGCGTAAATGCTTGCGTGGGTACGTGCTCAAAGTGTATGCGAGCATGCAAGTGTGTGTTTGCGTGTGTGCGCACTCTTGCCCTCACGACCACAAACTAATTCCAGTCAGTTGGTCTTCAGTGCCTTTCCCCCTGGTAATCCTATGAGTGTGTTTAAAAATCCAACACATCCCGAATAAAATAACAACAGATCTATAGGGAATCAGCAGGTGTCAATCCTAAAACAATGACCAATGAACGACCAGTGCCTTTTACCCACCCAAATCCCAGCCCTGCAGAAACACACACACAACTACGGACCACACTACTGTACAGATCTCCCTATATGCATTGCAGTGGACTGAAATATACATGGTAATTTAGCATGGCTGTCGAGAGCATTTCCCCTGCATTATACTTGAGTAATATCATTTGTAAGATTTCATAGAGAAGAAGGAATCAATGCACTTTAGTTGGCAAGGTTTGACAATGTATTCTCAAGGTTTGGGTAAAGAATTGAGCGAATATGAGAAAAATGCTAATTAAAGTGAAGCCTTGCCCAAACCCTCCCTTTGAGGACATAATCAAACTCACAGGGTTGATATTAGTGTTTGGAGTAAAAGTGGAACCTCAACTTTATTCACTTCTATTCTTACATTTTTAATGCTGTGTGTTAAATTACCGAGAATAGAGAATGCCTGGTAGGATGTACAGTGCATTCGGAAATAGTTCGGACCCATTGACTTTTTCAACATTGTGTTACCTTACAGCCTTATTCTAAGACTGTTTAATTAAAAAATGTTCCTCATCAATCTACACACAATACCCCATAATGACAAAGCGAAAACGGTTGGAATCAAATTTGTACTCATCAGACCAAAGGACGGATTTCCACCGGTCTAATGTCCATTGCTCATGTTTCTAGGCCCAAACAAGTCTTTTCTTATTATTGATGTCCTTTAGTAGTGGTTTCTTTGCAGCAATTCGACCATGAAGGCTTGATTCACGCAGTGTCCTCGGAACAGTTGATGTTGAGATGTGTCTGCTACTTGAAATCTGTGAAACATTTATTTGGGTTGCAATCTGCGGTGCTGTTAACTCTAATGAATTTAACCTCTGCAGCAGAGGTAACTCTGGCTCTTCCTTTTCTGAGGCAGTCCTCATGCGAGCCAGTTTCATCATTGCGATTGATGGTTTTTGCGACTGCACTTGAAGAGACTTTCAAAGTTCTTGAAATTTTACGGATTGACTGACCTTCATGTCTTAAAGTAATCATGGACTGTTGTTTCTCTTTGATTATTTGAGCTGTTCTTGCCATAATATGGACTTGGTCTTTTACCAAATAGGACTATCTTCTGTACACCACCCCTACCTTGTCACAACACAACTGATTGGCTCAAACACATTCAGAAGGAAAGAAATTAATCAAATTAACTCTTAACAAGGCACACCTGTTAATTGAAACTCATTCTAGGTGACTACCTCATGAAGCTGGTTGAGAGAATGCCAAGAGTGTTCAAAGCTGTCAATTAACACTTTTATGGTTACTCCGTGATTGCATATGTATTATTTTGTAGTTTTGATGTCTTTACTGTTATTGTACAATGAAGAAAATAGTAAAAAAAATATAAATGAACTTGAATGAGTAGGTGTGTCCAAACTTTCGACTGCTAGTGGATGTAAATATGATATTTATGGGGGGTTTTAAAAACAGTTGAAGTCAAAGTTCAAATACACCTTAGCCAAATACATTTAAACTCAGTTTTTCACAATTCCTGACATTTAATCCTAGTAGAAATCCCCCGTCTTAGATCAGTTAGGATCTAAGATCCCAATGTACAAATCTGTCATTCTGCCCCTGAACAGGCAGTTAACCCACCGTTTCTAGGCCGTCATTGACAATAAGAATTTGTTCTTAACTAACTTGCCTAGTAAAATGAAGGTAAAATGTAAATTTAAGAATGTGAAATGTCATAATAATAGTAGAGAGAATGATTTATTTCAGCTTTGATTTCTTTCATCACATTCCAAGCGGGTCAGAAGTTTACATACACTCAATTAGCATTTGGTATGATTGCCTGAATGTTGGCCCATTCCTCCTGACAGAGCTGGTGTAACTGAATCAGGTTTGTAGGCCTTCTTGCTCACACAAGCTTTTTCAGTTCTGCCCACACATTTTCTATAGGTATTGAGGTCAGGGCATTGTGATGGCCACTCCAAAACCTTGACTTTGTTGTCCTTGAGCCATTTTTCCACAACTTTGGAAGTATGTTTTGGGTCATTGTCCATTTGGAAGACCCATTTGCGACTGACTGATGTCTTGAGATGTTGCTTTAATATATCCACATAATTGTCCTGCCTCATGATGCCATCTATTTTGTGAAGTGCACCAGTCCCTTCTGCAGCAAAGCACCCCCACAACATGATGTTGCCACCCTTGTGCTTCACGGTTGGGATGATGTTCTTCGGCTTGCAAGTCTCCCCCTTTTTGGTCGTTATGGTCAGTATGGCCAAAGAGTTCTGTTTTTGTTTCATCAGACCAGAGAACATTTCTCCAAAAAGTACGATCTTTGTCCCCATGTGTAGTTGCAAACCGTAGTCTGGCTTTTTTTGGCGGGTTTGGAGCAGTGGCTTCTTCCTTGCTGGGCAGCCTTTCAGGTTATGTCGATATAGGACTTGTTTTACTGAATCTTCACAATGTCCTTTGCTGTTGTTCTGGGATTGATTTGCACTTTTTGCACCAAAGTACGTTCATCTCTAGGAGACAGAACGCATCTCCTTCCCGAGCGGTATGATGGCTGCGTGGTCCCATGGTGTTTATACTTGCATAGTATTGTTTGTACAGAAGAAAGAGTTGCCTTCGGGCATTTGGAAATTGCTCCCATGGATGAACCAGACTTGTGGAGGTCTACTTTTTTTTCTGAGTTCTTGGCTGATTTCTTTATACATTCCCATGATGTCAAGCAAAGAGGCACCGAGTTTGAAGGTAGGCCTTGAAATACATCCACAGGTACACCTTCAATTGACTCAAATTATGTTCATTGGCCTATCAGAAGCTTCTAAAGTCATAACATAATTTTCTGGAATGTTCCAAGCTGTTTAAGGGCACAGTCAACTTAGCATATGTAAACTTCTGACCCACTGGAATTGTGATTATAAGTGAAATAATGAGTGAATTATAAGAGAGTGAATTATAAGTGAAATAATCTGTCTGTTAACAATTGTTGGAAAAAAATACTTGTGTCATGCACACAGTAGATGTCCTAACCGACTTGCCAAATCTATAGTTTGATAACAAGAAATGTGTGTTGTGGTTGAAAAACGAGTTTTAAAGGATCCAAACTAAGTGTATGTAAACTTCCGACTTCAACTGCATATATACATTTGTAAAAAAATGTCTAAAAACCTGTTTTTGCTTGGTCATTAGGGGGTATTGTGTGTAGATTGATGAGGGGAAAAAACGATTTAATCCATTTTAGAAAAAGGCTGTAATGTAACAAAATGTGGAAAAAGTCAAGGGGTCTGAATAATTTCTGAATGAAATCAAATCAAATACATAAAATGTTATTTGTCACATGCACCGAATACAACAGTGAAACGCATACTTACAAGCCCTTAACCAATAACGCTTCAAGAAGATCTAAGAAAAGGAATGGATAAGTAAAAAATAGGAATAAAAAGTAAAAAATAATTAAAGAGCAGCAGTAAAATAACAATAGCGAGCCTATGTACATGGGGTACCGATACAGAGTCAATGTGCGGGAGAACCGGTTAGTCGAGGTAATTAAGGTATTATGTACATGTAGGCAGAGGTAAAGTGACTATTTGTAGATAATAAACAGAGAGTAGCAGCAGCGTAAAAGAGGGGTCTAGGTAGCCATTTACATTTACATTTAAGTCATTTGGCAGACGCTCTTATCCAGAGCGACTTACAAATTGGTGAATTCACCTTATGACATCCAGTGGAACAGCCACTTTACAATAGTGCATCTAAATCATTTAAGGGGGGGGTGAGAAGGATTACTTTATCCTATCCTAGGTATTCCTTAAAGAGGTGGGGTTTCAGGTGTCTCCGGAAGGTGGTGATTGACTCCGCTGTCCTGGCGTCGTGAGGGAGTTTGTTCCACCATTGGGGGGCCAGAGCAGCGAACAGTTTTGACTGGGCTGAGCGGGAACTGTACTTCCTCAGTGGTAGGGAGGCGAGCAGGCCAGAGGTGGATGAACGCAGTGCCCTTGTTTGGGTGTAGGGCCTGATCAGAGCCTGGAGGTACTGCGGTGCCGTTCCCCTCACAGCTCCGTAGGCAAGCACCATGGTCTTGTAGCGGATGCGAGCTTCAACTGGAAGCCAGTGGAGAGAGCGGAGGAGCGGGGTGACGTGAGAGAACTTGGGAAGGTTGAACACCAGACGGGCTGCGGCGTTCTGGATGAGTTGTAGGGGTTTAATGGCACAGGCAGGGAGCCCAGCCAACAGCGAGTTGCAGTAATCCAGACGGGAGATGACAAGTGCCTGGATTAGGACCTGCGCCGCTTCCTGTGTGAGGCAGGGTCGTACTCTGCGGATGTTGTAGAGCATGAACCTACAGGAACGGGCCACCGCCTTGATGTTAGTTGAGAACGACAGGGTGTTGTCCAGGATCACGCCAAGGTTCTTAGCGCTCTGGGAGGAGGACACAATGGAGTTGTCAACCGTGATGGCGAGATCATGGAACGGGCAGTCCTTCCCCGGGAGGAAGAGCAGCTCCGTCTTGCCGAGGTTCAGCTTGAGGTGGTGATCCGTCATCCACACTGATATGTCTGCCAGACATGCAGAGATGCGATTCGCCACCTGGTCATCAGAAGGGGGAAAGGAGAAGATTAATTGTGTGTCGTCTGCATAGCAATGATAGGAGAGACCATGTGAGGTTATGACAGAGCCAAGTGACTTGGTGTATAGCGAGAATAGGAGAGGGCCTAGAACAGAGCCCTGGGGGACACCAGTGGTGAGAGCGCGTGGTGAGGAGACAGATTCTCGCCACGCCACCTGGTAGGAGCGACCTGTCAGGTAGGACGCAATCCAAGCGTGGGCCGCGCCGGAGATGCCCAACTCGGAGAGGGTGGAGAGGAGGATCTGATGGTTCACAGTATGGAAGGCAGCCGATAGGTCTAGAAGGATGAGAGCAGAGGAGAGAGAGTTAGCTTTAGCAGTGCGGAGCGCCTCCGTGATACAGAGAAGAGCAGTCTCAGTTGAATGACTAGTCTTGAAACCTGACTGATTTGGATCAAGAAGGTCATTCTGAGAGAGATAGCGGGAGAGCTGGCCAAGGACGGCACGTTCAAGAGTTTTGGAGAGAAAAGAAAGAAGGGATACTGGTCTGTAGTTGTTGACATCGGAGGGATCGAGTATAGGTTTTTTCAGAAGGGGTGCAACTCTCGCTCTCTTGAAGACGGAAGGGACGTAGCCAGCGGTCAGGGATGAGTTGATGAGCGAGGTGAGGTAAGGGAGAAGGTCTCCGGAAATGGTCTGGAGAAGTGAGGAGGGGATAGGGTCAAGCGGGCAGGTTGTTGGGCGGCCGGCCGTCACAAGAAGCGAGATTTCATCTGGAGAGAGAGGGGAGAAAGAGGTCAGAGCACAGGGTAGGGCAGTGTGAGCAGAACCAGCGGTGTCGTTTGACTTAGCAAACGAGGATCGGATGTCGTCGACCTTCTTTTCAAAATGGTTGACGAAGTCATCTGCAGAGAGGGAGGAGGGGGGAGGAGGATTCAGGAGGGAGGAGAAGGTGGCAAAGAGCTTTCTAGGGTTAGAGGCAGATGCTTGGAATTTAGAGTGGTAGAAAGTGGCTTTAGCAGCAGAGACAGAGGAGGAAAATGTAGAGAGGAGGGAGTGAAAGGATGCCAGGTCCGCAGGGAGGCGAGTTTTCCTCCATTTCCGCTCGGCTGCCCGGAGCCCTGTTCTGTGAGCTCGCAATGAGTCGTCGAGCCACGGAGCGGGAGGGGAGGACCGAGCCGGCCTGGAGGATAGGGGACATAGAGAGTCAAAGGATGCAGAAAGGGAAGAGAGGAGGGTTGAGGAGGCAGAATCAGGAGATAGGTTGGAGAAGGTTTGAGCAGAGGGAAGAGATGATAGGATGGAAGAGGAGAGAGTAGCGGGGGAGAGAGAGCGAAGGTTGGGACGGCGCGAAACCATCCGAGTAGGGGCAGTGTGGGAAGTGTTGGATGAGAGCGAGAGGGAAAAGGATACAAGGTAGTGGTCGGAGACTTGGAGGGGTGTTGCAATGAGGTTAGTGGAAGAACAGCATCTAGTGAAGATGAGGTCGAGCGTATTGCCTGCCTTGTGAGTAGGGGGGGAAGGTGAGAGGGTGAGGTCAAAAGAGGAGAAGAGTGGAAAGAAGGAGGCAGAGAGGAATGAGTCAAAGGTAGCCCTTTGATTAGCTGTTCAGGAGTCTTATAGCTTGGGGGTAGAAGCTGTTAAGAAGCCTTTTGGAGCTAGACTTGGTACTCCGGTAGCGCTGGAAGCTGGGCCCCAGTGATGTACTTGGCCATGCGCACTACCCTCTATAGTGCCTTGTGGTTGGAGGCCGAGCAGTTGCCATACCAGGCAGTGATGCAAGCAGTCAGGATGCTCTCGATGGTGCAGCTGTAGAACCTTTCTGAGGACCCATGCCAAAACCATTCAGTCTCCTGAGGGGGAATAGTCTTTGTCATGCCCTCTTCACAGCCATCTTGGGTTTGGACCATGATAGTTTGTGGACACCAAGGAATTTGAAGCTCTCAAGCTGCTCCACTACAGTCCCATCAATGAGAAAGGGGAGTGCTCGGTCCTCGTTTTCCTGTAGTCCACAATCATTTCCTTTCTCTTGATCAAGTTGAGTGAGAGGTTGTTGTCCTGGCACCACACGGCCAGGTCTCTGACCTCCTCCCAAAATGCTGTCTCATCGTTGTCGGTGATCAGGCCTACCAGTACTGTGTCATCGGCAAACTTGATGATAGTGTTGGAGTCGTTTCTGGCAGTGGCATGATTGAACAGGGAGTACAGGAGGGGACTGAGCATGCACACCTGAGGGGACCCCGTGTTGACGATAAGCGTGGCAGATGTGTTCTTACCTACCCTTACCAACTGGGGCCAGCCCATCAGGAAGTCCAGGATCCATTTGCAGAGGGTGGTGTTTAGTCCCAGGGTTCTTAGCTTAGTGATGTGCTTTGAGGACACTATGGTGTTGAACGCTGAGCTGTAGTCAATGAATAGCATTCTCACATAGGTGTTCCTTTTGTCCAGGTGAGAAAGGGCAGTGTTGAGTGCAATAAAGATTGCATCTTCTGTGGATCTGTCGGGGCCGTATGCAAATTGGAGTCAGTCTAGGTTTTATGGGATAATGGTGTTAAAGTGAGCAATGACCAGCCTTTTTCAGTGAAGACACTTGCCAATTGGTCAGTTCATGCTCGGAGTACACGTCCTGGCAATCCATCTGGCCCTGCGGCCTTGTGAATGTTGACCTACAGTATTTAATGGTCTTACTCACATCAGCTATGGAGAACGTGATCACACAGTCATCCGGAACAGCTGACGCTCTCATGCATGTTTCAGTGTTACTTGCCTTGAAGCGAGAATCTAAGTAATTTAGCTCATCTGGTAGGCTCGTGTCACTGGGCAGCTCGTGGCTGTGCTTCCCTTTGTAGTCTGTAATAGTTTGCAAGCCCTGCCACATCTGACGAGCATTGGACCCAGTGTAGTACGATTAAATCTTAGTACTGTGTTGACACTTTGCTGTATTGACAGTTTTTTCGTCTGAGGGCATAGCGGAATTTCTTATAAGGATGTTGCCTGTAATCCATGGCGTATGGTCAATGTGGGGATGATGTCATCGATGCACTTATTGATGAAGCCAGCGACTGATGTGGTGTACTCCTCAATGCCATCGGAAGAATCCTGGACATATTCCAATCTGTGCTAGCAAAACAGTCCTGTAGTTTAGCATCTGCTTCATCTGACCACTTTCCTATTGACTGAGTCACTGGTGCTTCCTTCTTTAGTTTTTGCTTGTAGGTATCAGGAGGGAAGAATTATTGTCAGATTTGCCAAATGGAGAGCGAGGGAGAGCTTGTACACGTGTCTGTGTGTGGCGTAAAGTTGGTCTACAGTTTTTTCCCCTCTGGTTGCACATTTAACATGCATTAAGACACTGGCCACTAAGAGCGCCACCTCTGGATGAGCGTTTTCCTGTTTGCTTAAGGCCGTATTCAGCTCATTGAGTGCGGTCTTAGAGCCAGCATCGGTCTGTGGTGGTAAATAGACAGCTACATGAATATAGATGAAAACTCTCTCGGTAAATAGTGTGGTCTACAGATTATCATGAGATACTCTACCTCAGGTCGAGCAAAACCTTGACATTTCCTTAGATTCCGTGCACCAGCTGTTTTTTACAAATATACATAGACCGACACCCCTTGTCTTACAAGAGGCAGCTGTTCTATCCTGCCGAAAAAGCTTAAAAGCCGCCAACTGTATGTTTTTCATGTGGTCGCTCAGCCACAAAAATATTAAATGTTTTAATGTCCTGTTGGTAGGATATACATGCTCGTCTATTTTATTATCCAATGATTGTTTGTTGGTTAATAGGACCGATGGTAAAGGCAGATTACACACTTGTCATCGGATCCTTACAAGGCACCCCGAACTTCGTCCCCGATACCTCCATCTCTTTATCCAGCGAATGACGGGGATGAGGGCCTTGTCGGGCGTCTGAAGTAAATCCTTCCCGTCCTACTCATTAAAGAAAAAGTATTCATCCAGTACGGGATGAGTGATTGCTGTCCTGATATCTAGAAACTCTTTTTGGTCGTAAGACACGGTGGCAGAAAGATTCTGTACAAAATAAGTTACAAATAACGCAAAAAAACACACACATTAGCACATTTGGTTAGGAGATCGTAAAACGGCAGCCATCTCCTCCGGCACCACTATCACAATGTATTTGTAGTGTATTAGAAGTGGTTGATTTAGTTCTGAATGTTTCAAGGGGCAATCTGCAATTTATCCAGGGGCAATTTCTCCAGACCCATTCCTCAGCTTTCTACTGACCCATTGGTGTATTGTTATTGTTTGAACTACTGATTGCCCCTTTAACTGTGAAAAATGTATATTGGAAATGTACAGTAAATGTTATGTATATTTATTTAATGTTTCATATGATACATTATTCAAGACAACTTCACATATTAAAATAATAACAAAATAATTAAACTATGTTAAAATGCATGCAAACAACACATGCTTCAAAACGTCATAACATAAAGTGACGATAGAACTCTACACAGCTGTGTCCCACTACACAGTCGATCACTGGAAACCTTTTTTGGTTTATTCCATAGCTGAATACTGTAAAACAAAATATATAACTATTCATGTTTCTGATATGTTTTGAATAAAGAAACGGTAAACGACTTTCATCTTGATTTTGGATGTTTGATGTCAAGGGTAGCATCCATGTTTCATATTCATTCTGTTGTATTCCTGTCATCTTCCTTGTTCCAGATTCTCCCTTCTGAAATGGTTTCGGTTTGTGACTTTTTGATGAATTAATTACACAAGACTTTTCCAGATACATTTATTGACATGAACATCATAGCAATAATGTACATGCAAATTGATGGAAAACTTTAAATCAATATGTGTACAGTAATAGTGAATTAATTAACTATAAAGGAGGTGATGCAAGCATGGTGCAACAACTGATGCAGAAACATTTGCTTCCAGTGAGGAAGTTTATATAAACCATTTTGAGAAATACGGCCTCTGATATTCCCTATCTTTATAGTTTAAATAATTGCAAATTAGTTTTATTGTAGGCATGCTCTCTCACTGTATTTCATACTCAGGCCAGATACTTGGATACTAGTTCTGGTTGACTAAGTTCCTACATATATTGATTTACAGACATTTTCTTCACAGATTTGATTTCTGTTCATGGAGTGGCGAGAGTCAATACACTGTTTCAACAACCTGTATGTTTCCATCCACAAGGAACATGGACTGACATGAGATGGACAGCATTACTTATTTTTATAGTAATGTAATGTGTGTGAATCCCTGTGAGGAATAGTGAAATAGGGGAGATCAAAAATACTCACATCAGAGACTGTGTAGGTTTGTGGGGTTGAGTAGATAGTGAAGCTAACCAAGGACTATAAATCATTGAGGTGTGATGGAGATGAAAATGAAAATGGCAACAAGATGTTTTATAGAAGCTAAGCTGAGGTTCAAGCCTTTATTGCGCGTGAGTGTTTGAGAGAGAGAGTCTATTGAGAGAGAGAGAGTGTCACGCCTTGGTCTTAGTATTTTGTGTTTTCGTTAATTAGTTGGTCAGGCCAGGGTGTGACATGGGTTTATGTTGTTGTATTTCGTATTGGGGTTTTGTAGTTATTGGGATTGCGGCTGAGTAGGGGTGTTGCATAGGCTTGGCTGCCTGAGGCGGTTCTCAATCAGTGTCAGGTGATTCTCGTTGTCTCTGATTGGGAACCGTATTTAGGTAGCCTGGGTTTCACTTTGTATTTCGTGGATGATTGTTCCTGTCTCTGTGTAGTTTCACCAGATAGGCTGTAATTAGGTTTCACGTTCTGTTTTGTTGTTATTTATTTATATCAGTTATTTCATGTACTGCGATTCATTCATTAAAAACATGAGTAACCAACACGTTGCATTTCGGTCCGACTCTCTTTTGACAAACGAAGAATGTTGTTACAGAGAGAGTATGTTTGCATGTATGTATGTGTGTTTGTGAGGGTCAGGGCTGGGTGGGGTGGAGGGGAGGCAGTGTGTGTGTGTGTGGGGGGGGGGAACTCTGGGGACCTGCTATATTAGAGACACAAGCTGGTGAGTGAGGAGGAAGGGGGAGGCGGGGAGGGGGTATGGGGAGGGGCCATGAGGTCAGAGTCGGTGAGAGTGAGTTTAATCTGATGGGAGTTCTTCCAGGCAGACCAGCTGGAGAGCCATGCAGAGACACAGCAGTGATAGACAGAAATCATTTGTCCTACAAGAATTAGCCAAAGAGAGAGAGCGTGAGAGAGAGCATGAGAGAGAGAGAGAGAGAGAGAGACACAGACGGACAGACGGACAGACGGACAGACGGACAGACGGACAGACGGACAGACGGACAGACAGACAGACAGACAGACAGACAGACAGACAGACAGACAGACAGACAGACAGACAGACAGACAGACAGACAGACAGACATGGAAATGAAACAAGCTCAACATCTTCATTAAAGTCCAAAGGGATATAATGTATTTAATGTCTCCTTTCATTGGAAGATGTGTGTGCATGAACATCACACACTCTCTATAATGAACTAAGATATTATTCAACAAAATGTTAGAACCTAGGTATTTAAGCAAGTGGCATCCCATGCAGAGTGCAAATGGTTAACGGCACAGTTTTCTTTGTGCAGGTAAAACGTGGAGAAGACCGTGACACATATTCCTTGGTCATTAGCTTCATTGTGGTCACAAGAATGGTGAAACTGAAAGATATCATTAGAGGTAATGTTTGGATGGAAGCTGGAGAATAACTAATTGTTATAGGTGAATGCTAATATCCTGTAGTTGCTTTTGTCCATTCATTCTGCTATTTGAAATAGAATTGGGCCAATTATTGGGTCATTCCATGGCTGAAATTGTAAAGGTAACCACTGTAAACTAACTTGAATCTTACCTCTATATAAAATCCATAGGTACCTGAATAGAGATGTGATTATTCTGTCCTAAAGCATGTTTCCATATTTCTGAGAAGTGTGTTACACTGTATTGTCAGGAGAAACTACAAGGCCATGTGTGTGTTTGTGTGAGACAGCGTATGCCAGAGGTATGAACAGGATGTTGTGTTTTTTTCAAACCCTTGATGTTCCACACAACTACTCCAACACTGAGTAGAGAGAGAGAGAGACAGAGAAACAGAGAGACAGAGACAGAGACAGAGAAACAGAGTGTCAGAGAGAGAAACAGAGAGACAGAGAGACAGAGAGACAGAGAGACAGAGAGACAGAGAGACAGAGAGAAAGAGAGAAAGAGAGACAGAGAGAAAGAGATAGAGCTGTATCTTTGGGCCTCACAAATGACCTAGATACCAGGGTGTGCATTTCATTTACCTCACATATCATATCACAACATCCAAGTGTACCTCACTAACCCAGTCTTACAGATCCATATGGTAACCAGCATGAAACTGGAACACACTGCTATTGCACAAAAGCACCCTACAGGTTGCTTAGACCTATATAATTCACACACATCTAAGAACTGTACATATGTATTCACACGCACACACAAACACTAACATGCACACAAATGCACACACACACACACACACACACACACACACACACACACACACACACACACACACACACACACACACACACACACACACACACACACACACACACACACACACACACACACACCCTCACACCATGTCCCTCTGCTGATCTATCGGTTCTATATTCCTTGGTAAGAATCCTCTGTCATCCGAGGATAAGTGTAATGTTTGTTATTCTGCTCTAAGACTGAACATTTCCATCTATGTCATGCTGAGGTTACAGGTGTTAACCGCAGCCAATGGGAGGATTGATTAATCCAGAACGCAGTTTGGCTGGGGCCTTAGCTCTAAAGTGGCTGATCAGAATTCTACAGCTAGAGTTACCGATGGCTCCTCGCATGGAGGAGAGAGAGCGGGAGAAAGAAAGGGAGAGAGAGAGGGAGAGAGCAAATAGGAAAGAGGGAGAGGAGTCTAACGAAACAAACAGGAGAGAAGGTGAGGAAGAATAAATACAGAAAGGGAGAGAATGATAAAGAGAGAGAAATAAGAAGAGAGAGGGGGGGGCGTAAAGATAAAGGGGATGAGGGAGAGAGTGATAGAGGGAGAGAAAGATGTTCAGAAAAAGTGTGCGAAAGAGCGAGTGAGACAGAGAGAAAGAGGGTAAAAGATAAGAGTGAGGCAGAGAGAGCGGTGAGAATTGAAATATCTAAGGCAGAGGCAGAGGTGGGGTACCATATCAGAGCTACGAGACATGAATCTCTCTCTATCAATAAGAGCTGCACTCTCTCTGATAAAAAGACAGCTGCGCTCCGTGCTCCGCTCTGCCTAAATGGATGGTGTTCTATTGAGCGTGCAATGCTTAAAGTCTTTCCCTTCTTTCCCCCTTCTACATGCTCTGGCTAGAAAATTGTGGCCCGCTTCCACAAAGAGATATGGATCAAGGTCACATTTAAACTAATGGTCTTGGTTCAGTTACAGCAAATCACTCTCTGGGTTACTATAGCACTCAACCAGAAAGCGTCTCGTTTTATTAAATATTCCCACACATTTCCCCCAAGTCTCCCTATAGTCTCCGTACACAAAACCCAAAGTAATGATCAATTAGGCTGAAGGCCTAGATGTAGATTAAATGGTTGGTTCTATGAATGTGATTTATACCCCACATGTGCTCGAAAGATACCCTGGCCCTGTCCGGGGGTGTCCTCGGATGGGGCCACATTGTCTCCTGACCCCTCCTGTCTCAGCCTCCAGTATTTATGCTGCAGTAGTTTGTGTCGGGGGGCTAGGGTCAGTTTGTTATATCTGGAGTACTTCTCCTGTCCTATTCGGTGTCCTGTGTGAATCTAAGTGTGCGTTCTCTAATTCTTTCCTTCTCTCTCTCTTTCTCTCTCTCGGAGGACCTGAGCCCTAGGACCATGCCCCAGGACTACCTGACATGATGACTCCTTGCTGTCCCCAGTCCACCTGGCCGTGCTGCTGCTCCAGTTTCAACTGTTCTGCCTTATTATTATTCGACCATGCTGGTCATTTATGAACATTTGAACATATTGGCCATGTTCTGTTATAATCTCCACCCGGCATAGCCAGAAGAGGACTGGCCACCCCACATAGCCTGGTTCCTCTCTAGGTTTCTTCCTAGGTTTTGGCCTTTCTAGGGAGTTTTTCCTAGCCACCGTGCTTCTACACCTGCATTGCTTGCTGTTTGGGGTTTTAGGCTGGGTTTCTGTACAGCACTTTTAGATATCAGCTGATGTACGAAGGGCTATATAAATAAATTTGATTTGATTTGATACATGTTCAATGGCAGGATGTTACCGAGCTGGTACATTTGGTTACTTGGAAGTAGTGGGAATGTCCATTTTGGTTTCCCATTGGTTCTGGAAATAAAGCCATACATTTCCTGACCAGTAAAACTAAACGTTTTTTAAAGTGAAAAATCTGTCAACGTACATTTTTATGTTGCAGAGAGGTTCTGAGAACTTTTTACTCTAGTCCATGTAAGTTTTCCTGAGAGGTTAATGAATGCTCTGAGAACAGAAATTAGGGGTTATTTGGACGTTTTTGAATAACTTGCTTAACACTGCTGACTCATTTTGGGTTAACTTTTTTGAACTCTAAGCACAGATCTGACACATGGTAATTTATTTACTTATGCATTAATTAATCATGCAAAAACATCCCTTTTCTATAGTGACAAGGAATTAGTGAGATTTGAATCTTTAATCTTCTGTTGTTTAGACATGGAATTAGTCCACTGCACCACCAGGATGGAGGTACCATGCAAGGCTTTTTTACACATGCAAAGCTGTTCAATTTAGTCTATCCAAACAGACCCCATTTCAAGGCAAAAAAACAATCATTAAGATCACTAAGGATAGAGAATATTAAGGAGAGAGAATATTTAGTTGATTCTGAGAATGGGAATGTACAGTATATGTTTTTAAATAACATTCTTAGAACGTTCTCTGAACATTGTTAACATTTTCTTGTGGTTTTTCTGGAAAATGTTCTCAATGTTCTCAAAACAATTTGAGAGCATGACTTTAAATAGACCCATGAGGAAACCTGTAGGAAAAGGTATGCTGAAGTATTGAAATTCCCACAGAAGAACATTTTTTCTTAACGTTCTCTGAACTATTTGAGAACAAATTCCCAATGTCAAACCAACTGCACAGTGTTCATAGAACATTACCAAAATTGAAATGAAATGTAACCATGTTTGAACTTTTTGGAAAAGTTTAAGGAAGTTGTAGGGCCTTCCTCCCTTTTTGGGATACGGGCAGCATTTTCACTTTTGGATGAATAGCGTGCCCAGAGTGAACTGCCTCCTACTCTGTCCCAGACGCTAATATATGCATATTATTATTATTGGATGAAAAACACTCTGAAGTTTCTAAAACTGTTTGAATGATGTCTGTGAGTATAACAGAACTCATAAGGCAGGCGAAAACCTGAGAAAAATCCAACCAGGAAGTCGGACATCTGAGGTTTGTAGTTTTTCAAAGCTTGGCCTACCAAAAACACATTGAGATATGGATAAAGTTGCACTTCCTACGGCTTCCACTAGATGTCAACCGTCTTTAGAAACTTGAACGAGGATTCTACTATAAAGGAGGGGCTCATGAGACCTCTTTGAGTCAGTGGTCTGACAGAGTGCCTTGGTCTCATGACGCGCGCTCCCGACAGAGTTACCTCTCATTCCAGTGCTTTTTCTTCAGACAAAGGAATTCCCCGGTTGGAACATTATTGATATTTTATGTTAAAAACATCCTAAATATTGATTCCATACATCGTTTGACATGTTTCTAAAGGACAATTAAGGTTTCTAAAGTTTCTACAGAACTTTTCGAGTTTTTGTCTGGACGAAATGCTCCCGCCTCATGAAGATGGATTACTGGACTGAACACACTAACAACAAGTGGCTATTTGGACATAAATGATGGACTTTATGGAACTTTATGGAACAAATCAGTAATTTATTGTCTAAATGGGATTCCTGGGAGTGCCTTCTCATGAAGATCATCAAAGGTAAGTGAATAGTTATCGTGTTGTTTTTATCTTTGTTGACTCCAAAATGGAGGATATTCTGGGTTTGAGCGCCGTTCTCAGACTATGCTTTTTCCGTAAAGTTTTTCAGAAATCTCAAGTCTATCTTTAATTGTGAATAACACTTGTATATTTTATCAATGTTTATTATGAGTATTTCTGCAAAAACACCGCACATAACGCGCCAATGTAAACTGAGATTTTTGGATATAAATATGCACATTATCGAACAAAACATACATGTATTGTGTAACATGATGTCCTATGAGTTTCATCTGATGAAGATCATCAAAGATTAGTGATTAATTTAATCTATATTTCTGCTTTTTGTGACTCCTATCTTTGGCTGGAAAAATGGCTGTGTGTTTTTTTCGACTTGGCTATGACCTAACTTAATCATATGTTGTGCTTTCACTGTAATGCATTTTTTAAATCGGACATGATGGGTAGATTAACAAGATGTTTATCTTTCATTTGCTGTATTTGACTTGTTAATGCGTGAAAGTTACATATTTCTAAAAAATATTTTTTACTTTTGCACGCTGCCTTTTCAGCGGAATGTATTCGAGGGGTTCCACTAGCGGAACGCCTGCGCTAGAAAGGTTAAAGTAATGAAATACCAAGAAAATTATGTTTTTTTTTCTTCAAGTTCCTTAAATGTGAGGCAGCCTATAAGGAAGACTTCAGAAACCTGGCAGTGTGTTGCCAGAACAACAACCTCTCCATCAACGTCAGTAAGGCAAAGGAGCTTTTCGTAGAACATAGAAAACGTAGTACGCCCCCATCTACATCGACGGGACTTTAGTGGAGCAGGTTGAGAGCTTCAAGTTTGCCGGTGTCCACATTACTAAGGAATTATCATGGTCCACACACACCAACACAGTAGTGAAGAAGGCAAGACAACAAGTATGGGCCCTCAGATCCTTAAAAGGTTCTACAGCTGAAACATTGAGAGCATCTTGAATGGCTGCATCATCGCTTGGTATGGTTACTGCTTGGCATCTGAATGCAAGGCACTACAGAGGGTAATGTGTAAGGTCCAAAACATCACAGGATCCGAGCTCCCTGCCATCCAGGACCTCAATAACAGAAGGTGTCAGAGGAAGGCCCTACAACTTGTCGAAGACCGCACGGCAAGTGGTACTTATGCACCAAGTGTGGAAGCAACAGAACCCTGAACAACTTCTACCTCCAAGCCATAAAACTGCTAAATAGTTAGTTACGTAGTTAACCAAATAGCTACCCAGTCTATCTGCATTGACCCTTTTAACTAATCACATATGCTGCTGCTTATTATCTACCCCTGCACATTGACTCTGTACATTGACCCCGTGAACAATATTTAGCCAACTTATCATGGACTCGGTACTTGTACCCTGTGTATACAGTCAAGTTATCATGGACTCGGTACTTGTACCCTGTGCATATAGCCAAGTTATTATGGACTCAGGACAGATACCCCGTGTATATAGCCAAGTTATCATGGACTCTGTACTTGTACCCCGTGTATATAGCCAAGTTATCATGGACACTGTACTTGTACCCTGTGTATATAGCCAAGTTATCATGGACTCTGCACTTGTACCCCATGTATATAGTCAAGTTATCATGGACTCTGTACTTGTACCCCATGTATATAGTCAAGTTATCATGGACTCTGTACTTGTACCCCATGTATATAGTCAAGTTATCATGGACTCTGTACTTGTACCCCATGTATATAGTCACGTTATCATGGACTCTGTACTGGTACCCCATGTATATAGTCAAGTTATCATGGACTCTGCACTTGTACCCCATGTATATAGTCAAGTTATCATGGACTCTGTACTTTTACCCCATGTATATAGTCAAGTTATCATGGACTCTGTACTGGTCCCCCATGTATATAGTCAAGTTATCATGGACTCTGTACTTGTACCCCATGTATATAGTCAAGTTATCATGGACTCTGTACTGGTCCCCCATGTATATAGTCAAGTTATCATGGACTCTGTACTTGTACCCCATGTATATAGTCAAGTTATCATGGACTCTGTACTGGTCCCCCATGTGTATAGTCAAGTTATCATGGACTCTGTACTTGTACCCCGTGTATATAGTAAAGTTATCATGGACTCTGTACTGGTCCCCCATGTATATAGTCAAGTTATCATGGACTCTGTACTGGTCCCCCATGTATATAGTCAAGCTATCATGGACACTGTACTGGTCCCCCATGTATATAGTAAAGTTATCATTACTCATTATGTATTTATTCCTTGTGTTTTTATTTGTCTATTATTTCATTTTGTTTCTCTCTGCATTGTTTGGAAGAGCCTGTAAGTAAGCATTTCATTGTTCGTCTACACCTGTTGTTTACGAAGCATGTGACAAATAAACATTGATTTGATTTGACATATAAAGTAATAGAATGAACTACCACAGCTGTCATGTGATTTCCTTTTGTTCCAGATTAGGCATCTATTTTTGGGTTCTCCAGGCATCACATTGGACTGTTCAGTTGCACCATACTATAGCACCACAGAACCCTTTCATTAGTCCTTCTCATCAACAGATGTTGTAGATACATTCAGTAAACCTACCAGCTGAAGCAACTTGTGTTCCTCTCCGCTCTCCGCTCTCCGAGCATCCAGCCCCCAGCTCTGCTGTCTCCAATCTCTCTGGGTACACAAGACTAACAGTCAAACCCAGATCTGGAAGTAGACAGTAGCAAGGCGCCGTACTGTGGAGAGAGACTGGGGGATGACAAACCAGCAGACCAAGAACTGTGGGGATTTCATGCAAGCTTAAATTTAAGCACGCTGTTTGGGGTCTTTATTGTTCCACTGAGACCAAACTTAAATGACGACGGTCACTGGGGACCGGCGCTGGCAACCACAGGCCCGCCATGCATACGGGAGTGAGGAGAGATGAGAGTCTGCAATCTGCTGAGGAGACGGGGAGGGGACGGCCCCATAAGCACAGATCTAGGATTAGTTTAGCTCACCAAGATGTAACATTAAACAGAGGAGTAACAACATGAAGCTGACTTTTAAATCAGTGTCCAGGGCCAAAGTCTACTTTGGATACTGATCCAAGGACAGTTTTACATTGTTTTAGGACTGAGATTGATGGGATCCTTTTTCATTTAAATATTATGACGGGCTCTGAAATGTTCCTGTGTAGGGGACGTTACTTTTGTCTTGAAATGGTAGAATGAAACAGGTTGCATGCGAGTCACACACACGCACAAACAGACTTGCACACAGACTGGACATTTGATCATGGCATTGCTCTGATAGTGGTCTGTGACCTAATAGAGCCTGTCTGTTCTGATGTCTCATGATGACCTTATCCCAGGGTTCAAGGTATCCTGAGCATGTGCACTTCACACAGTTCCTACTGAAGCAAGAGTAATCTGCACAGCAAGAATAATAACAGAATTGTCTGAAACATTTTAGGGCACAGAGAGGAACAAAATAGACATCGGAAGGACTTGATACAAGCAGGGATAGGTGAAGGGGAATCCCTGTGGGGAAACACAGGTAGACAGCCACCCCCATCACCCACTCATGTCTCACAACCTGAACCCAACCCCGCATTTCACGCGTTGCCTTCCAGAATGATTGGAGAGGCAATGTTGTGTTCTATTTCCCCCTGGCCTTAACCCCAGGGTCCGATCAATGTTTCCCCTGTTTGATGTTTTAACCCATGGCTATTTCAAGGGAAAACAGCCCCTTCTTTGAACCAGATGGTTCCTGTTGCATGCTGGGAGCAGCAAGGTAGTGTTGCAGTTGTGTGGGTCCCACCTGTGGTTTTAATTATAACATATGACGGGGGGACACAGTGGAATGTGATGCAGAGAAAAGCAGTGGTGACCGTCACTGTTCTACACTGTCTAGGAGGAAGGGAGGGAGGGAGTTTGTAGATTGAGGGGTTTGTGTGTTTTGTGTCTTTTTCAATTTGTGTGCTCTCTCTCTCTCAATCTCTCTCTTTCTCTCTCTCTCTCTCTCTCTCTCTCTCTCTCTCTCTCTCTCTCTCTCTCATTCCATCCCCCTCTCTCCATGGGTGAGGTATTCATCCAATTGAGATGTGCTGGGATGTATTTTGCACAATGACATGCATGTGGTATCTCCCCAGCTGTCTTGTTTTCATATCTCCCTTATTATCTCTATCCTCCCCTCCATGTCCTGAAGTGATCTAACTCTTAAAGTTAAGTCCCCTATTGAGAGGACTTTGAGTGGTTTCGGACCGGCTCCCACCGCCATTTTTGTGTACAGAGCGCTCTGTGAACGGCGCACCTCAAATGCTCTGCAATCCGGGAAAACTCTGGTTGTCCAACTTCACATGCCGCTCGCCGCTCTCATCTGAGATGCAGTATGTGAAATCTGACACCTCATTTGCATAGGAAGCGACAAGTCACATTTTCTGGCCTATGCAGACAAAGAATCGATTTCCTCCAGGTGTGAACCTCGCAGCTCTGCTTACAATACGGCATATGAAACAGGAGACCCTAGCGATTGCAGCAAAAGCAATATTATTATCTCGCTGTGATGTTCTCAGATGGATTTAGAGTTCCCAACATGAAAAAATGAAACATAATTTTGTAGAATTGTAACAAGACCACTTTCTCTTTGTCACAGAGGGAAGCAGCTGAAGATGTAAAAGGTCGGCAGGCATTTGAATGGAGTCTCTGCGTCGCTCGGAGGACGTTGTGCTCTGTCGTCAGTTATATGAAATGGTGCCAATTTTTTACTGTCACTAAATATGATCATATCTATTTTAGTTAAAATAAATATTAATTATCGTAGCAAGTTGTTTTTAATTTGCTTGATTCTATATTTAGAAAGCATTTAAATCATTTCAAGCCCTATTCTCCCACATTTATTGAATACACCCCCAAAAAATGTATGTAGTTGTTTCAACTATTTATTATGAAGTAACTGCTTCCACAGCCTTTTGTTGTTGTTTTTTACTCAACCTTTTGGTCCAAGCGTTCGCTGAACAAATAACAAAATTGTTGGCCCAAACTCCACCTTGAGAAAATGTAGGCAAAAATTCTGTCAACTTAAAATAATGTGTTTGCTCAACTTGTTTCATATGTTCAATCAACTACAAATTATTAAAAAGCTTATTAAGGTTAATTATTAAAAAGGTTTTGGGGAACTAGTTACACAGATTGTGCTTTTAACATACAATTTTTTCAAGTTATACATTTGACACACATTTACATAGTGCATTTATTCAACATGTCCTCACCTGGGATTTGAACTCACAAGGTCTTGGTTCATGGCATGCCAATGTTTTTTCCTGTATTACTGTTTAATGTTTGTGGGTCAAGTTACTCTGTTTTACTGTTACTCGTTAATCGATATGACAAATACATTATTTTTCTTGATTGAACTTTTAACAGAGCTGAGATATACTACTAATGACTATCGCCCCATTGCACTCACTTTTGTCATCATGAAGTGCTTTGAGAGACTAGTCAAGGATCATATCACCTCCACTTTACCTGATACCCTAGACCCACTCCAATTTGCGTACAGCCCCAATAGGTCCACAGACGACGCAATCGCAACCACACTGCACACTGCCCTATCCCATCTGGACAAGAGGAACACCTATGTGAGAATGCTGTTCATCGAAGACAGCTCAGCATTTAACACCATAGTACCCACCAAACTCATCATAAAGCTTGAGACCCTGGGTCTCGACCCCTCCCTGTGCAACTGGGTCCTGGACTTTCTAACGGGCCGCTCCTAGGTAATGAATGTCGGAAACAACATACCCACCCCACTGATCCTCAACCCTGGGGCCCCAAAAGAGTGCGTTCTCAGCCCTCTATTCTTACTCATCCCTTTACATTTGTGTGTATAAGGTAGTTGTTGTGAATTTGTTAGATTACTTGTTAGATATTACTGCATTGTCAGAACTAGAAGAACAAACATTTCATTACACTCGCATTAACATCTGCTAACTGTCAGGATTTGGCCAGGGTTGTTCCGGGTTTTTGTCAGTAGATGTCCCCATTGTGCTTTTTGTCCCTGTGTTTTTCCCTTGATCCCCATTATTGTTTGCACCTGTGTCTCGTTTCCCCTGATTGTATTTAAACCCTTTGTTTCCCTCAGTTCTGTGCTCTGTGTTTGTATGTTAGCACCCTGCCCTAGTGTTCTGTGTGCTCTTGTCGATTCCGGGTGAAGTTCTTGTGGTATTCTGTTTTTTTGTTTTTGTTTATTTTTTGGTGAGTTTCTTTTGAGGTCTTTTTGTGTTTTTCCTACCACCTTTTGGATTTGCCATTTTTTGTATTTTAGGATTTTTTCTTTATTAAATACACCGTCTTAAGTACTGCTGTGTCTGCCTCATCTTCTGGGTTCTGCTGACTATTCGTGGCTCAGTTGGTTAAGTGACTGTTTCTCACTCCGGAGACCCAGGTTCGAAACCGGGTCCTGACAGAAACACAGAGCCAAAAATGAACCCAGAGGCAGCCAGTTCCCAGGACCTTTTGCCACGCTGTCCCACCACCAGGAGACTGTCCAACGCCACGAAGCCGCCCTGGTTCAGCAAGAGGCCTTAATGGCTAGACATTCTCATCTTCTGTCGGAGATGCTGAATTCCATAAAGCAGATATCTGATCGACTTACCCCGGCAACGGTTCCCGTCCCAGTACCTCAGGTTCACGTACCCATGGCAGTTAACCCCCTGGCTGAACCTCGTCTTCCACCTCCCCAACGGTTCTCAGGTGATCCAAGTGCTTGTAAAGGCTTTCTCACTCAATGTTCTCTCTCCTTTGAGCTGCAACCTTCGTCGTTTCCCACCGACCGGTCTAAGATCGCATATATCATTACCCTGCTGTCGGAAAAAGCCCTGGCCTGGGCTACTGCTGTGTGGGATGCCCATAGTTCCTGCTGTGCCAGCTACTCTGCCTTTGCTGAGGAATTCAAACGAGTGTTTCAAGGCCCAAGCAGTGGTTCTGACTCAGCCAAACAGCTCCTGACTCTCCATCAAGGTTGGCGCAGCGTGACGGACTATGCCATCCAGTTCCGCACGGTGGCAGCAGCGAGTGGCTGGAACAACGAGGCGCTCACGGTGTGCTTTCTGAAAGGCCTTTCCGACACTATCCAAGATGAACTGGCCACTCGGGAACCACCGGACAATCTCGAGTCCCTGATCAAGTTGGCCTCACGCATTGACCAGCGTCTGAGAGAGAGAGAACTCAACCGTAGACCTCTAGCCCCTATCAGTCCCAGCTCCGAGTCCCCACCTTTATCATCGCTGGCTCCACCGGAACCCAGGCAGATTGGACGCATCTCCCAGGCTGAGAGAGACCGCCGGATGAGGGAGCGACGCTGTCTATATTGCGGCAAACCGGGCCATTTCCGTTCCACGTGTCCCGGGCTCCAGGGAAACGCTCTGTCCCGTACAGACCGGGGGAACTGTAACGGGAAACATAACCTCCTCCCATCCGTCCAACTCCCGTCTGCTCATTCCAGTCACCCTCTCCTGGGACAACCACAAGCTTCACCTTCAAGCCTTGGTAGACTCTGGAGCCGCAGGTAACTTCATGGATGGTGTCTGGGCGAAGGAGAATGGCGTTCCCTCTGAACCTCTAAGTGACCCCATGAGGGTTACTACATTGGATGGAAGCCCTTTGGGATCTGGACTTGTCACTCATGTCACTACCTCCTTGAGACTTTCAGTTTCACAACACCAAGAATTGATGAACTTTCATTTGATCTCCTGTTCCGAGTTCCCTCTCGTCCTTGGATACCCCTGGCTTCACAGCCATAACCCTCACATCGACTGGTCTGTGGGCACTATCAAGCAGTGGGGTCCTACGTGCCAAGCTACTTGTATTTTCCAGAATTCCCCGAGTTCTACTCCCGAGTCTTTAGAATCCATCGACCTGACCCGAGTTCCCGAGTGTTACCATGACCTCAAACTGGTGTTTAGCAAACAGAGGGCCACCATGCTACCACCCCATAGATCTTACGATTGCCCCATCGACCTGTTTCCGGGCACTTGCCCCCCAGGGGTCGGATCTTTTCCCTATCTCCACCCGAACGAGCTGCTATGGATACCTACATCAAGGACTCTCTGGAAGCAGGCCTCATGCGTCCATCAACCTCCCCGGCGGGAGCAGGGTTTTTCTTTGTGGCCAAGAAAGATGGTGGATTACGTCCTTGCATCGACTACCGGGGACTCAATGACATAACCGTCCGTAACCGTTACCCGCTACCCCTTATGGCCACAGCCTTCGAGCTGCTCCAGGAAGCAGTTGTTTTCACTAAGCTTGACCTGCGGAACGCATACCATCTTGTGCGGATCAGACCTGGTGACGAGTGGAAGACCGCTTTCAACACGCCTACTGGTCACTATGAATACTTGGTGATGCCCTTCGGCCTGACCAACGCCCCAGCGGTGTTCCAAGCGCTCATAAACGATGTGCTTAGGGATATGCTTAACATATTTGTGTTCGTTTACTTGGATGACATCCTCATCTTTTCGAGCTCCCTTCAAGAACACACTAAGCATGTCAGACAAGTACTCAAACGCCTCCTGGACAGCCATCTGTACGTTAAGCCGGAAAAATGTGAATTCCATTCATCCCGAGTACAATTCCTGGGATTTGTAGTGGAACCCGGTCGAGTCCAAATGGACCCTAGGAAGGTAGGGGCGGTAGCGGATTGGCCCACCCCCAAATCCGTTAAGGATGTTCAGCGTTTCCTGGGCTTCACAAACTTTTACCGCAAGTTCATCAAGAACTTCAGTTTGGTGGCAGCTCCTCTCTCAGCTTTAACCAAAGGTGGCAATGCAAGGTTTGTGTGGGGAAGAGAAGCTGAGACGGCCTTCCAAGGACTCAAGCAGCGCGTCCTCTCTGCTCCCATCCTGATACTACCGACTACGGATGAACCATTTGTGGTGGAGGTAGACGCATCTGAGGTTGGTGTTGGAGCTGTCCTGTCTGAGGGGTGAAGACAAGAAGCTTCATCCGTGCGCTTTCTTCTCACACCGGCTTACCCCGACTGAGAGGAACTACGATGTGGGGGATCGTGAACTCCTAGCGGTTAAGATGGCATTGAAGGAATGGAGACACTGGCTCGAGGGGGCTTCTCACCCGTTTCAAGTGCTTACGGACCACAAAAATCTGGAGTATATCCAGCAGGCGAAGCGATTGAACTCTAGACAAGCTAGATGGTCTCTTTTCTTCAATCGATTCCAGTTTATCCTCACCTATCGGCCCGGGTCGAAGAATCTCAAACCGGATGCCCTGTCCCGAGTCTACGCTCCTGCCATTCGAGATGACACGGACATGCCTGTCCTTCCTGCTGCTAAGATTGTGGCTCCGATCTCGTGGCAAGTCGAGGATACTGTGAGACGTGCTCAAGCTAGCGAACCGGACCCTAAAGGAGGCCCTGCCAATCGGTTGTTTGTCCCCAAGGCAGTGAGGACTCAGGTCCTTCTGTGGGGGCACTCCTCTCGCCTCACCTGTCATCCGGGCGTAGGTCGCACCTTGGAGTTCATCCAGCGTAAGTTCTGGTGGCCTACCATAAGAGAAGACGTTGCCACTTTCGTTAATGCCTGCCCCGTGTGCTGCCAGGGCAAATCTTCTCACCTCCGCCCTCAAGGACTCCTTCACCCTTTACCTGTTCCCCACAGACCCTGGTCCCATATCTCATTGGACTTTATTACTGGACTTCCTCCATCCCATGGCAATACTACTATCCTAGTCATAATCGACAGGTTTTCAAAGGCGGCCAGGTTCGTCCCTCTGACTAAGTTACCTTCTGCCAAGGAAACGGCTGAGTTGGTAATTAATCATGTGTTCCGAGTCTTCGGCATTCCTCAAGATGTGGTTTCTGACAGAGGTCCCCAGTTCGCCTCAAGGTTTTGGAAGGCCTTCTGCCAACTCATGGGGGCTTCTGCCAGTCTATCTTCAGGGTACCATCCGGAGTCCAACGGCCAAACAGAGAGGATGAATCAAGAGCTGGAAACCACCCTCCGATGTATGACTCGTGACAACCCGTCCACATGGTCATCCTTTATTGTTTGGGCCGAATACGCGCACAACACCTTGCGCTCCTCCTCCACTGGTATGTCCCCGCACGAGTGTCAGTTTGGCTATGCTCCTCCATTGTTCCCGGACCAGGAGGCAGAAGTCAGAGTGCCTTCAGCCTTGAGGTTCGTCAGACGCTGTCGGCTTATGTGGCGGAAGACCCGTCTTAATCTGATGCGTTCCTCACAGAGGTATCAACAACAAGCCAACAGACGTCGCCGTCCCGGGCCTACCCTGCGCCCCGGCCAGAGAGTCTGGCTTTCCACAAGAGACTTACCTCTACGGGTGGAGTCTCGCAAGCTGTCCCAAAAATACATCGGTCCCTTCAAGGTTGCCAGGAGAGTTAACCCAGTTTCTTATCGCCTACACTTACCCAGATCCCTTAAGATTAATCCCACATTTCACGTGTCATTGTTAAAACCTGTTGTTTTTTCTCCCCTTGTCCCGGCAGACAGACCTCCCCCTCCGCCTCGTGTCATTGGAGGCCAGCCGGCTTATACCGTCCACCGGATACTGGATTCCCGCCGGGTGCAGCGGTCCTGTCAGTATCTGGTGGACTGGGAAGGCTACGGTCCTGAGGAGCGCTCCTGGGTTCCTGCCAAAGACATCCTGGACCCTGACCTCATTCGTCAGTTCAGGGTCCTCCACCCTGAGAGAGCTGGTAGGAACGTCAGGAGCCGTTCCTAGTGGGGGGATTCTGTCAGGATTTGGCCAGGGTTGTTCCGGGTTTTTGTCAGTAGATGTCCCCATTGTGCTTTTTGTCCCTGTGTTTTTCCCTTGATCCCCATTATTGTTTGCACCTGTGTCTCGTTTCCCCTGATTGTATTTAAACCCTTTGTTTCCCTCAGTTCTGTGCTCTGTGTTTGTATGTTAGCACCCTGCCCTAGTGTTCTGTGTGCTCTTGTCGATTCCGGGTGAAGTTCTTGTGGTATTCTGTTTTTTTGTTTTTGTTTATTTTTTGGTGAGTTTCTTTTGAGGTCTTTTTGTGTTTTTCCTACCACCTTTTGGATTTGCCATTTTTTG
Organism: Oncorhynchus masou masou; assembly: GCF_036934945.1. Taxonomy (NCBI): domain Eukaryota; kingdom Metazoa; phylum Chordata; class Actinopteri; order Salmoniformes; family Salmonidae; genus Oncorhynchus; species Oncorhynchus masou. Next base: position 50,245,661 of record NC_088241.1, on the reverse strand, counting down.
TATTTTAGGATTTTTTCTTTATTAAATACACCGTCTTAAGTACTGCTGTGTCTGCCTCATCTTCTGGGTTCTGCTGACTATTCGTGGCTCAGTTGGTTAAGTGACTGTTTCTCACTCCGGAGACCCAGGTTCGAAACCGGGTCCTGACACTAACCATGTGTATGTGACCAATACAATTTGATTTGACTTGTAGCAGTACAGGCAGGGTGGCCTAGCAGGAAGATTGGAATGCCCTGATCCAAGCGGTTGTGAGTTCTTAGGTGAGGGCATGTTGAATATAAATTGCTGTATAAATGAACATGCACAATGTAATCATGTATGTCAACCTGTGTCAAATATGTAAGTTAAAAACATTTATGTTAAAGGCATTCTGTGTGTGTAACTAGATCTGTGTGTCCTTCCAAGACAACACAGCAGTAAGTTGTGTTCGTTTTCATCCCATGTAAATAATGTCTTTTTCTATTTTTTTGTATACATTTCATTATATTTCATCTCTTTTTTCCATTTTTGAATTAAATATACCTTCCTGCAACCCACCTCACCCAATGTGGTACGGATCTGCTATTTTTTAGACCTTATAACTGGAACTTCCATCAGAAGCTAGCCATCAGAAGCTAGCCATCCGAAGCTAGCCATCAGTAGCTAGCCAGCTAATTAGCTACCAGCTATTTCATCATTGTTAGCCACTGCTAGCGGTCTTTACCTTTAGCTCGGACTCCAGCCGCTTTAGCCAGGATAGCCCGTATAATACCTGCCAGTCTGCCCAGTGCGATATCAGCACTGAGCATATCGGACTGCTTTTTTCCCACTACATCACCGGATTCTTGCTGCAAGCTCTGGACCATTACACTGGGAATTCACAGCTAGCTAGTTGCTACCGAGTGGCTATTGTGGCTTGTCCAGAAGCATGCATCAGTTAGCCTCGAGCTAGGCCCAACTCCCAGCTAGCAAATAAAGTACACCAACTACAATACCTCTCTTGCCAATTGGCCTGGACCCTTTGCCAACATGGAGCCCCGCTGATCCATCACGACTGGTCTGCTGGTCTACTGACGTAATTCGGCCAATGTGCTCTAAACCGGCCTCTGCGTCGTGGATGATGAACCCTCTGCTAGCCCGGGCCCGCTAGCTTCCTGAACGCCATGTCTCCAGCTCGCCTAGTGTAGTAATCGACTACCGAACGGCTCCCTGTTTCATCTATTGCTGCTCATTGGACCCTATGATCACTCGGCTACACAGCTGATGCCTGCTGGACTGTTCATTAACAGGGTACTTAATTGTGTTTATCTGTCCCCACTGTACTCGTTCCCTACCATACCCTTGTCTGTAAACTATGCCCTGAATCTACCCTACCATGCTCAGAAATCTGCTGCTTTTATTCTCTGTTCCGAAAGCACTAGGCGACCAGTTCTTTGAGCCTTTAGCCATACTCCTCAAACAAAAATATATAAATCTGTATTTCTTGGTGAAGAATCAACAACAAGTGGGACACAATCATGAAGTGGAACGACATTTATTGGATATTTCAAACTTTTTTAACAAATCAAAAACTGAAAAATTGGGCGTGCAAAATTATTCAGCCCCTTTACTTTCAGTGCAGCAAACTCTCTCCAGAAGTTCAGTGAGGATCTCTGAATGATCCAATGTTGACCTAAATGACTAATGATGATAAGTACAATCCACCTGTGTGTAATCAAGTCTCTGTATAAATGCACCTGCACTGTGATAGTCTCAGAGGTCCGTTAAAAGCGCAGAGAGCATCATGAAGAACAAGGAACACAACAGGCAGGTCCGAGATACTGTTGTGAAGAAGTTTAAAGCCGGATTTGGATACAAAAAGATTTCCCAAGCTTTAAACATCCCAAGGAGCACTGTGCAAGCGATAATATTGAAATAGAAGGAGTATCAGACCACTGCAAATCTACCAAGACCTGGCCGTCCCTCTAAACTTTCAGCTCATACAAGGAGAAGACTGATCAGAGATGCAGCCAAGAGGCCCATGATCACTCTGGATGAACTGCAGAGATCTACAGCTGAGGTGGGAGACTCTGTCCATAGGACAACAATCAGTCGTATATTGCACAAATCTGGCCTTTATGTAAGAGTGGCAAGAAGAAAGCCATTTCTTAAAGATATCCATAAAATGTGTCGTTTAAAGTTTGCCACAAGCCACCTGGGAGACACACCAAACATGTGGAAGAAGGTGCTCTGGTCAGATGAAACCAAAATGGAACTTTTTGGCAACAATGCAAAACATTATGTTTGGCGTAAAAGCAACACAGCTCATCACCCTGAACACAACATCCCCACTGTCAAACATGGTGGTGGCAGCATCATGGTTTGGGCCTGCTTTTCTTCAGCAGGGACAGGGAAGATGGTTAAAATTGATGGGAAGATGTATGGAGCAAAATACAGGACCATTCTGGAAGAAAACCTGATGGAGTCTGCAAAAGACCTGAGACTGGGACGGAGATTTGTCTTCCAACAAGACAATGATCCAAAACATAAAGCAAAATCTACAATGGAATGGTTCAAAAATAAACATATCCAGGTGTTAGAATGGCCAAGTCAAAGTCCAGACCTGAATCCAATCAAGAATCTGTGGAAAGAACTGAAAACTGCTGTTCACAAATGCTCTCCATCCAACCTCACTGAGCTCGAGCTGTTTTGCAAGGAGGAATGGGAAAAAATGTCAGTCTCTCGATGTGCAAAACTGATAGAGACATACCCCAAGCGACTTACAACTGTAATCACAGCAAAAGGTGGCGCTACAAAGTATTAACTTAAGGGGGCTGAATAATTTTGCACGGCCAATTTTTCAGTTTTTGATTTGTTAAAAAAGTTTGAAGTATCCAATAAATGTCGTTCCACTTCATGATTGTGTCCCACTTGTTGTTGATTCTTCACAAAAAAATACAGTTTTATATCTTTATGTTTGAAGCCTGAAATGTGGCAAAAGGTCACAAAGTTCAAGGGGGGCGAATACTTTCGCAAGGCACTGTATCCACGATATTAGAGAATTTCAATAAGCATTTCTCTACGGCTGGCCATGCTTTCCACCTGGCTAACCCAACCCCGGCCAACAGCTCTGACCCCAACCCCCCCCGCTTCTCCTTCACCCAAACCCCTATTATTGTCTGTTCAATCATCGATAAAAGACAGTACTGTGCAGCCGTCTTCATTGAACTGGCCAAGGCTCTCGACTCTGTCAATCACCGTATTCTTATCTGCAGACTCAACAGCCTTGGTTTCTCTAATGACTGCCTCGCCTGATTCACTAACAGCTTCTCAGATAGAGTTTAGTGTGTCAAATTGTGGGGCCATTTGTCCGGACCTCTGGCAGTCTCTATGGGGGTGCCACAGGGATCCATTCTCGAGCTGACTCTTTTCTCTGTATTTATCAATTATGTCGCTCTTGCTGCGGGTGATTATTTGATCCACCTCTATGCAGACAACACCATTCTGTATACATCTGGCCCTTCCTTGGACACTGTGTTAACAAACCTCCAAACAAGCTTCAATGCCATGCAACACTCCTTCCATGGCCTCCAACTGCTCTTAAATAATAGTAAAACGAAATGCATGTTCTTCAACCGATTGCTGCCCGCACCTGCCCGTCCGACTAACATCACTACTCTGGACGGTTCTGACTTAGAATATGTGGACAACTATAAATACCTAGGTGTCTGGCTAGACTGTAAACTCTCCTTCCAGACTCACATTAAGCATCTCCAATCCAAAAGTAAATCTAGAAATATTTAGTCAGCCACCAATTGCGAAAGTTCTCCCACTTAAAAAGATGAGAGAGGCCTGTAATTTTCATCATAGGTACACTTCAACTATGACAGACAAAATGAGAGAGAAAAAAATCCAGAAAATCACATTGTAGGATTTTTAATGAATTTATTTGCAAATTATGTTGGAAAATAAGTATTTTGTCACCTACAAACAGCAAGATTTCTGGCTATCACAGACCTGTAACTTCTTCTTTAAGAGGCTCCTCTGTCCTCCACTCGTTACCTGTATTAATGGCACCTGTTTGAACTTGTTATCAGTATAAAAGACACCTGTCCACAACCTCAAACAGTCGCACTCCAAACTCCACTATGGCCAAGACCAAAGAGCTGTCAAAGGACACCAGAAACAAAATTGTAGACCTGCACCAGGCTGGGAAGACTGAATCTGCAATAGGTAAGCAGCTTGGTTTGAAGAAATCATCTGTGGGAGCAACTATTAGGAAATGGAAGACATACAAGACCACTGATAATCACCCTCGATCTGGGGCTCCGCGCAAGATCTCAACTCGTAGGGTCAAAATGATCACAAGAACGGTGAGCAAAAGTCCCAGAACCACACAGGGGGACCTAGTGAATGACCTGCAGAGAGCTGTGACCAAAGTGACAAAGCCTACCATCAGTAACACACTACGCCGCCAGGGACTCAAATCCTGCAGTGCCAGACGTGTCCCCCTGCTTAAGCCAGTACATGTCCAGGCCCGTCTGAAGTTTGCTGGAGAGCATTTGGATGATCCAGAAGGAGATTGGGAGAATGTCATATGGTCAGATGAAACCATAATATAACTTTTTGGTAAAAACTCAACTCGTCATGTTTGGAGGACAAAGAATGCTGAGTTGCATCCAAAGAACACCATACCTACTGTGAAGCATGGGGGTGGAAACATCATGCTTTGGGACTGTTTTTCTGCAAAGGTACCAGGGTGACTGATCCATGTAAAGGAAAGAATGAATGGGGCCATTTATCGTGAGATTGAGTGAAAACCTCCTTCCATCCTCAAGGGCATTGAAGATGAAACGTGGCTGGGTCTTTCAGCATGACAATGATCCCAAACACACCGCCCAGGCAACGAAGGAGTGGCTTCGTAAGAAGCATTTCAAGGTCCTGGAGTGGCCTAGCCAGTCTCCAGATCTCAACCCCATAGAAATTATTTGGAGGGAGTTGAAAGTCCGTGTTGCCCAGCAACAGCCCCCAAACATTACTGCTCAAGAGGAGATCTGCATGGAGGAATGGGCCAAAATACCAGCAACAGTGTGTGAAAACCTTGTGAAGACTTACAGAAACCGTTTGACCTCTGTCATTGCCAACAAAGGGTATATAACAAAGTATTGAGATGAACTTTTGTTATTGACCAAATAATTCATTAATTCATTAATTCATTAAAAATCCTACATTGTGATTTTCTAGATTTTTTTCTCATTTTGTCTGTCATAGTTGAAGTGTACCTATGATGAAAATTACAGGCCTCGCTCATCTTTTTAAGTGGGAGAACTTGCACAATTGGTGGCTGACTAAATACTTTTTTGCCCCACTGTACCACCCACCACTGCGCCCGGTGGGCTTCCCGGTTAAGGGCACTGTACTGCAGCGCCAGCAGAGACTCTGGGTTCACGCCCAGGCTCTGTTGTATCCGGCCGCGACCGGGAGGTCCGTGGGGCAACGCACAATTGGTCTACAGTCGTCCAGGTTAGGGAGGGCTTGGCCGGTAGGGATGTCTCTGTCTCATCGCGCACCAGCGACTCCTGTGGCGGGCCGGGCGAAGTGCGCGCTAACCAATGTTGCCAGGTGCACGGTGTTTCCTCCAACACATTGGTGCGGCTGGCTTCTGGGTTGGATGCGTGCTGTGTTAAGAAGCAGTGCGGCTTGGTTGGGTTGTGTATCGGAGGACGCATGACTTTCAACCTTCGTCTCTCCCGAGCCCGTACGGGAGTTGTAGCGATGAGACAAGATAATAGCTACTAAAACAATTAGATACCACGAAATTGGGGAGAAAAGGGGGTAAAATAAAATAAAATAAAAAGTATTTGCTAGGTAATGCTCCGCCATATCTCAGCTCACTGGTCACCTGGTATATTTCACTATATTTATATTATATAGTGATATTATATTTCACCGGTCATCCCCAAAGACAACACCTCCTTTGTGTCAGGACCCGGTTACAAACCCGGGTCTCCAGTGTGAGAAACAGTCACTTAGCAAACTGAGCCACGAATAGTCGGCAGAACCCAGAAGATGAGGCAGACACAGCAGTACTTGAGACGGTGTTTTAATAAAGTAAAAAGGAAAGTTCAGGCAAAAATATAAATCCACAACGTCAAAAGTAATTCCAAGAGAACAAAGGTAATCCTCCAAGTGAAAAAGGTAAATCCACAAGGTGGTAGGTACAGCAGAAAAAAAGATAATCAAAAAAATAAATAAACAAGAACAAAAACAGAGTACCACAAGAGAGTCCAACTGGAGTAACAAATGTTCACAGCATCACTGGGGCTGGGTGCTAACATTCAAACACAGAGCAAAGAATTTAGGAAAACTAAGGGTTTAAATACATTCAAGGGAAACGAGGCACAGGTGCAAATAATAACTGTGAACAAGGGAAAACAAAAGGGTCAAAAAGCACAATGGGGGCATCTAGTGGCAAAAACCGGAACAACCCTGGCCAAATCCTGACACTTTGACTGCCTTTCCTTCCAGTTCTCTGCTGCCAATGACAGGAAAGAATTGCAAAAATTACTGAAGTTGGAGACTTATATCTCCCTCACTAACTTTAAGCATCAGCTGTCAGAGCAGCTTACCGATCGCTGCAGCTGTACACAGCCCATCTGTAAATAGCCCATCCAACCAACCAACCAACCAACCAACCAACTACCTACCTCATCCCCATATTTGTTTTCGTTTTTCTGCTCTTTTGCACACCTGTATCTCTACCTGCACATCCTCATCTGCACATATCACTTCAGTGTAAATTGCTAAATTGTAATTACTTTGCCACTATTGGCCTGTTTATTGCTTTACCTCCTTACTTCCTTTGCACACACCATATACAGCTTTTTCTATTGCGTTATTGACTGTACGTTTGTTTATCCCATGTGTAACTGTGCTGTTGTTTTTGTCACACTGCTTGGCTCTACCTTGGCCAGGTCGCAGTTGTAAATGAGAACTTCTTCTCAACTGGCCATCTGTTTAAATAAAGGTGAAATAAAAAATAAATAAATAAATGAAAGGTCCACAGCCTTTTTTAGGTAAGACGACCAAATACTCATTTCTAGTTCAATGAACATATGAGTTCAATGAACATATGAGTTCAATGAACATGTGTTTCAGCAAACACATCATTTTGAGTTGACTGAATTTTTGCCTATGTTTTCTCAAGTTGTAGCTAAGTTTGGGCCAGCAATTATTTTTTGTTCAGCTACTGTAACAGTTGGACCAAAAATGTGAGTAAACCAAAATAAAGTCTGTGAAAGTTGGTACTTAACAATTAGTAGTTGAAAAAAAATGTAGAAAAAAGTAATTTAGGATTTTTCATATTTTTAGCATATTTTTACTCTGCACTTGAGCTTGTGTCCTCAAAAGTGACTACACCTCAGCAATTTATAACTAATTTTACCAGAAGGGTGAGATTTTAATCTTTCTGTCAGTATAAGTATTACTCCGTATTGTTAAATAATTAAATAATTACTATTGGGTATGTCTATTTAGATGGAAATCTACATTTTGAAATAACATTTAACAGGCTAAATTCTACACATACAGTACATCCATATATCCTCCTCTTCCTTTGCTCTCACTGGCGTATGATTTGTGTCTGTCACTGCTGTGTCTCTGCTCTCCAGCTTGTCTCCCTGGATGAACTCCCATCAGATTAACTCACTCTCATCGACTCCGACCTCCCGGCCCCTCCCCATGACACACACACATGTGCACGTACCTACCGGCAAACAGACACACAGGCCCACACAAACATATACACACATACATGCATACACACACACACACACACACACACACACACACACACACACACACACACACACACACACACACACACACACACCACCCCCTCCACACACACTCACGTCTCCAACCCCACCAGGATCCCGAGGGTCCACCTCTCCCCCTCTCTCTGATAACACCTCTCCCTCGCTCCTCCTTTTGACATTTCTCTTCCCTATATCATCTGAGAAGTCCAGCTGGGTGTTAGGTTATCTGTGCGGCTAGAGATGGGCGCTCCAACTTCACCCCCTACTAAGCCCCCATCCCGAACCTCGCCCCAACTAGGTCGTCACTAGGCCCCCCAGTGAAGCTCCCAAACCTTCCCTCCAATTGGCACACATGTAAGGATCTTTAAGACTCACTATACTATCCAGGTCTGGGTGAGGAGTCCCCATGTTGCCAGCAGCATACCACCCTGCATCCCACAGCTGGCTTGCTTCTGAAGCTAAGCAGGGTTGGACCCTGGATAGGAGACCAGATGCTGCTGGAAGTGGTGTTGGAGGGCCAGTAGGAGGCACCCTTTCCTCTGGTCTAAGAAAAATATCCCAATCCCCAGGGCAGTGATTGGGGACATTGCCCTGTGTAGGTTGCTATCTTTTGGATGGGACGTTAAACGGGTGTCCTGATTCTCTGTGGTTAGTAAAGATCCCATGGCACATATGGTAGGAGTAGAGGTGTTAACCCTGGTGTTCTGGCTAAATTCCCAATCTGTCCCTCATACCATCATGGTCACCTAATCCTCCCCAGTTTACAATTGGCTAATTCATCCCCCCTCCTCTCCCCTGTAACTATTGCCCAGGTCGTTGCTGTAAATGAGAATGTGTCCTCAGGCAACTTACCTGGTAAAATAAGGGTAAAAAAAAAAAATATATATATATATATATATATATATATATATATAAATATATAACAAAAAAAAATCTAGCTAAGTAGCTTTAAAAACTCTGGTAAGATGAAGGCCTTGCGTTTGCTGTCCCAGGTTCCTTGTAGCTGTAATGCCAAACTCTGGAGTACACTTCATCTTTCATGTTTAGTTATTTTGACCCCAACTTTTAAAAGGCTTCAGAAAGTTAGTTTGAGTTATTTCTCTGTAATGTATTCAGCCAGGAATCTAGGCTGTTTTTTCTTCCTTCTCTCCTAGTGTGTGTTTCATGCTGGTGTTTGCATGTGTGCGTGTTTCATACCAGTGTGTGTGCATGTGTGTGGATGTGTGTATCTGATATCTGTAAGATGCCTGTAGGCTGGTCCCACGAGAGAAGCTGAGCGCTCATTCGACACAAACAGGGTCACAGAACAACGCCTTAGCCAGTTGTGTGGAGTTTACTTAAAAATTTGCCAAGCATTTCTGCAAGTACATCACAGGCACATCACAGCCAGTCAACTAGGTTTTCATCTTGAATAACAAACTAACTATGATGCCGCGTAAAATAATGCAGTGAAATGGATCTGCTGATATTCTGTGTAAATTGAATTAGATCATGCAGTCAAAAGTCATAAGATCATAAGTGCATCAGAGCAACACACAATAATGTTTCCCTTGTCTCATAGATGTAAGTATTGATCAAGTTATTATTTTCCACCTATGATCTCACCTGCTTTACTTGCCCTCCCATGTAAGATGTCTATTGTCATTCTTAACAAACAGTTAGGGTTAATCACATAACAGGCCTGACAAAGTGAATGACCGGCAGGAATAATATGCAGGCTCTGGTTTCAGGGTGACAAGCAGAGGACACAACAGCTGTTGTCACATGCAGACCTTGCTGTTCTGATTGTGGACCGATGTCAGACCTCCTCCTCCCTCCCCCTCTTTCCTCCCTATCTTGTCACCCCCACGCTTCTCCATCTCCTAATTGTATCGCTCTGTTATTGTTTTGTCTCTTCGGTCACTATCCCCTCTCCTCTTCTCCTCTTTGTCCGTCACATCTCCGACTGTTCCTCTCCCTCTTTCCTTTCCTATGTGTCTCCTCACCATCTCCCTTGGTGACACTGACAGAAATATAGGTCCAGGGATAAGGATTCTCCCTCTCTGTATATTTCTCTCCTCCGGGCCCCTTAACCTTCCTCTCTTCTCTTCCCCTCTCTCTCCTAGCTCCTCCATTCCCTCCCCACCATGAGTTCCAGTGATGGTTCGGGGGGCATGTAGCTTTCACCATAGTACCAGAATGTTGTGTAATTGTGGCTCATGAGAATGTTTCCCTGACAGCTGGTCACACCTGGGCAGTCCACTGTGTAGAGGAGAACCCCCAACACTATTCATTGGTATGCTGGGAGTCACGGCATTAGGGCTGTGGGACTGCAAAAAAAACTGTGTTTTGGACCGCGTGTAGGGGAGTGTAGAGGAGTGTTGAGGGGCCTACTGGACATGTGTCACAGAAACAGGGTGACGTCTCAGTGACACCCAGTCACTGACAGACATGTCTATGAGCTTAACATAGTCCCCATAGCCTGCTCCACACCAACATTGGGATAATATACATACATAAAGTATAGCACTGTGCATTGTGTCAGAAAAACTTACAGACACTACTGTAGTTGAGTGACAGGTTGAAAACTGGTGTTTTCTCCAGTTCCATACAGTAGGTACTGTTTTGCTCTTTAGACTATTCCGAAGGAAAGACTGACTGATATGTTTGGATGTGAGTTACATAGAACGAGATCGAGTGAGAAATATGGAGACAGATATGGAAAGAGTTAGGGACGTTCATTTTCATACTTTATTCCTCTGACAGTTTGACACCGAACAGGTCCTAGAACCGTGAGTCAAACCTGTGAACTCACCCTACAGGACGAGGAGAGGAAACGAAAGCCTTTGTCATGGAGATGGAAAGTTAAATTATTCTGCAGTATGATAAGAGATCACTCTGAGATCAGTGGGCAGAGTGGCTGTCTGAAGTTACACAGATGAGAGAGGGAGAGAGAGGAGGAAGGTGAAACAGTGGGGGGAGAGTGAGAGTAAATGGGAAGAAGGGGGCGTAAGAGGGAGAGAGAGAGAGAGAGAGAGAGAGAGAGAGAGAGAGAGAGAGAGAGAGAAAGAAAGAAAGAAAGAAAGAAAGAAAGAAAGAAAGAAAGAAAGAAAGAAAGAAAGAAAGAAAAAGAAAGAAAAAGAAAAAGAAAGAAAGAGAGGACCTCTTTGTAACAATCATCACTGATTTCTTACACTCATAAGTCAGAAATGATTTTGGGGTTACACATAGTAAAAAAAGCAACTGAAAAACGAAAAAAAAATGTTTTTTTAGAATGTAAGAGATATTTTTCAAAGGTTCCAGTTATTTTGTAAGAACAAGAATGAGCCCCTGATGATCAGACAAAGATTTGTTATGGGGTTCAGGATGTGGACATGAAGTTATGGTTAGAGTTAGGGTTAGAGTTAGGGTTAGAGTTAGGGTTAGAGTTAGGGTTAGAGTTAGGGTTAGAGTTAGGGTTAGAGTTAGAGTTAGAGTTAGGGTTAGAGTTAGGGTTTGAGTTAGGGTTAGAGTTAGGGTTATAGTTAGGGTTTGAGTTACGGTTATGGTTAGAGTTAGGGTTAGAGTTAGGGTTAGAGTTAGGGTTAGAGTTAGGGTTAGAGTTAGGGTTAGAGTTAGGGTTAGAGTTAGGGTTAGAGTTAGAGTTGGTTAGAGTTAGGGTTAGAGTTAGGGTTAGAGTTAGGGTTAGAGTTAGGGTTAGAGTTAGAGTTAGAGTTGGTTAGAGTTAGGGTTAGAGTTAGGGTTAGAATTAGGGTTAGAGTTAGGGTTAGAGTTAGGGTTAGAGTTAGGGTTAGAGTTAGGGTTAGAGTTAGGGTTTGAGTTAGGGTTAGAGTTAGGGTTAGAGTTAGGGTTTGAGTTATGGTTTGAGTTAGGGTTTGAGTTACGGTTATGGTTAGAGTTTGGGTTAGAGTTAGGGTTAGAGTTAGGGTTTGAGTTAGGGTTAGAGTTAGGGTTAGAGTTAGGGTTTGAGTTAGGGTTAGAGTTAGGGTTTGAGTTAGGGTTAGAGTTAGGGTTAGAGTTAGGGTTAGAGTTAGGGTTTGAGTTAGGGTTTGAGTTACGGTTATGGTTAGAGTTAGGGTTAGAGTTAGGGTTAGAGTTAGGGTTAGAGTTAGGGTTTGAGTTAGGGTTAGAGTTAGGGTTTGAGTTAGGGTTAGAGTTAGGGTTAGAGTTAGGGTTTGAGTTAGGGTTAGAGTTAGGGTTATAGTTAGGGTTAGAGTTAGGGTTTGAGTTAGGGTTAGAGTTACGGTTAGAGTTAGGGTTAGAGTTAGGGTTAGAGTTAGGGTTAGAGTTAGGGTTAGAGTTAGGGTTATGGTTAGAGTTAGGGTTAGAGTTAGGGTTTGAGTTAGGGTTTGAGTTACGGTTATGGTTAGAGTTAGCGTTAGAGTTAGGGTTATAGTTAGGGTTAGAGTTAGGGTTAGAGTTAGGGTTAGAGTTAGGGTTAGAGTTAGGGTTATAGTTAGGGTTAGATTTATGGTTAGAGTTAGGGTTCGAGTTACGGTTATGGTTAGATTTATGGTTAGAGTTAGGGTTAGAGTTAGGGTTATAGTTAGGGTTAGATTTATGGTTAGAGTTAGGGTTTGAGTTACGGTTATGGTTAGAGTTAGGGTTAGAGTTAGGGTTATAGTTAGGGTTAGATTTATGGTTAGAGTTAGGGTTAGAGTTACGGTTATGGTTAGAGTTAGGGTTTGAGTTACGGTTATAGTTAGGGTTAGAGTTACGGTTATAGTTAGAGTTAGGGTTAGATTTATGGTTAGAGTTAGGGTTAGATTTATGGTTAGAGTTAGGGTTCGATTTACGGTTATAGTTAGAGTTAGGGTTTGAGTTACGGTTATAGTTAGGGTTAGAGTTAGGGTTATAGTTAGGGTTAGGGCTAGATTTATGGTTAGAGTTAGGGTTATAGTTAGAGTTAGGGTTCGATTTATGGTTAGAGTTAGAGTTCGGTTTAAGAAGGTTTCTGTTTGGGCTGGTATCAAACCTTGGGTTACACGGGCCTATTGAAACTTCCTGCTCTGTTTGCGTATTGCAAGTTAGTCTGGTCTGGAGAAGGTGGGGGAACATGGGGCAGTTGTTTGCCTGAGAGATCAAAGGAGGCCTAGAGCTCAGAGGGGTCACCTGCAACTGTTCAATGAGAGGAAGACAACAATGAGAGGAAAGTAATGGTTGATTAAGTGCTGAGGGTAAGGTCCGAGGGTGGAGGGAAGGAATGGGGTCACGGGGATAGGGATATGGACCCGGGTTAGGGAAAGGGTAAAGATTGGGTGTGGGCTGTTCACCCAGGTCACACCCCAAAGATATCATCCAGGTAGCGTCTATAAAACATGGCTGTCATCGCCCAGTCTGGAATATACACTAAATGTTGGTATAGGTCGGAGCTAATTTCTTACCCATCGCTGTCCCATGAAACAGTAGGTAGTGTTGGTTGTTGAATGTGAAATACTCGTTTTTTTAAGATATATTATCTCCGGATTGTAGAGTCCACGGCTGCCAACTGAGATGTTGGTGTTGAGAGAGAGAGAGAGAGAGTCTATGTCTTTGGAGAATAAATATGCAGGTACTGGAATAGTATGGAATGTTTCTATGAAGTGGGTGTATTTGTTAGATGGGATTGAGAATTTGGCTGCTGGTGAAGACTCACTCCCATAGTCTGACGCAATCGATCTTCCCTTGGAGACCTCAAATGGGACTGTTCAGGAATCTGGTGCTCGGTGGATCTTAGTGTGGAGATTGAAGAGTCTCTGTCTGGATAGTCCATCTAGATATTCCTTTTGTCTATCTATAATGTATGTCTTTTCATAGAGGTCTGCTATTATCTGCCTGATTTGTGTGTGTCTGGATCTGTGTAGAAGCGGGGATGGGAGTGTAGTGTTGTATGTTAGTCCATTTCAAGCCAGTGGGTCAAGAGTTAGAAAGACACGATTGGCTCTTGCCAAGATTGACCGTGAAGTTAAGTGAATGGAGCTCGCAGCACAGAGAGCGCACTTCCGGCACAAATAATGAGATTTCATCCTGAGCGTCGCCCAGCTTCAGACATTCATATAAAAAAACGGTGTTTCTTTTGAACAAACTTTAGCTCAGCTGGAGCAGGGCCAATGAAGAAGATCCACTTGCATTGGGCTGAGGTAAAGAAAGCAGCCCAAGACCCGACAACCTTTAGTGCAGGCCTTGTGTTCCTCCAGGAACCAAAGGAAATTAAAGGGATACTTTGGGATTTTGGCAATGAGGCCCTTTATAAGTGAGTAAGCAAGTAAGTTAGGGTTAGGGTTCAGCGTTAGGGTAGGGGTTGAACCAAGATGTGGACATTAAGGTAGGGTTTGAGTTGGGGTTGTTCTTGGGGTGGGCTTCTAGGTGAATACATCATCAAAATGCCACGTTATACAGTAGCTATAGGCAGGGTCCCGTTTTGGATTTCTGCATGTTTTCAGTAGAGAACTGGGAGTAGCAGTACGCAACATGTCCGTTCCTTCCACCCTGAGTCAGTCAGACTGCGTAGCTTTCATCCTGGTTGATATGGCAAATATCAACAACGTGTTCGAGTGCAGAGGCAGAAGGCCAGCCATCTTACTTTACCAGCCCGATGAATTATGGATGGTATGTAAATAATATTCGGTACATCATGCTTTCTTGGAGAACATGGCTCAAATTAAATCCTCTTTTGAATCACAACATTTGAGTCGTTTAGCAGAGGGACTTACAGGAGCAATTAAGGTTGAGTGCCATCCTCAAGGTTACATTGACAGATTTGTCACCTAGTCAATACAAGGATTTGAACCAGCAACATTTTGTTTACTGGCCCAACGCTCTTTACTGCTATGGTACCTTCCAGCCTAACGTTAGTCCGTTTAAATTGAGGAGCTCCAACATCCTGCTAAAGCTGAACTATTGCATATGGGTCTTTCAAAACTTAGAGAACTAGTTTTATAGACAGTTCTTTACCAAATAACCTCTCCAAAAGATAAGATGATAGAGAATTAAAGATAATGTAGAACCCATTAAATGACTGATATTCAATGAAACCCATTCTGAGGGGTTGAAACATTGTTAATATACCACATCGAACCACATTTAATGTTTATGAATTTTTGATTTAACCTTTATTTAACTGGGCAAGTCAGTTAAGAACAAATTCTTATTTACAATGACGGCCTACCAGAAGGCCTCCTGTGGGGACGGGGGCTGGGATTAAAATGAACAAAAATAAATAAAATATAAATATTGGACAAAACACACATCACGACAAGAGAGAAAACACAACACTACATAAAGAGAGACCTAAGATAATAACATAGCAAGGTAGCAACACATGACAACACAGCATGGTTGCAACACAACATGACAACTGGTAGCAAAGCAACATGGTAGCAGCACAAAACATGGTACAAACATTATTGGCACAGACAACAGCACAAAGGGCAAGAATGTAGAGACAACAATACATCACACAAAGCAAGAGTGTCCATGATTGAGTCTTTGAATGAAGAGATTGAGATAAAACTGTCCAGTTTGAGTGTTTGTTGTACCTCGTTCCAGTCGCTAGCTGCAGCGAACTGAAAAGACGAGCGACCCAGGGATGTGTGTGCTTTGGGGACCTTTAACAGAATGTGACTGGCAGAACGGGTGTTGTATGTGGAGGATGAGGGCTGCAGGAGATATCTCAGATAGGGGGGAGTAAGGCCTAAGAGGGTTTTATAAATAAGCATCAACCAGTGGGTCTTGCGACAGGTATACAGAGATGACCAGTTTACAGAGGAGTATAGAGTGCAGTGATGTGTCCTATAAGGTGCATTGGTGGAAAATCTGATGGCCAAATGGTAAAGAACATCTGGCCACTCGAGAGCACTCTTACCTGCCGATCTATAAATTGCGTCTCCATAATCTAGCATGGGTAGGATGGTCATCTGAATCAGGGTTAGTTTGGCAGCTGGGGTGAAAGAGGAGTGATTACGATAGCGGAAACCAAGTCTAGATTTAAATTTAGCCTGCAGCTTTAATATGTGTTGAGAGAAGGACAGTGTACCATCTAGCCATACTCCCAAGTACTTGTATGAGGTGACTACCTCAAGCTCTAAACCCTCAGAGGTAGTAATCACACCTGTGGGGAGAGGGGCATTCGTCTAAGAAGGCTTTGTGGTAGAGCATTTAACACAACATCTGGGTAGGGGCCAGCTGAGTATACGACTGTATCATCTGCATATAAATGGATGAGAGAGCATCCTACTGCCTGAGCTATGTTGTTGATGTAAATTGAGAAGAGCGTGGGGCCTAGGTTTGTGCGTGAATGTAATGATGCTGATTAAACAATTGGCAACCTGAAAATGCTAAATAATTTTTACTGGAAAAAATGCAATTTGCAGCACTGAAGCTGAAAAATCATTCCTCAGTTTGGTTTTTGATTGCACTTGACTCCTAGCCTCTCGTTTTGACTCATTTGAGAGCTACAGTACTTGAGACATACAATCAGAAAGAGAGAGAGAGCTCTGTGCCCAACATTTGGGAAGAGAGAGAGTGAGATGTAGATAGAGAGATGGAGAGGGAGAGATGGCGAGAGTGAGAGAGTGGGAAGGAGAGAGGGAGCGTGAGCGAGAGAGTGAGAGAGAGAGAGAGAAAGAGAGAGAGAGAGACAGAGAGAGAGACAGAGAGAGAGGGACAGAGAGAGAAAGAGAGAGAGAGAGAGAGAGAGAGAGAGAGGTTCTGACAGCAGATCAAAGATGAAATAAGGTCAGGGGTCACAGCTGGTGGGGCAGAGGACAGCACAACACACTGTCCCAGGATGGACACACATGTCACTCAAAAAACACACACATAAATACACGCAAACAGTGCAGCTGGAGTCTGACTGTCATTTTACAGTACAAACACTGATAGACACACACACTCACGCACAGTACATGTACATATCACATCCAGGCTTCCCATGTTAAATTGATCAGCCCAAACTATGGCAGTGTACAGTACCCCATACTGCCCTAACTATGGCCCTAACTATGGCAGTGTACAGTAGCCCATACAGATCAGCCCTAACTATGACAGCGACAGAGTTTTAATTTCAGCCTCAATAAGGAGAGAGTAACGCTGAGAGCTTTCATCATATCAGGCAGGCTCTGCTCTTCTCATCATATCACCCCAGCTCGGCTCTTGTCTGCTCATCCTGTCTCACATTACCTCCCTTAAGGACGAGCTCCAGCTTCTCTCTCACATCCCAACTAATATTGACAAATGAGCTCAGGCCTGATTGCTAGTACAGCGTATACGTGCTTCTGTTCTTCATGGCAAAACGACATTAGAATTAACCAGTCTTGCTTGCTCATCAAAATGAAAGAGTGGGTTTTCTGTCAAGCATTAAAAAAACATTACAGAGAAGGCAGTCCCTGTGTTTTTGATTGAAGAACGAAAAAAATACACCTCTCTCTCACACTCTCTCCCCCCTCTATTTCTCCCTTCTTCTCCTCTTCTTCGCCACTAATTCTAGATGGTGATGAGTCGCTGGCTCATTTCCCTTTTCAGACACACACACACACACACACCCTTTTCCCTCATCGGGGACGTTAGCGGAACGTTGTGGAGCAGGAGGCTGTTGAGGCAGTAAACACAGGGAGGGCTACATTTAAGATGGCCGCCCATCTGCCACCGTCACCATGCTATGTCGCTATGCTAATGGCTGCAGCAGAATTATTTAAGCGTAGATAACAATAAAAGGGTAAGAGAGGGAACTTGTTGTGGCTTACTACCTCAAATACTGTAGGATTATTGTTTAATTCTCTTTGTTTTTTGTCTCATTATTATTGCCCTGATGTCTCCTCCCTACTGTCCATTGTTTATGATGCTCAGAGGAGACAGCAGAAGGCATAGTAATATGGTGTGTTTGGCTCACTGAAGGCTGGTTGGAGGAACTATAGGAAGACGGGCTCATTCGAATGGCTGAAATTGAATCTGTTTGATGGGTTTGATACCGTTCCATTTATTCCATTCCAGACATTACAATGAGTCTGTCCTCCTATAGCTCCTTCTCACCAGCCTCCACTGGTTTGGCTGGTAGTAATTGTAAAATGAATAGCTTCTACCCCCAAGCCATAAGACTGCTGAACAATTCATCAAATGGCCACTGGATTATTTACATTGACCCCCCCACCCCTTTGTTTTTACACTGCTGCTACTCGCTGTTTATTATCACTTTACCCCTATCTACATGTACAAATTACCTCAACTAACCTGTACCCCTGCACATTGACTCGGTACCGGTACCCAATGTATAGAGCCTCATTATTGTTATTTTGTTTTGTTACTTTTTATAACTTTTGTTAAGGGCTTGTAAGTCAGCATATCACGGTATTCAGCACATGAGACAAATACAACTTTATTTGATTTAATAGTCATGCAGCAATGCAGGCAGGCAGGGGAATTTGGCTGAGGGTGGCAGGATACTTTGCAAGCTGGTTGATGCTCTCTGTCATGTGTTCTCAGGAGCCTGGGGGATGGGAGCTGGGGTTCTGGGTGTGGGCTGGGGTTCTGGGTGTGGGCTGGGGCTGGGGTTCTGGGTGTGGGCTGGGGTTCTGGGTGTGGGCTGGGGTTCTGGGTGTGGGCTGGGGCTGGGGTTCTGGGTGTGGGCTGGGGCTGGGGTTCTGGGTGTGGGCTGGGGCTGGGGTTCTGGGGGTGGGCTGGGGCTGGGGCTGGGGTTCTGGGTGTGGGCTGGGGCTGGGGTTCTGGGTGTGGGCTGGGGCTGGGGTTCTGGGTGTGGGCTGGGGCTGGGGCTGGGGTTCTGGGTGTGGGCTGGGGTTCTGGGTGTGGGCTGGGGTTCTGGGTGTGGGCTGGGGCTGGGGTTCTGGGTGTGGGCTGGGGTTCTGGGTGTGGGCTGGGGTTCTGGGTGTGGGCTGGGGTTCTGGGTGTGGGCTGGGGCTGGGGTTCTGGGTGTGGGCTGGGGTAGCCTCTCCCCCCTCCAACACAGGGCCATCAGGGCCAATGCAAGGAGTTGAAGGCCAACTCCAGATGAGAAGAATTGACAGGAGAGTGGTGCCAAATTAGAAATATTGTTCCTCTCTCACTCACTCTCTCTCCCACTCCCCTCCTCTGTCCATTTCTCCCACACTCTCTCACTCTCCATCAGCCTTTACCTTCCTCCATCCCCGTTCTCTCTCCCACTCTCTCACTCTCCATCAACCTTTACCTTCCTCCATCCCCGTTCTCTCTCCCTCTCTCTCACTCTCCATCAGCCTTTACCTTCCTCCATCCCCGTTCTCTCTCCCTCTCCCTCACTCTCCATCAGCCTTTACCTTCCTCCATCCCCGTTCTCTCTCCCTCTCTCTCACTCTCCATCAGCCTTTACCTTCCTCCATCCCCGTTCTCTCTCCCTCTCTCTCACTCTCCATCAGCCTTTACCATCCTCCATCCCTGTTCTCTCTCCCTCTCCATCAGCCTTTACCTTCCTCCATCCCCGTTCTCTCTCCCTCTCCCTCACTCTCCATCAGCCTTTACCTTCCTCCATCCCCGTTCTCTCTCCCTCTCCCTCACTCTCCATCAGCCTTTACCATCCTCCATCCCTGTTCTCTCTCCCTCTCCATCAGCCTTTACCTTCCTCCATCCCCGTTCTCTCTCCCTCTCTCTCACTCTCCATCAGCCTTTACCATCCTCCATCCCTGTTCTCTCTCCCTCTCCATCAGCCTTTACCTTCCTCCATCCCCGTTCTCTCTCCCTCTCTCTCACTCTCCATCAGCCTTTACCTTCCTCCATCCCCGTTCTCTCTCCCTCTCTCTCACTCTCCATCAGCCTTTACCTTCCTCCATCCCCGTTCTCTCCCTCTCTCTCACTCTCCATCAGCCTTTACCTTCCTCCATCCCCGTTCTCTCTCCCTCACCCTCACTCTCCATCAGCCTTTAACTTCCTCCATCCCCGTTCTCTCTCCCTCTCTCTCACTCTCCATCAGCCTTTACCTTCCTCCATCCCCGTTCTCTCTCTCTCTCCCTCACTCTCCATCAGCCTTTAACTTCCTCCATCCCCGTTCTCTCTCCCTCTCTCTCACTCTCCATCAGCCTTTACCTTCCTCCATCCCCATTCTCTCCCTCTCTCTCACTCTCCATCAGCCTTTACCTTCCACCATCCCCGTTCTCTCTCCCTCACCCTCACTCTCCATCAGCCTTTAACTTCCTCCATCCCCGTTCTCTCTCCCTCTCTCTCACTCTCCATCAGCCTTTACCTTCCTCCATCCCCGTTCTCTCTCTCTCTCCCTCACTCTCCATCAGCCTTTAACTTCCTCCATCCCCGTTCTCTCTCCCACTCTCTCACTCTCCATCAGCCTTTACCTTCCTCCATCCCCGTTCTCTCTCCCTCTCCCTCACTCTCCATCAGCCTTTACCTTCCTCCATCCCCGTTCTCTCTCCCTCTCTCTCACTCTCCATCAGCCTTTACCTTCCTCCATCCCCGTTCTCTCTCTCTCTCCCTCACTCTCCATCAGCCTTTACCTTCCTCCATCCCCGTTCTCTCTCCCTCTCTCTCACTCTCCATCAGCCTTTACCTTCCTCCATCCCCGTTCTCTCTCTCTCTCCCTCACTCTCCATCAGCCTTTACCTTCCTCCATCCCCGTTCTCTCTCCCTCTCCCTCACTCTCCATCAGCCTTTAACTTCCTCCATCCCCGTTCTCTCTCCCACTCTCTCACTCTCCATCAGCCTTTACCTTCCTCCATCCCCGTTCTCTCTCCCTCTCTCTCACTCTCCATCAGCCTTTACCTTCCTCCATCCCCGTTCTCTCTCTCTCTCCCTCACTCTCCATCAGCCTTTACCTTCCTCCATCCCCGTTCTCTCTCCCACTCTCTCACTCTCCATCAGCCTTTACCTTCCTCCATCCCCGTTCTCTCTCCCTCTCCCTCACTCTCCATCAGCCTTTACCTTCCTCCATCCCCGTTCTCTCTCCCTCTCCCTCACTCTCCATCAGCCTTTAACTTCCTCCATCCCCATTCTCTCCCTCTCTCTTTCTTTCCACCCTCTGTTGAGTGAATACCTGCCAGAAACACATACTGTAACGTGGTCTCCTTGGAATAATTGCAGGAATCTGCCACACACACACACACATACACTAATGGCCTTCTGTTACCTGCGCTCTCATGGCAGGCGAGACTCTGCGTGTGCCGCGTAGATAATGAGATGTATGCGATGGTGCTTTTGTGTGTTCTGTAATTAATATCAGACATGAGGTGAGAGGTGCGAAGGCTCATATGCTGCCAGCTGCCTGCCGTATCTACTTACATATACCTTGAAACGTGTTCAACCTCATCTGACAGATCGCACCGTAAATAGTAACTTTAACGTCAGCGCCCCTGTCATTTTCCTAGTCGGTTGTTTGCTCTGATTCTTGTCATGGTCTACGGTATCGGATGTACGGTGTTCTTGGTGCTCTCCATCATTATCCACATTAGATATCTCCTCTCTTCCCGTAACTTCCTTGTACCCTCCCCATCTTGGGAATATTCAGACACAGCTGAACACAGCTCTGCCACATTCCCCAGGTATGCCTGAGATATTTCCTCCCTTGCTTTTTCCGGCTGCCTCGCTTCCTTCAGCTCCAAACATTAATAAAGTTTATTCTCTTCCTGTATTTTTTCCGCCTAATTCCCACTTTTCCAGCAGGCATGTCACGGCCTCCTCGCTGTCTCTGCCGTTCCACTTCCTGTGCCTGGCCTGGAAATGAAAACACAAACATTTCAACCTATCGCTAATTGTAGTTACACACATAACATGACTAGTAATGGTGTTAAAGCACAAATCAAATCAAATTGTATTTGTCACATACACATGGTTAGCAGATGTTAATGCGAGTGTAGCGAAAAGCTTGTGCTTCTAGTTCCGACAATGCAGTAATAACCAACGAGTAATCTAACCTAACAATTCCACAACAACTACCTTATACACACAAGTGTAAAGGGATAAAGAATATGTACATAAAGATATATGAATGAGTGATGGTACAGAACGGCATAGGCAAGATGCAGTAGATGGTATCGAGTACAGTCTATACATATGAGATGAGTAATGTAGGGTATGTAAACATAAAAGTGGCATTGTTTAAAGTGGCCTGTGATACATGTATTACATAAAGATGGCAAGATGCAGTAGATGGTATAGAGTACAATATATACATATGAGATGAGTAATGTAGGGTATGTAAACATTATATTAAGTGGCATTGTTTAAAGTGGGTAGTGATACATTTTCTACATCAATTTTCCATTATTAAAGTGGCTGGAGTTGAGTCAGTATGCTGGCAGCAGCCACTCAATGTTAGTGGTGGCTGTTTAACAGTCTGATGGCCTTGAGATAGAAGCTGTTTTTCAGTCTCTCGGTCCCTGCTTTGATGCACCTGTACTGACCTCGCCTTCTGGATGATAGCGGGGTGAACAGGCAGTGGCTCGGGTGGTTGTTGTCCTTGATGATCTTTATGTCCTTCCTGTGACATCAGATGCTGTAGGTGTCCTGGAGGGCAGGTAGTTTGCCTCCGGTGATGCGTTGTGCAGACATCACTACCCTCTGGAGAGTCTTACGGTTGTGGGTGGAGCAGTTGCCGTACCAGGCGGTGATACAGCCAGACAGGATGCTCTCGATTGTGCATCTATAAAAGTTTGTGAGTGCTTTTGGTGACAAGCCAAATTTCTTCAGCCTCCCGAGGTTGAAGAGGCGCTGCTGCACCTTCTTCACCACGCTGTCTGTGTGGGTGGACCAATTCAGTTTGTCCGTGATGTGTACGCCGAGGAAATTAAAACGTACTACCCTCTCCACTACTGTCCCATCGATGTGATCAAACGTATAATATCTTGTTATGGAAGTGATGTGGACGAAAACAGAGGAACTTCTCCGTTGAGAGCGAGAGACAACAGGAAGTGGAATTGAAGAATCAAGGAAGTCAAACGCCCGATATGCAAATGAATTTAAACTCAGCGACGTACTTAGCTGCCATGTTCGTCGCTATTTATCACCATGTCTTCCTGGAAGACAGAAAGCAATTCCACTTCCCGTTGTCTCACGCTCTAAACAGAGAGGACGTTCCTCTGTTTTCGACCACATCACCTCCATAACAAGACATTATACCTTTGATCAAGGAACCACTAATAGCCTATTAAGAAGTAATAATAACAGAAAATATGCAACTTCTGATTACACAACCTCAGTCAACTAATTAGGTCCATCTGCTTCCCATCTACAAGACTTGGGTGAAAATGTGTCAGAAGAAGCATTCATAGCCAACGCAACGCACCTCCTGCATGTGGTGTTGTAGCTTTAGCCTTGTGGTTCCTCAGGCTCAGTCCCGTCATTATTTTACATTGTGCTTTATCCTGGAGACATTTTCAATGAGATTAAAAAAAGAAAATATGCCATGCAAGTTGAATATTAGTTTATATTTTAGCAACATGAGTCCCTGCATTACAATAGTTTTCCATAATTGGGATTGTGCTGTAATAATGTATGCCTATGCTGAAGATGATCATTTTAGAATTCCAACATGTAGTATAGTGTATATGGAGAAAACCCCCATAAACAGTCCATGTTAGAAAGTGTTTCTGAGTAGGTTGTACAGCTACCGTATATATGCACAAACAAATACACAAAGAAATGTGCCATATCCTTTTTATAACTTTGTGATAACAGGTAAGTGATACAGTAGGGGAAAGCGTAAAGACACCTTATGGTGTGGGGAAATTACCATAACAAGAATAACTGAGGTGATGAGATGATGGATAGTTGAAATACCAGTGAAACGAATAGCAAGAAGGTTACTTCATAAGACATTAAAAAATACCCTTTTACCCAGGCATCATAGGCTGCAGTGACAAGATCCTACTTGGCACGTTAAGATTAAGATTTAAGATTAAGATTACGATCACTGTATTTGTCTATTGCACACAAGGTTCAGCCGGAATTAGACTTTCGCTTTTAACTCACGTCCTCCAAAGTCCATTTTAAGTCCATGGCCCCAATCATTGAAATAAGTTCAGCTGCATTGCAGTTTCCCTTATCAGTCTTTTGTTCTTGTTTTTTTGTTATGTTTGTGCAGTGTTTTCTAAATGATGCTGTTCTCAGCTATTTTTTGGTCTGTTTTTTATATTTTGTTCCTCTGGAATAGATGTTTACATGATACCAGTTCCTAATGAGACCTGGTAACCAAGGAGACAGTCACAAAACTGTCAAGTTTCGAGTCTTTTCAAAAATCTCATGTGGGGTGTGTTCTCCAACTGTCAAAGAGGCACTTTCAACACGACATCTCCTCTGGCGAATTTTCCGGCGAATTCAGCCAGTTTGTGAACTGTTTTCATCAAAACACACAGTCACTGACTCTCTCTGGAGATTCAAAAACTGCACAAAGAGCAGACTGTTGAATAAATAAAATGACACAAGCAATCAGGTTTGTAATTCTTCTGCTGGGTTGCCATACAGTTCTCATTCCCAGTGGTTCAATGAACTAAAATGCATCAATTGAATGACAGTATTGGATGAACACTTGAAAAAATGGCAATCAGAAATAAATCACATACATTTTCTGTAGAACATCCATACTTGAGGGAGTTGAAGCAATGTCATCAAATTTATGTTGAAATGTTTGAAAGAAACTGGGGTCACATTTCTCTTTCTCTCTGTATTTTCATTATTTTTCTTACTTTTCCTTTTACATTGTTTATCCATAAATAAAAATATATCCTTCATGTCTCACCTACACCAGTGTAGCATTGAAGACAGATTGTGCTTAACAGCAGAGTTAACGTTGTGCTTTGATTCATGTCAGACCATCACATGGCCCTAGCATTGTAAGTGTTGATGCCCTTGAAAGAGGTGTTAAGTGTGACCGACACTGGAGGGTTGAAGGATATCAAAGACATACTTAGATTAGAGGAGAGTGGATAGGGTCCTTCTCACCAGGGGTTGGAACCAGTTCAGGGAACAAAACCGAGAACAGGAAACCGAGAACCGAAGTGATCTCTAGTGTTCCGAAACAGAACCATTATTTTAAAAGCATTTAATTACCTTATTTTACTCTCCAAGCATATACTTTTTTAAGTGCCAATGCAAAGAACTTACTCTTTCTCTCAGAAATGTCTTCTTAACTACTGTCTCACTCAGAAACGTCTTCTTAACTACTGTCTCACTCAGAAACGTCTTCTTAACTACTGTCTCACTCAGAAACGTCTTCTTAACTACTGTCTCACTCAGAAACGTCTTCTTAACTACTGTCTCACTCAGAAACGTCTTCTTAACTACTGTCTCACTTCTTAACTACTGTCTCACTCAGAAACGTCTTCTTAACTACTGTCTCACTCAGAAATGTCTTCTTAACTACTGTCTCACTCAGAAATGTCTTCTTAACTACTGTCTCGCTCAGAAATGTCTTCTTAACTACTGTCTCACTGAGAAACGTCTTCTTAACTACTGTGTCACTCAGAAATGTCTTCTTAACTACTGTCTCACTCAGAAACGTCTTCTTAACTACTGTCTCACTCAGAAACGTCTTCTTAAC